>NC_056522.1:360257353-360286467 GCF_019175285.1 Sceloporus undulatus | reverse complement strand
ATGAAATTCTACTTGTTTCCTTGCCAAAGCAAGGAGAAATCATCAAGTAGGAGAGCCATTGCTCCCCCTCTGGTCAGAGGTGGAGATTTTGGAGTTGTGTACTTCCATTATATCATGTCCTTCAACATTTCAAGGATGAAAACTGGGACACCCTGTGGCCAAGCAACAAAGTATGGTCAAGAACAGACAAGCTAGGAGCGGCTGTAGCAGTTTGCATTTGCTTGAGGCTCCTGGGAAGGGCAAGATTCCACCTCCTTCTCTCTTCTCTGCTCCTGCTGCTAAGTGTAAATTGCATTTGTACATGGAACTCAGTTTGCATCAATTGAAGAAAACTTGCTGCATCCACACTGCAGAAATAACCCAGTTGTTGTTGTTGTTGTTATTTTCTTACATCCTGCCTTTCTCCCAACATAAGGAATTTGACACACTTTATCTGCCATGGTTCAATGGCATTTGAGCCAGGACAGTTTGGAAACTGTAGTTTTGTGAACATTTATCCTTCTCTGTTAAGTAGCTCTGGTGCCACAACAAACTACAATTCCCGGCATTCCATATTGTTGAGCAATTACAGATAAAGTGGTATCAAACAGAATTATTTCTGAAGTGCGAATGCAGCCTGAGAGTAAAGGAGGAAAGTGGGAAGAGGAGAAAGGAACTGGCACATTTTAAAAGCAGCTGAAAAAGTGGAATGATAGAGGATTAATTGGAACTGTCCCTGCCAAATTGGGACAGTTGAGGAGTATGCTATACCATTGGGCTCAGCTATGGAATTTGGTTTTTCAGGTTACCTTTCAACCTTAGAAAAGCAATAATAAATTTGGGCTGTCCCTCAGCATATTTGGAGTGCACTTTTCAAAGGGATTGCTATGTTAGTCTGTTTCAAAGTAAAATGGAAACAGATAGGATGAAGGAATCAAGCAGCATCTTTGAGACTAATTGATATTTTTAGAATGAGTTTTTGTTATTTGTCTGAAGAATTGGGTTGATATCTGTGAAAGTTCATAGTAAAATAAACCAATCTGAAAGATACAGCCTGATTCTTTCATTCCCATATCACTTTTCCATTTGAATGTGATTTTCATCCCTGAGTTAACTTGTTCCTTCATGAGAAGTGCAGAGCTCTAAGTCAAGCAAGCCTGAGTCCCAGTACCTTTTACTTTCTAAATCTGCTCTGAGGGGCAGATAGGATGCAGGGGCAGGGGCTTCCAAAAAGGTTCCTGAGAAGAGGCATTTCTGCACTTGTTCTCAACCAGTGCTGATGATGTCATCTGAACAAAACTTGGGAAAGTTTCTTTTTTAACTACATCTACTAAAAATACCCCAACTAGTTAGGCCTTGCTAGTGAGGCGATAGTGGAAATTGTGTGTGTGTGTGTGTGTGTGTGTGTGTGCGCACACACACACACACACACACACATCCATCCATGGGTAGCCATGTTGGCCATACAGCAAAATATAGCAACACATTGTAGTGATACCTTTATTATTCTTGTGTGCCTTCATGTTGTTTCTGACTCATGGCAACCCTAAAGCTACCCTATCATGGGGCTTTCTGGGGTTGAGAGTGTGTGACCAGCCGAAAGCTGCAAATTACAGGTAAAGGCAACACCCCTTGCTGCTTTTGGAACACAAAAGCAAGGCAGAGCAGCAAACTTTTTTCCTTATTTCTCAATCCCTTTGAGGTCTAGCCTGTATCTTTATCTGTATTGAATCTCCCTCCACCACCAACTTAAACTCAGCTTTAATGTATGTGGGGGCGTTCAGTAGATGGGGTGTCTAATTCACCCAGCTGCAGCTTGTAGGAGTTACTCTTTTGAACATGGTTAGTGACCATACTGAAAGGGGGGGGATGGTTCAGAGAGTTCTAAATCAAAAGAGTAACTTCCCAAGCTTCGGCTACAATTTATGTCTCATGTTTTGCTTGATAACCCTTTCACCTATCTTTCTTTTTCCTCCTCCTATTTGCTACAGTTGCCATCCGAATTTCAGGAACGTGTCAGCATCCACCTAGAAAAGCATGGATGCAGCCTCTCAGTACCTCTGTGTCATACATCATTTGCTGACAACATACCAACTTGCGTCATTGCTAAAGTCCTGGAAAAGCCTGACCCAAATAGTCTTTCTTCACACTTGTCAGGCTCATCAACCAGAGATCTTGCCTTCCAGGACCCTGCTGGGAAACTTGGCCAAAGACCTCAGTACAAGTCTGACATCTATTGTAGTGACACAGCTCTTTACTGCCCAGAGGAAAGGAGAAGGGAAAGGAGACAGAGCGTTGACATGCAAGTGAAAGACGTTGGGTTCTTGAGGTCCCAAAATTCCACTGACAGCACAGTGGAAGAAGATGGCTTCCACTCCAGCTTCTCCCATGAAGCTTTTCCAGAATATGTTACCTCTCTGCCTACTTCAAGCTCCTACTCCAGCTTCAGTGTAACATCTGAAGAGAAGGAGAATGCTCAGGCTAGTACGCTAACAGCCTCCCAGCAAGCAATCTATCTGAGCAGCCGGGACGAGATGTTTGAACGAAAGCCATCTTCAGGTTATGACCACCAGGGAAGCCCAAGGTTTGCCAAGTCTAAATCCATTCAGCACATGGAGATGGCCGACGATGAGAATTCCCCCACCTTCACTAGGACTATGTCACCTTATGCAAGCGAGCCTTATCATTTCTCGGCCATAACCACTCAGCAAGCTTTAGCTTCACAGAAAATGCGCAGTGAGTGCAGGAATGCCAACCTGTCAGAAGAGGACCTCCCGGGACGGTGGAGGCAGCTGAGCGTTGAGGATATTGGTGCATATTCTTATAGGAACAGTGGCAGGCTTTCACCCTGCAGCTTTTCAGAGCAGTATTATAGAAGTCCCATAAAGAAAGTGGACAGTCGGTCAAGTCCTATTTATGCTAGTTACAAAGGTGATAGTTTCTCAGAGGGAGATGATCTCTGTCAAAGCAGACTTGTGGATTCTTGTTTCCTGACAACAGACAGTGGTCTGAATATTGACATTAGTGCTAGCTGTAAACAGGACAAGATGACTTCATACAAAACAAAAGAACTGAGAGACAAAAAGAATGAAAGAATCACAGTCCAGGTGTGCAGTAGCAAAAGCATTGATGGCAGTCCAGTGTTGAAAAGAGAATATGTGGATGTGAGTCCAAACAGTTCAGCCGACTCCCTCAACCATAGTTCTATGGAGGCTTCAGAGATCCATCAGTCTTCCATTGAACAAGGAAGCCATTCAAGCCTTCACAGCAAACAGCAACAATTTCAGCGGACTGGGAGCACAGGCTTGAGTCGGAAGGACAGCCTCACAAAAGCACAATTGTATGGAACTCTCCTCAATTAAACATCTTCCAAAGTTGCAATAAGGAGACAAAACAACAGTGATGACCTTTGTTACTTCTAGCATACAGTAGGCTTCTGGGGGGCGGGGAAGAATGGTTATAAGATATATATTCATATTCACAATGGTACTGTTTTAAAGGGAGAAATATAAACCCAAATCTGATGAAACAAAACAAAAACATTACATGGCACTTTTCACACTATGACTTTTCCATCTTGGATACCAACCCTTTGCCCACTTTTATAACCTGAGATATTTTTATAAACAAAATGGTATTTATTAGACTGTCCTTAGTACTCTCAAGCGCTTTGAGTGACACTTTTTGTCCCCCTCAAGTAAGTTTCTTCTTATTATTATTATTATTATTATTGTGCATGAGGCCACATGTGCCTAAACTCTTGGGAGGAAAAGAGTTTAAAAGAAAGAGCAAGAGAGAGGAAATGAAAGGAAAATATTCCCTCATCACAAGGACAATTAAAATCCCTAAAAGAGTCTCAAAATGTGAGTTGTGTGCAGTGCAAGATGTCCAAGAAAGGTGACGTTATAAAGAAGTCTATTTTTTGAATGAAAAGGAAATAAAATGGCCCACTAATATCTTTAATACAGTACAAATGCATTTCAAAGTAAAAACAACATTTGCGGGGGCAAATGCACAAAGTGATATGGATATTTTGGTTTGTCTGTCCCATTGTGTTTCAACTTCCCCATCCTGTACACTACCTCAAAATTAATTGAGGGTTTCTTTGTCACTTATTTTTCTCTAGGCTTGCATTTATATTGTCTCAAATGCATGGAGTGTCATAACTAGTACTGTATTTTGCATTACTTAATAAAAGACACCAGTGGAAGCATTTTGTTGGTTTCTTTTTGTCCTTCATTAAATAATGCTCAAACATGATGTTGTTGTTGTTCCTATGTATTGGCTGGCATCCTACATTGCAACTACAGATTCTTAACGTAGAGTTATCGATTTGTAACTGCTCGATATCCAAGTATGTATATATTCACCATCATGGCACTATTGCAATTATTGTAAATGTCACCACCACTCAGAGCCTCAGGAGATGCATCATTCACCCATACCACCAATGTGCATGGCTCAAATTGGCTCCTTTTCTCCCTTCCAGAGGTATCAACCTTAGATCATTCATCAGTACTTGCACATAGTTATGAATGTATACATAGTTATGAATGTGATCTAGGATTCTAGTCATTTTATTCAACAATCAGCTTGGAATGGTGAACATATCTAAGAACAAGCTTGACATTTTCTTTTCTAGTTCACCCATCCATCATGGTCACTAGGAGTTGTAGTGCAAAAAAGTAAGTTTCCCAAGTTCTGTGACTAGATAATAGAGGAGATGAGTGAGTAGCCTGAGGAGGTATAACCAGCCTTTTAGATAAGTTCATCACATCTTCTTAGATCTGCTCACCTGGATTATGGTAGGTTTGTATCTAACCACTGAAGAGAGAACAATAGTAAAATAGTGAAAAGGCATTAAAAAGTGAAAATATATGGCTTTAAAAGGAGGTAGCAAAGTGGGAAAATTTTAAAATAACTGTGTAAAAAAGTGAACAGAAAAATAGTTATTTTTACTCTCTTAAAATACTAGAAACTAGGCTCATGACAGACAGTACAAACAAAATTAAAGCCCGCTTTGCTGTCAGATGACATGAATTTGACCACCTATAAAAGTGTGGGACACTTTTCCTTGTGGTAATTCTGTCCCCATCAGTTTGTGGACATGGGTGAGATATTTTCTGTTGGCCTTAAGGAAGATTATGCATCTGTGAGATTAATTTTTGTGCAAATTGAACTGCACAGGGTGCATAGCTAAACAGCATTAGCTGCCATCTTGTTCCAAGGACTTTGAAAAATAAGAGGTTTTGGATGACTTGTCTGCTTCTTTTTGATCACTCAGCCAGTTTTTCCATGTTTGCTGTCGCTATTCTTCACAAAGGGAAAGACAGTAATTTTGCACAGAAAGGCTTTTTGTGCAAATTATGGGAACTTTGATGATAAGTGCTTCTTATCTTTTTCTCTTTTTTTCTTTTTGCTGTAGGCAAGAATTTTTGTTGCATTGTTGTTAATGTGCCTTCAAGTCAATTCCAGCTTACAGCAATTCTATCACAGGATTTTTTTGGCAAGATTTATTTAGAAGGGTTTTTTTTTTCTTGCCTTCCTTTGAAGCTCAGGGCGTGTGACTTGCCTAAGGGTTTCCATGGCTGAGTGAGGATTCAAACCCTGATTTCCCAGTCTCAGCACTCAAATCACTATACCACATCGACTCTAAGAACTCTTGTGGAAGGTGGCAGTATCTTGACAGATGAGCTAGCCTCCCTTGTTGAGATTTTTTTTTTTAATATTCTTGACATCCCTAGTAGTTTCTGAACACTTTTCAAGGGCAGCCCTATGGGTTTTTTTTAAAATAGCATCACATAAAGGTATTCTGAATGTGGCCCAATCTTAACATGAAGAAATACTGCCCACAACAATCTGCACAAATATTCCCTCCCTCATTAGGCCTTCCAGCAAGCATCACTGTGTTGAACATTTCTTTTCTTACAGCCATGAAATCTGCTGCTGCTATAACATGTATCTTTAGCTATATCTGTTAAAGGCCAGCCTTATCATTAGGCAGAATAAGACAGCTATCTGAGGCAACAGATTTTGAGTATTGTGAAAACTCATCAAATGGTTAGTTGTTTTATCATCATCATCATCATCATTTACTTCCATACATGTAATTCTTACAGGGTTTCCAGATTTTTGTGCCAGAACAATTTTTCTAGTTTTAGGTACTATTA
The DNA here is from genome assembly GCF_019175285.1 of Sceloporus undulatus. Lineage (NCBI taxonomy): Eukaryota > Metazoa > Chordata > Lepidosauria > Squamata > Phrynosomatidae > Sceloporus > Sceloporus undulatus. The sequence goes on along the minus strand of NC_056522.1, from coordinate 360,280,318 downwards.
ATCTGGTCCAAAGTTAGTGGGTTTGGGTGGAGACCATTTTCTGCTCCAGATCAGGCAGCAAAATGTCTTTGATTGCTGCATATTTATTAGTTGTTGTTTTTTAAAATTAAAAACCTTCTCTCCATTTAGTTATGTGTCATAGCTGACCAGCACATAGAATCATCCTTAAATACTCTCAGAATAAAATCTAAATATGGCATCTCTGCTTAAAAGGGATAAGAACATCAGACATGAGGTAAGAAATGCCTCCAAACCCTTTGGAGCAATTGCAGTTATAGAAGAAATATGGAAAGTGTAGCCTATGGACCACATGTGGCCCCCCCCAGCCCACTTTTGAGACATAGAGGAGACCCATAAATTATATTTTAATTTTAAAAATATCTTCATGGCCCCCAGGTTTTATGCCCAAGTAAAGCCTTTATTCAAATGGTTTACTGCCCGGTCGAAGGCATTTCTTGAGCCTAAAACAGCCTGGGAGGCCCCATAACATTGCAAAAGATTTTTAATTACATTTTCAACAAACCTTTTTTATTAACCGTGGGTGTTTTAGGAGTAGAGCTGCCAAACTGAAAACAAAAGAAGGCGGCTATATATTTAATGATTGTACAGAAGAAGTAATTTCAGCAGTTGTTGCTTTTCAAGCAACCAGGGCCTAATTTCCACTACCTTTTAAACCAGATCGCGATTTAGTTCGAACCAGTTCAAACAACCATGATTCCCACTTAATATGAATCGCTGAAGCAATTCTGAGAGGGGGGCCATGCACTAGACCCATTTAACCTGCATCTTTTTGATGCTGATTTTTTTTTTTTATTTATTTAGTGGGGGGGCATCTTTTTCAATAAATCGATTCTGCGCAAGTGTGAACCACAAGCGGATCAGAATCTATTCAAATTTGCCCTTCGGCTGGCTGGAACCGAATAATTTGAATTGATTCATCATGAATGTGAACCACAAGTGGGTTATTCAGATGACAGAAAATGTGATTGGGGCAAATGTAGTGGTAACCACACTCTGATGTCGAATCAATCCATCGATTCAGATCGCACGCTGATTTATCTGTAAGTGGGAATGGGGCCCAGCACACAAGCAACAGCTACTGAAATGTTCTCTTCTATGCAACCATTAAAGGTACAGGACACCTCTCCAATGTTCTCTCTGGCAACCCTAGCAGAGGATGGTACCATCCTCCAAGGCCTCATGGGAGACCAATAAATTTCCCCTACCTTCAATATTTGCTCACTCCTGATTCAGAAGACATTGAAAAATATTTTTAATAATTTTTTCTGTTACAGTTTTCCTGTACCTAAAGCTATAATACTGTATAGCACAACACTTCACTCCCTTTTCTCTTTCCACCTCCTCTTCCTACTTCACCCTCATCTTTCATAGTGATTCTAAATCCTACCCTCAGCACCTTTACTCCAATAAAGAGTTGTCTATTCTCTAACAGGCCTTTTGGGACCGCCACCTCCTCCAGATGCATCAGAAGAACCTTGCTGGATCAGATCAAAGGCTTCTCGAAGCCAGCATCCTATTTCCCATAGTGGACTCCAATTGCCTCTGGGAAGTCCCAAAACAGAGTATGAGAAAAGAGTCATCCTTCAATCTAACTCAGTCATAAGGCCTTTGTCACAAATCCTCATTGCACCTCAACTTACAAAAGGCTGGAAACCTCTTTTTGTAGCCCCCCAATAACCAGCAGAACAGATCTCCTTTGCTTGGTGCAGCTGCTGGCTGTTAAGATAGTTTTGGATAGTCAGATCCAGAGATGATACTTAGATTTGAAGGAGGTTTGCAAGTACAGGGTGATTCAAAAAGAATGGTGCAAAAATAAAGCTGTTTTTATTTGGTTTTCCACCATTCTTTGTGAATCACCCATTATAAAGACAGACTGTAAAATGAATTTCATGCAAGAGAAAGCCGAATATACTGGGTTTGGTGTACAAAGAGGTAGAAAGAGAAATGGGAAGGCATGGCAGATATGTTCAATATTTGAAGAACTATGAGGAACAAGCCAGAAATCTATTCCTCTCCTTTTCAGCCTGAGGCAGAGGACGTTAGACACAAAGAGATGTAGATGACATGACTAGACCTGTATGAAAAACCAACAGCACTACAATTCTCTTGGTGTGAACTCTGAGAGAAGAGGAGCTTGTACACCAGTTTAAGACTGAGTACTGATAGAGATGGGATCCAGTCAAAGTCATACCCATCACAGGCCATTTGGCTCAAGAAGGATGCTTGCCCTACATGGCAAGGATACCAAAAATAAGCTGGGGGTATATTTTAAGTCTGACATTCTATGGTTGATTTCCTTGTAATTGCCAAATGTAAGGATTATACGAAAAGTAAAAGGATCAGTCCAGGCTCTTCTAGAACCTCAATTTCTGGTCTAGTATATGCACCCTTGCTCAACACTAAGAGCAGTTTGGCAGTAAAACACACAGATTTTGTGGCACACATTGCTCTGTCTTCCAAATGAGGTGAACAGCAAAGTAGGGGGTTAAGCAGAACAGATAGGAAGTTGCCATCACTTCCCCTCAAAAAACATCTGCCACTCACTCTGCCTAATGGTAGGGCCAGCCCTGATGCATGCAGGTGTATACACTGAAATTTGTGTAGGGGAATGGAGATGGCATTTGTCTTTGAAGGCATAGATGTGCAGCTGACATCAGAAGTAGTTTTCAGGAAGAAAAGCTGTTGTGCATCTCCACTTTGTTGTTAATGTTATGTACCTTCAAGTCATTTTCAACTTATGGTGACCCTCAAGGGAAGCCAACCATATAGTTTTCTCCACAAGATTTGGTCAGAGGGAGTTTTGCCTTTGCCTTTCTCTGAGGCTGAGGGAGCGTGACCTGCCCAAGGTCGCCCAGTGGGTTTCTATGGCCAAGCAGAGATTCGAACCTTAGTCTCCAGAGTCATAGTCCAGCACTCAAACCAGTACATCCCAAAGGCTCTTCACTTCCATTTTTTTTTGCACAGCTTGAGAATATATATCTGTAAATGTAAACTTAAAATGTGCTTCACTTGTTAGTTATAAAGCATCCTCTTCAAACCAAGAAGTCACCAACTGAAGCTCCTGCAGTATGGGTACAAATGCAGCAACCAGCCTCAGAGGGCAGCTTAAATCAATCTTGCAGTTCCACCAGGCCATGCATTTCAGTTAATATTCTCCAGGATTCAATTTTCTGTGTACATTTTTCCCCCTATGAAAGTCTCCTACTTAAAGAACCTGGCTGATGAGAAGTGGCTTTGAATTTGTCTAGGTCAATATTTAATTCCTGGATCAATAAGTCTTCAAATTGGTTGCAATTCCCAAGACATCTGCAGACCATGCAAGCAAACTCACTGAGTTATTTCATGCCCCAAAATAAGTCTCAGAGGTGTTAAGATGTTTGACTGAAAGATGAGGAAATACACTTCAGTCAGATGAATATATTTATGGTGGTATCCAAAAATAGATGGCTGGAGGCGGGTGATGTATCTATGTATTGATCTCTCTCTCTCTCTCTCTATTTATACTTATGATATATATGAGAGAGACTGAAAGAGAAGTGAAATAAACTAGGGGACTTAATGGGTTGTCAAAAAAGAACAAGTAAGCCGAAATCTTATTCTTAGTCTTGACTAGAGTCATCCAAGCAATTAGATTTACCTATCTGTTGATTCAACGATTGATTCTATTGATCTACTCTAATTGGGACTAACAAACAGGTAGCTTAAGGGATTTAAGTAGATTGCATTAGAAATGGCAAATAATTAAGATATGGTGAAAACCCTGATGGCAGATAAGAAATTAAAGATATCTGCACTCTGATCTAGCCCTGTTCCCTGCTTCACATATAGAAATCAAAATGTGCATCCCCATGTGTGTATCACTGACAGCAGTCATTTCTGACTTCTACTGACTCTAAGGAGAATCTGTCATGGGTTTTTCATGACAAACTTTATTCAGAGGGGGTTTGCCATTGCCTTCCTCTGAGGCTTGGAGACTGTGACTTGCCCAAGGTTACTCAGTGGGTTTCCACGATCAAAAGAGGAATGAAACCCTTGTCTGGAGTCCAAGTCCAGCATTCAAACCACTACATTATGCTGGCTCTCTCCTAAATTCCTATGAATTGATGTATTTCTCAGGGAGTCAATTCAGAGGTTGTACTTTTGATAAAATGTCCCCCACCAAAAAAAAAAAAAAACTTTAAAAGCATTTGGATTTCTCCAAGGCACGTCTGCTCAAATTGTTACTACTGTATTAGTGATTACTCTTCCACAACACTTAGACCTGCAATGCAAATTACCTTGGGTGAGCAATGCAAAGAGGGCCACTTATTTTGTCTCTGTACCCTCCACCTCAGCAGGCCACACTGGTGATGTGACCAGAATTGATGCTATGTCTGTTCTGGTTTCATTTTTGGCTACTTTTTGGCTGAATCTGGCCAGGATCCTGTTGGACAGTTATGAATACGTAACCTAGACTTACACATTCTGCAACATAACTGCAACATTCATGATTCATGACCCCTACGTAGCCCCTAGTTTAAGAGCAATGTAAGACTGTAAAAGTTCCCTCAAACCCCACTTACTGATATGCAGCCACGGGGATCAATGGGGGTCCATTCCCTTGTCAGTCAAGAAGCAACTACCTAATGTTCTCATCCCTTGCATGTAAGTGATCTCCAGTGCATGGGGGATTTGCAACAGGCATCTCAGGAAAGGGGTGAGAATGTCAGGCAGCCACTTCTCCACTGATAGGAATGGATCCCCATAGATCCCAGCAGATGCTTACTGATAAGTGGAGTTTGGGAGGGTCTGGCGAGAATCCATTACATAACACACATAGTACGTAATGGTCACAAAGAATTTTGCCATTTCTGTGCTTGTTAAAATGGTTTTGGGATACGTGAGGGGTTTGAGGAGGCTGAAGAGACAAACCACTGTGTCTTGCAGTGATTGTGACTGATTTCCAACAGCTGTAGGGCAAAAAAAAATCAACTTTTTAAAACTTTTAATATTTATTTATTAGATATCTGGGGACCTATGTGGGGGCTTCAGGGGCTTCCCCTTTCCCACCCCTGCCACAGCCCTTTCAACAGGAATATGGATTCCTGTCTGGACCAAAAGGACCTTGAAACAGTAGTACATGTATTGGTAACCTCTTGTTTGGATTTCAGTAATGCGCTCTACATGGAGCTACCTTTGTACCAAGTCCGGAAGCTTCAGTTAGTTCAAAATGCTGCAGCCAGACTGGTCACCGGATCTTCAAGGCAAGATCATATAACACCGGTATTAAAATCTCTCCACTGGCTACCAATTAGCTTCTGGGCCCAATACAAAGTGTTGGTCATTAAAGCCCTACATGGCTTGGGCCCAAGTTACCTGAAGAAACGCCTCTCCCTACACAATCCGCCCCGCACTCTTAGAACTACAGGGAAGCTTTTACTAGAGCTCCCCAGAGTAAGATTAAAATCAACCCACCAAAGATCTTTTTTGATTATGGCCCCTTCATATTGGAATAATCTCCCAGAGGAGATACAGTGTATCCCTACATTAGAAATTTTTAAGAAGATGCTAAAAACCTACCTTTTTCAATTGGCATATCCTTCCAATTCATTATAAAGTATATATTATAGAAATTAAATGAAGCCCAAATTATGTTATGATTGATATTGTATGTTGCTAGATTGATAATGTTTTATAGATTGTTTTAACAAATTATTATTATATTATGGTGATTATATTTTAAATTGTAAATTGTAAATGTTTATACTGTTCTCTGTTTTACATTTTGTTGGAATCCCGCTTCGATCTTGGGAGAAGTGGGAAATATAAATAAAATGTATTATTATTATTATTATTATTATTATTCCTCTTGGAAGCCCATTTGAGATACCTCCATAAACCATGCTGCTGCTGAGACATTTCTATACAGATTGATGCTAGAGTGGGTGCTACTTTCAAAGCAAGAAGCTGTAACCTGAATCACAATTTATGCGTCTGCCAGAGTGTTTGCATGACCTCTTCAGCCTGAGCATGTTAGACTCTTGGGCTCTTGGGAGAAAAGTACAGCCAAGACAGATAATAAATGAGAGGCCATTGTCCCAAGGGTCACATGGAATAGTCCTAAAATAATAATCTGTTTGGTTTACTACCATAAGGTGGTGTTAGGTGACCACTTCAGGTAGCAGATGTCAGAAGGAAGACTGCCATGTGGGAAAAGAAGTCTGGACTCCTATACTTTTAACAGTTGTGTGGAAGATGGAATAATCTTCACCTGCTGAAATTCCCTTTTCAACACAACCATTATATATATAGATATAGGTATATGTACTGTATATGTGTGCACAATAGTATCTTCTCCCTCCTTCTATAGAGTCCATTCCTCTTTTCCCCAACTCTATTGATTTTATCATTAGAACGTTTTATATTGTAATTTATTTAATTTTGTTTTATAATTTGGGATGGGAGGTTGGGAGAGGGATAAATTTTAAATGGATTTAATATGTAACACATTGTTTTTAGATGTCGTAACCTGCCTTGATTCCCCGGGCTATAAATACATCATATTAGTAGTAGTAGTAGTAGTAGTACTGTATATAGGATGGAGCCCTCTTCTTTCACTTAATATAGAAGAGGGGAAGTTATTACATCACCTGATAGTTCTTTGTGAAGAATCTGGTTGTGGCGGATGTCATACTTTTGCTCCTGTTGAAATAAGAATTGACTGCTAGCATAGTCACCTTCTGTATATGGATTATACTGTCTTGTCCACTGACTCAGAAAGAAAACAATTTTTGATATAGGTACAGTAAGAGGACTCTTTCAAGCAAAGGGTGCTGGGACACTCTGACTGCTGTGAATTTGGATTGCCAAAGCACTATTGTAGGGGAAAGTGTGATAAGAAATTGTGCCAAATCCGGTATGCTTCCAGTCTTAAAATAGTGGTTCAGGACAGTGGGCTGGTGTAATAAAATCTTTAGTTTGAGCAAACAGGACTTGTAATTAAATGTAGTATGCATTTTGAAAAGATTGTTGGGATTTTAGTCTTCACCACTTACTAGAACAGCAGATGCCACCAGTATTTCGATAGCACCATTTAAAAAGAAAAAAACCAAGCAGTTTTTACAGGCTGTTTTCAGATGATGGCCATTTGTACATTGCTACTGTGGGCTGGATGGAACTTCATAGCCTTTCCATCAGATCCTCATTTAGTTCAGACAGAATGCCTTGAGGGTTTTTCCATTTACTTTCTTGGCTTCTACTCAGGAAGCATCCATGCGAGTGACAGGCTTCCTTTTGCAGGCTGGCAACACAGACTGACAACGAGAAGTGGCCCTCATCTATAAAAGCAAAGGCAGCATGAAAAATTAAAGAAGCATGATAAAATGTGGGGCTGTCTTTGCATTAGAGAGAGAACTGGTTCCAAAAGCTCTGCTTCCTAGCTTTTCATCATTAAACTACAATAAGACTGCCAGTGTTTGTTCTGACATTTCTTTAAAGGGATCCTCTTCTCAGGTCTTCCAAAAAATCTTGATGTATTCACTCCATTTATGTCACAGCCTCTTTCCAAGAAAAGGCATGCAGGGGAGTCTTGAGTTGGGACCTCATTAGGACCACCTCATCAAAGTGTCTTCAAGGAGAGTCGGGTTGAGACAAAGCCACTGGTACAACAAATGATGAGCTGATGTTTTATGGATGCAGTGGGTGTGTTAGAGCAAGAAAGCCCATCTCTCCACTCTGTCATGGCAGAGTCGTGGAAGGAACACCCCTGAGAAACATTAATGTCCTCCAGGCAGGTATGTGAACACATCCACCCTAGAATTAGGCCATTGACATGGGCAACGACAGTGGTTAAATAATAATAGTTAAAAGTGTTTTTCTAATCATTTTTAACATTGTCCAAGATTCTACATTACATCCATATGTCTAATCTGCTGCAGAAATAATGCAGTTTGATATCACTTTGACTACTGTGGCTTAAAGCTATGGAATTCTGGGACTTGTACAGCATGCCCACCCCAACCATGAGATTTCCATCCATGGACTTGAATATCCACAGTGGCAAGCCCCATTGAGTTTAATGGCCATGCATGCACACATTCCTGGCAAAGCGGCAGTCTGTCTCTGTGCTGCCATTAAATACCACAGGATTTGAGGTCCCACAGTTTTTGCCATCCACCAGGGGGGTGGCAGAACAGAAAACCACCTACCCTCTGGAGAAGAAGAGTCCACTGAAGTTTGGTGGGGCACTAGAAAGCTAAATATCTCACAAAACGACCAATCTTCAAATTCTATAGCACTGAGCCATGGCAGTTAAAGCAGTGTCAAACCATTAATTCTGCAGCACAGATTAGACCATAGTTACAGTTTAAATGTGTCACTTTGTGTCTTGTCCTGACCCAACTCCCAAACCTACATGAACAGCCAGCAGCTACACCAGATGACAAAGGTCTGTCTGCTGGTGTCAAGAATGCAGCAGAACTATGTTTCTAGTCCCCCTCTCATCAGCAGTTGGCAGTGTGATGAGTGATAGTGCTGCTGCTTCTGATTATTACACTGCATCTTGCTGGCAGGAGGAGAGGGCTGGAAACATCACCTTTTTGTTTTTGTGTGCCTTCAAGTCATTTCAGATGTATGGTGACCCTAAGGCAACCCTATCACAGTTTTCTGGAGAGTGTTTGACTCACCTCAGGTCACCCATTAGGTTTCCATGGCTGTTTGGGTAACCGAACCCTGGTCTCCAGGGTTGTAATACAACATTTAAACTACTATACCGTGCTATCTCATCTTGCTACACCTCAGTCACCAAGAAAACACCTTTATCATTTGGTGTGGCCACAAGCTGTAAAAGTCATTTGGAGGCTATAGGTGTTCTCTGTGGCATCATGATCCCATATTCTCTTATCTATTGAATTACCAAGATAGGTAAATAATGAGGGATAGCACTAAGTATTTTGTGTGCATTTTGAGCTGCACAATAACATTCTGCGAATCATATAAGTGCTGAAAACATCCTTCTCTGATAGCAAATGTCATGTTCACTACATACTCTCTCCAATATTTCATAGAAATAAACAGCCTCTAATTTATCAGAAAGCTTTCTAGTTGGGCAGGAATTTAAATCCAGCTTTCTTCAGTCTATGTGTGAACTTATTGCCACCATTCTCTACAGCAGGGGCAGGCATATGTGGAAGGTCAAATGGCCTTTTTATGTTCCTCCCAATCCTACCCAGGCCACGCTGCTGCCATTCCCTTGGGGTCTCTTCCAACTCTATAATTTTATGATCTGGGGGGAACTGGAAGTGATGTTCTGGTCATTTCTGGTCAAATTTTAGGATGATTTCCTCCTGTTTGGGGAGAGAGGAATGAAATAGAACTAGAATGCAAAACTCCACCACCTGGAAATATTTGGGGGCCACATACTTGCATTTTTCTGGTCACTTATGGTCAATTTTGTATTAGAAATCAACATTGTGCCCCTATAGAGTGGGTTTTAGCTGTAATTTTACTTGAACTTGGACTGGGGGTGTAGGAAGGGTGATACTTCTTCAAGGACCACACACTTCCCATTTCTGCTCTAGGGTTGAAATCTAACAAAATCCTGTTCATGTTGACTTGGAACCATGTCCCATTGTTTCCAATGTGGCTTCCTCTTGTATCATGTGTGAACAGGATTGTAAGACTGTTGTTTTTCTCACGCCTTATACAGACCCTAATTTATCAACCCACAAACATAAATTGGTATTAACAATAATAGTGACACAATCCAGTCACGTAAAATTGACAAATTATCCTGGGCTGGACTATGAGCTAATCTGAGTTTGGGTCCCAAGTTCACATAACCTTGATTATGTCCTCCACCACCAGATGTGTCAACCTTCTGTCTGCTGTGCACTGTTTTCCTGAAATAAACATAAAGATGATTGCGTTGATAAACCCAGGTCAGTTCAATTTGCATTTGTCCTCATCATTTACATAACAGATGCGCATGACCAACTGAGATGATGTGCTGTTTCTCGCCACCTAGTTTAATGCTCATTCAGCTTTCAGGTTTAAAAATAGAAACAGCAGCAGGTCCTCAATTAATTACTTTCCTCCGTTTCCAGCATCAATAGCTGCCTGCATCATTTTATGTCCCCCGCAGGGTGTTTCATAGAAAAATGAACACGACTCCACAAAGATCCAAGATCCAGACTTTCAAGACTCAGATCTCACATATGGCTTGAATTTAAAACCCATTGGAGCCACTGACTTCCATGGGATTAGAAATGGGGCCAAGATCGGGCAAAAGCAATGAAGTGCTCATTCAGCTCAGTCAGGAGAGAAGCCAAAGGCCTCTATAATTAGACCCGAGGGTTTCTGCTTGGCCAGTTTGAAGTGATCCTGGCCAGTTGTTAGACATTTTGTTTGTTTTTACTGCTAACATCCCACAAAACTCAGCCTTTGAAACACTGGCAGTGGGGGATTTAAAATGTGCTGATCTTTAAATAAGCACATGGAAATTAGAGATGCCATATGGAAGTGGCTCATAGCTTAGTGACAGAGTTTGAAAGGTAGAATTCAGAGACATATCTGTGTAAGTCAGGAATATCAGTATGTAAAAGAATCTTGTAACATCTTTGAACCTAACTGTGTGAAAGAAGATGCGGCATAAGCTTTCATATACTAGATCTAATTTCTCAAATGCATTGAGTGAGCTGGTGCCCACAAAGGGTCATCATAATCAGACTGAATGACTAGCCATAGAAACATATAGGTATTATGATGATGAGGTGACAATTCAAAAAGGACATTGAGAAACTGGAGCATGTCCAAAGGAGGGCGACTAAAATAGTGAAGGGTCTGGAAACCTTGCCCTATGAGGAACGCCTTAGGGAGCTGGGGATGTTTAGCCTGGAGAAAAGAAGGTTAAGAGGTGATATGATAGCTCTGTTTAAATATTTGAAGGGATGTCATATTGAGGAGGGAGTAAGCTTGTTTTCTGCTGCTCCAGAGACTAGGACCCGGAGCAATGGATGCAAGCTGCAGGAAAAGAGATTCCACCTCAACATTAGGCTCTTCCAACTCTATGATTCTATGATTTTTTTTGAAGCCATTTCATTGTGCCCTGTCTCTGGAGAAGCAGAAAACAAGCTTGCTCCATTCTCAATGACATCCCTTCAAATATTAAACAGGGTTATCATATCACCTCTTAACCTTCTCTCTGCCAGGCTAAACATACACAGATCCCTAAGCCACTCCTCACAGGGCATGGTTTCCAGACTTTCACATTTGCCATTGCTCTTCTCTGGATACTCTTCCAACTTGTCAATATGTCCACTCCCTGTTAAGGTGTAACTGCAACTTAGAATTAGAATATTTGACCTCATTAAATAGTGGAGAAGCATATCATATGGTTCAAGTACTGGCTGTGCTGTGTTCTCATGCTGTGTTGTGGATGCTGAGGCAACCATGAAGCAGAGGGGCAGAATGGATTTTGTAGCGCAGGCCCACCTCTATGCTCTAAATGTCACTAAATGTTGTTTCTCATTGTTAACACCATAATATTATGCAATTAGACCTTCATTACTGAAAAGAAAATGAATTACAAGGAAAGCATTATTTGTAACATTATTTGTAACTCTGGTTTCCGCCATCAAAGTATTTTTCATAACCCATTTTATCAATGATTGTGGAGCTTAAGGTTGACAATCCCTTCCAATTTCTATATTCTATTAGCACCAAAACACTGGGTATAAACAGTTTTTATATGCCGTATACATTCATGTAAATCATTGTACTCCATGAAATATTTTCATGTTATTTAATACTGCATTGAAATAAAATTTCAATGCATTGTGGGATGCCATATTAAGAAAGAAGGAAAGGAAAAGTTGCTCTCCAAAAGAGGTCAAATGTGAGCACCACTCAGCCTTGAATTCTGAGTAGTAAGTATTCAATTATTGCTTTGTAAATGGGGAATGAATAATAATGACACTTTACTTGGCTTTGTTGCCTTGCAGGAGAAGCTGTCAAAATGCTTTACAAAACATGAGTGATTAAAAATCTCACTACCTCTTTCTTCAAGAACACATGAAAATGCAACCAACAGGATAGAAAAAGCAAAGTGGAGAATAGAACAATGAAGACTATGTTTACTTCAAAAGAAGCGAAGGCTGTGTTATTCTTTTAAAGAGGGTGTTTCATCCATTAAATACGCCTGATGTTACACATATTGAAATGGCTAGTGTCACATCTTCTTTGAATTCAAAAAAAAAAGGGGGGAGTGAGTATGTGACGAATAGACGATGTAAAAAATGATAAGCCAGGTTTCAATGCTTTCTCTTTCCTGTTATAAACATAAAACCAGCATAAATTTGTACTTTTTTGTTTATATTTTAGAACTATAAAACATCATTGGAATGCAATGTTGCGATTTAAAACAACAACAAACGTTCGTTCATGCAGCAATTCTTAACTTACTGGAATCAACAAGATTTTCTTCTATGTAGACACCTCTGGCATTGTCAATCAAAGATTTTAGCATTTTTCCAGCTAAATTATCCACAGCCTTTATTAGTATTCAGGCAAATAACAAAAGAGGAATAAAAATATTAAGGAAACATACTTTAAGAGAGCAGCCATTATCAACACATCTTCACAATCACACAACGGGGGCTACTGCTACTATGGCGCTCTCTTCCTGACTCTCCCTTAACCCCAACCTGCCTGCCCTAGGCCCTACCAAACATGACTTTTGGTTTTACATTTTTTATTTTTATTTATTTTTATTTAAACTTTTTCACACAGTTCCACGCGCTGCTGCTGCGGAAAGTTAAGTTTAAAAAAGAAGAAGAGAAACAGAAACATAAAATAAAGGGAATCAGCTTGCTTGGCACAGCAAGGGGGGCAAGGGGACAGAGGAAGAGGAGGGGGACACTGACTTCATTAATTGCTATGTTACAATTGTCCTGGCCAGCCACATTTTGTATCGGGGACTAGTGCGATTTGGATCTCCTAGGCCCAGAGGGGTGTTTTGAAAGCCCGCCCCTTCATGTTAACTACTACCACTCTGGCCTTGTAGGGGAGAAGGAGAGACAGGACCACCATTGCCACTGACTGGCCTTGGATGGAGAGAAGAACCAGCAGTATCTGTTAGAACATGATCCCTTTCCTCACTGCCATTCCCTTCTCCTTTTGTTTCATGTCTTCTTTAGACTGTAAACCTGTGGGCAGGGAAACTGTCTAATTACAATTTAAAATTAACAATTTATGAGCCGCTCTGAGAGCCTTTGTGGCAGAAGAGCAGGGTATAAATATATTCTAAATGAAATTATTGAAAGGTCATTGATGGGTTTCCCTCAGCAATGAAAGGGAATGCCCTAACCACGCTTCTGGGATGCAGCAGTTACAGGTCGAGGTGTCATTGTGCAATAAATATCACCAAAGCAATTTTTTCCAGCTCCAATTCCATTTTAAAACCCATTTGTAGTAATTCCTAGAACATGAGGGACACTGCAGACTAGATTGGCCAAAACAAAAAAAACAAACAAACAAAAAAAAAACCAGCAGTAGTAGAACCTGTTAAAACCATCCTGTGCATAAAATGCTATTTGAAAACACTGAAATTTGGACCATGCAATAACTTTCAGGAAAAACAGGAGAGATCCCAGCAGACTGGCGGAGGGCAAACGTTGTCCCCATCTCAAAAAGGGGAAAAAGAGGATCCCAACAATTATCGTCCGTTAGTCTGACATCAGTACTAGGAAAGATTTCGGAGCAGATCATTAAACAGAGAGTCTGTGAAACTCTAGAAGCAATGCCATATCACAAAAAGTCAACATGGGTTTTCAGAGAAACAAGTCATGCCAGACAAACCTAATTCCTTCTTTGTAAAATTACCCGCTTGGTAGATGAAGGGAATGCTGTGGATATAGTATATCTTGATTTCACTAAGGCCTTGACAAGTTTCCCATGACATTCTTGCAAACAAGCTTGTAAAATGTGAGCTAGACAAAGGAACTGTTACATGGATCTGTAATTGGTTGACGGCCCCCGAACCCAAAGGGTGCTCATAATGGCTTCCTTTTCATCCTGGGAGAGAAAGTGACCAGTGGGGTCCCACAGGGCTCTGTCCTGGGCCCCGTGCTATTCAACATCTTTATCCATGACCTGGGGATGACGATTGGAGCATATATCAAATTTGCAGATGATACCAATTAGGGGGAATAGCTAATACCCAGAGGACAGGATCAAGATTCAAAATGACCTGAAATGACTAGAAAGCTGGGCCAAGCTAACAAAATGGAAATTCAACACGGAGAAATGTAAGGTATTGCACTTAGGGCGGAAAAATAAAATGCACAGATATGGATGGGTGACACCTGGCTGATGAAATATGAAACTACGTGTGAAAGGGATCTAGGAGTCCAGTAGTCACAAGTTGAACATGAGTGAACAGTGTGTGTGTGCGGCAGCTAAAAAGGCCATGCTATTTTAGGCTGCTCAATAGAAGTATAGTGTCTAGATCAAGAGAAGTAATAGTGCCACTGTATTCTGCTCTGGTCAGGCCCACCTAGAATATTGTGTCCAGTTCTGGCACCACATGTCACATTGAGGATGGAGCAAGCTTGTTTTCTGCTTCTCCAGAGACAAGAACATGGAACAATGGATGCAAGCTACCGGGAAAGTGATTCCACCTCAACATTAGGAGGAACTTCCTGACAGTAAGGGCTGTTCAACAGTGGAACACACTCCCTCGGAAAGTGGTGGAGTCTCCTTCATTGGAGGTCTTTAAACAGAGGCTGGATGGCCATCAGGGATGCTTTGATTGAGAGTTCCTGCATGGCAGGGGGGTTGGACTGGCTAGCCCTTGTGGTCTCTTCAAACTAGGATTCTATGATTCTATGAGATGTCTCATCCACAAAGTCATCATGACTTTGGGGTTGACTGGAAGGCAGTTAACAACAACAACAACACCCCACTGCAGTCCAGAAAAGCTTGTGCCAAATAAAACACGTCAGTCTTGAAGATGGCACTAGTTTCTTTGCTGTGGTGACACTTCCTCCTCCATCCCCCAGCTTAATTTTATTATTTAGACATTCAGTTTCAACTGAGCTGGACTCACTCTTAAAGCTGAAGTTGACACTTCTGTTGGGGCTGTGAACAGCACCAGTAATTAAAAACTCAGCCCTTGCTTAGGTGCCAGGTTAGCCAATCTGTTTGTTTTCATGCTTGTTTGTCCTTGAGAGGCTCTCTCGTTTTCCTTAATGGCAGCCTCAAAGCACTTAATTCCTTGAAAAGGCCTGAAATCTGGGGAAAGGAAAGGGAGGCTGTAATATTGTGATGACAGTGTCATTAACACCTGCTGTTTCCATAAACAAACCACACAGGTTTGGGGCTGTGGAAGCATTATAAAATAAGAACAGGTGTTACAAAAAAAGGACTCCAGAAATGGAGACCATGATTCCAAAATACACTGTGCAGGATGATCCAAAATTGAGTTAATAATCTTAAAATATTCTCTCTTTCTTTCTTTCTTTCTTTCTTTCAACTTCTTCAGCATCAAAACTGGATTTTGACATAATGACTTCAAGAGGCAGGCATCCTGCGAACACTATGAGCTTGGCCACTGGATAGAATTTATTATTGCCTTTTCCTACTTTATTAACTGATTGCAAAAAACAGTTACTTGTAATTAG
This sequence comes from Sceloporus undulatus, assembly GCF_019175285.1. NCBI lineage: Eukaryota > Metazoa > Chordata > Lepidosauria > Squamata > Phrynosomatidae > Sceloporus > Sceloporus undulatus. The sequence continues at coordinate 360,264,641 of NC_056522.1, read as the reverse complement.
TTCCTTCCCCAATAAGGGAAGTATAACTACAATATAGAATAATAGAGTTGGAAGAGACCCCAAGAACAATCCAACCCCTGCCATGCAGAAATACACAATATTAAAGCACTCCTGACAGATAGCCCTCCAGCCTCTGAAAACCTCCAAAGAAGGAGATTCCAACACACTCAGACTCAGCAGCACATTCCACTCTTAAACAGTTCTTCCCATCTAAATGTTCTTCCTAATGTTGAAGTGGGATCTCTTTTCCTATAGTATGAATTCAGGAGTAAGTAAGGCTTTTGACAAGGTTCCCCATGATATTCTTGCAAACAAGCTAGAAAAATGTGGGTAAGACAAGGCTACTTTTAGATGGATTTGTAATGGGCTGATTGAACCCAAAGGGAGCTCAGTAATGGCTCCTCTTTATCTTGAACAGATGGGGTGACTAATGGGGTGCCACTAGATTCTGTCCTGGGCTCAGTGCTATTCAACTTTTTTATCCATGACTTGGATGAAAGAATAGGGGGCATGCTTATCAAATTTGCAGATGACACCAAATTAGGAGGAGTAGTTAATACCCCAGAGGACAGGATCAAAATTTAAAATGCCCTGAATAGGTTAGATAGCTGGGCCAAAACTAACAAAATGAGTTTCAACAGAGAAAAATGTACAGTACTACACTTTGGCAGAAAAAATGAAATGCATAGATTTAGGATGGAGGGCACCTGGCTTAACAAATGTCCATGTGAAAGGAATCTAGGAATACTAGATTGTCAAATTGTCTAAGGGAAAGGGATCTAGGAATCTGGTAGACCACAAGTTAAACATGACTCAACAGTGTGATGTGGCAGCTAAAAAAGTCAATGCAATTTTAGACTGCATCAACAGATGTATAGTGTCTAGACCGAGAGAAGTAATAGTGCCACTGTATTCTGCTTTGGTCAGGCCTCACCTGGAATACTGTGTCCAGTTCTGGGCACCACAATTCAAAAAGAATGTTGAGAAAGTGGAGTATATCTAGAAGAGGTCAACCGAAATAGTGAAGGGTCATGTCCTAGGACTTAGGGAGTTGAGAGTTGGGAATGTTTAGCCTAGAGAAGAGAATGTCAAGAGCCCTGTTTAAATATTTGAAGGGATGTTATATTGTGGATGAAGCAAGCTTGTTTCCTGCTGCTGCAGAAGCTAGGACACAGAGCAACGGATTTAAACTACAGGAAAAAAGATTCCACCTCAGCCTTAGGAAGAACTTCCTGACAGTAAGACCTGTTCACCAATGAAACACGCTGCCTTGGAGTGTGGTGGAGTCTCCTTCTTTGGAGGTTTTTAAACAGAAGCTGGATGGCCAGCTGTTGGGGTGCTTTGATATTGTATTCCTGCATAGCAGGAGGTTGGACCAGCTAGCTTTTGTGGTCTCTTCCAACTCTATGATTCTATGATTTTATGAAGCCATTGCATTGTGCCCCTGTCTCTGGAGAAGCAGAAAACAAGCTTGCTCCATTCTCAACATGACATCCCTTCAAATATTAAAACAGGGTTATCATATCACCTCTTAACCTTCTCTCTGCCAGGCTAAACATACACAGATCCCTAAGCCACTCCTCACAGGGCATGGTTTCCAGACTTTCACCATTTGCATTGCTCTTCTCTGGATACCCTTCCAACTTGTCAATATGTCACATCCCTTGTTAAGGTGTAACTGCAACTTTAGAATTAGAATATTTGACCTCATTAAATAGTGGAGGAAGCATATCATATGGTTCAAGTACTGGCTTGTGCTGTGTTCTCATGCTGTGTTGTGGATGCTGAGGCAACCATGAAGCAGATGGGGCAGAATGAATTTTGTAGCGCAGGCCACACCTCTATAGCTCTAAATGTCACTAAAATGTTGTTTCTCATTGTTAACAACCATAATATTATGCAATTAGACCTTCATTACTGAAAAGGAAATGAATTACAAGGAAAGCATTATTTGTAACTAATTATTTGTAACTCTGGTTTCCGCCATCAAAGTATTTTTCATAACCCATTTTATCAATGATTGTGGAGCTTCAAGGTGACAATCCCTTCCAATTCTTATATTCTATTAGCACCAAACACTGGGTATAAACAGTTTTTATATGCAGTATACATTCATTGATTACATCCATTGTACTCCATGAAAATATTTCACGTTATTTAATACTTATTTAAAATTTCAATGACATTGTGGATGCCATATTAAGAAAGGAAAGGAAAGTATGCTCTCCAAAAGAGGTCAAAATGTGAGCACCACTCAGCCTCTGAATTCTGAGTAAGTATTCAATTATTGCTTTGTAAATAGGAGGAATGAATAAATAATGACACTTTACTTGGCTTTGTTGCCTTGCAGGAGAACCTGTCAAAATGCTTTACAAACATGAGTGATTAAAATCTCACTACCTCTTTCTTCAAGAACACATGAAAATGCAACCAACAGGATAGAAAAAGCAGTGGTAGAACAATGAAGACTTATGTTACTTCAAAAGGAAGGCTGGTTATTCTTTTTAAAGAGGAGTGTTTCATCATTAAATACGCATGATGTTACACATTATTGAAATGGCTAGTGTCACATCTTCTTTGAATTCAAGAAAAAAAGGGGGGAGTATGATGTAGACAGAATAGACGATGTAAAAAAATGATAAGCCAGGTTCAATGCTTGCTCTTTCCTGGTATAAAAACTACAACCAGCAATGGAAATTTGTACTTTTTTGTTTATATTTTAGAACTATAAAACATCAATTGGAATGCAAATGTGGCGATTTAAAAAACAACAACAACGTTTGTCATGCAGCAATTCTTAACTTACTGGAATCAACAAGATTTTCTTCTATGTAGACACCTCTGGCATTGTCAATCAAAGATTTTAGCATTTTTCCAGCTAAATTATCACAAGCCTTTATTAGATATCAGGCAAATAACAAAAGAGGAATAAAATATTAAAAGGAAACATACTTTAAGAGCAGCCATTATCACACATCTTCACAATCACACAACGGGGGCTACTGCTACTATGGCGCTCTCTTCCTGACTCTCCCTTAACCCCACCTGCCTGCCCTAGGTCCTACCAAACGTGACTTTTGGTTTTACATTTTTATTTTTATTTATTTTTATTTAAACTTTTTCACACAGTTCCAGCGCTCTGCTGCTGAAAGTTAAGTTTAAAAAAGAAGAAGAGAAACAGAAACATAAAATAAAGGGAATCAGCTTGCTTGGGAACAGCAAGGGGGGCAAGGGGACAGAGGAAGAGGAGGGGACACTGACTTCATGTAATTGCTAATGTTACAATTGTCCTGGCAGCAACATTTTGTATACGGGGACTAGTGCGATTGGATCTCCTAGGCCCAGAGGATGTTGAAAGGCCCGCCCTTCATGTTAACTACTACCACTCTGGCCTTGTAGGGAGAAAAGGAGAGACAGGACCACCATTGCCACTGATCTGGCCTTGGATGGAGAGAAGAACCAGCAGTATCTGTTAGACATGATCCCTTTCCTCACTGCCATTCCCTTCTCCTTTTGTGTCATGTCTTCTTTAGACTGTAAACCTGTGGGCAGGGAACTGTCTAATTAACAATTTATAAATTAACAATTTATGAGCCGCTCTGAGAGCCTTTGTGGCAGAAGAGCAGGGTATAAATATTCTAAATGAAATTATATGAAAGGTCATTGATGGGTTTCCCTCAGCAATGAAAGGGAATGCCCTAACCACGCTTCTGGGATGCAGCAGTTACAGGTCGAGGTGTCATTGTGCAATAAATATCACCAAAGCCAATTTTTTCCAGCTCTAATTACCATTTAAAACCCATTTGTAGTAATTTCCTAGAACATGAGAGACACTGCAGACTAGATTGGCCAAAACAAAAAACAAACAAAAAAAAAAACCAGCAGTAGTAGAACCTGTTATAAACCATCCTGTGCATAAAATGCTATTTGAAAACACTGAAATTCTGGACCATGCCAATAACTTTCAGGAAAACAGGAGAGATCCCAGCAGACTGGCGGAGGGCAAACGTTGTCCCCATCTTCAAAAAGGGGAAAAAAGAGGATCCCAACAATTATCGTCCAGTTAGTCTGACATCAGTACTAGGAAAGATTCTGGAGCAGATCATTAAACAGAGAGTCTGTGAACATCTAGAAGGCAATGCTATAATCACAAAAAGTCAACATGGGTTTCAGAGAAACAAGTCATGCCAGACAAACCTGACCTCTTTCTTTGATAAAATTACCAGCTTGGTAGATGAAGGGAATGCTGTGGATATAGTATATCTTGATTTCACTAAGGCCTTTGACAAGGTTTCCCATGACATTCTTGCAAACAAGCTTGTAAAATGTGAGCTAGACAAAGGAACTGTTACATGGATCTGTAATTGGTTGACCGGCCGAACCCAAAGGGTGCTCAATAATGGCTCCTTTTCATCCTGGAGAGAAGTGACCAGTGGGGTCCCACAGGGCTCTGTCCTGGGCCCAGTGCTATTCAACATCTTTATCAATGACCTGGATGACAGAATTGGAAGCATACTTATCAAATTTGCAGATGATACCAAATTAGGGGGAATAGCTAATACCCCAGAGGACAGGATCAAGATTCAAAATGACCTGAATAGACTAGAAAGCTGGGCCAAAGCTAACAAAATGAAATTCAACACGGAGAAATGTAAGGTATTGCACTTAGGGCGGAAAAATAAAATGCACAGATATAGGATGGGTGACACCTGGCTGAATGAAACTACGTGTGAAAGGGATCTAGGAGTCCAAGTAGATCACAAGTTGAACATGAGTGAACAGTGTGATGCGGCAGCTAAAAAGGCCAATGCTATTTTAGGCTGCATCAATAGAAGTATAGTGTCTAGATCAAGAGAAGTAATAGTGCCACTGTATTCTGCTCTGGTCAGGCCCCACCTAGAATATTGTGTCCAGTTCTGGGCACCACAATTCAGAAAGGACATTGAGAAACTGGAGCGTGTCCAAAGGAGGGCGACAAAAATGGTGAAGGGTCTGGAAACCATGCCCTATGAGGAACGACTTAGGGAGCTGGGGATGTTTAGCCTGGAGAAAAGAAGGTTAAGAGGTGATATGATCGCCCTGTTTAAATATTTGAAGGGATGTCATATTGAAGAGGGAGCAAGCTTGTTTTCTGCTGCTCCAGAGAACAGGACCCGGAACAATGGATGCAAGCTGCAGGAAAAGAGATTCCACCTGAACATTAGGAGGAACTTCCTGACAGTTAGGGCTGTTCGACAGTGGAATGCACTCCCTCGGAGGGTGATAGAGTCTCCTTCCTTGGAGGTCTTTAAACAGAGGCTGGATGGCCATCTGTCAGGGATGCTTTGATTTGGATTTCCTGCATGGCAGGGGGTTGGACTGGATGGCCCTAGTGGTCTCTTCCAACTCTATGATTCTATGATTCTAGGTCAGACTGCACCGTTGAAGCCGTTGAAATCCACAAACACCCAGATAACTTCAACAGGAAAGAAGAAACCCTTAAAGTAAACACAGCTTGTTTACCAGTCCTGAAAAACACCAAAATCAAGACCCAGCAAATGCAAATGAAAACCATCCAGGGTCAGGGGGGATTCCCAGCAGACAATGGATCATTAATTAAATAGACTCCCTGAGTCCTTGCCATTCAACAACTGACCAACACACAGATCAACATGTAAATCACTTCCCCTCAACCAAGAGTCACACAGTATATATATACCCCACTCTGTTCCATGCCAGCCTTCTCTGAAGATGCCAGCCACAGATGCTGGCTAAACATCAGGAATAAACTCTTCCAGAACATGGCCACATAGCCCCAAAACCCACAAAAAACTATGGCTACTGGCCATAAAAGCCTTTGACTTCACATTCTTCTAGAAGTAACAAGCAGCCACCTTGCAATAATGAAGGTATAGTTCCATTAGTTACAATGGTGACCTTATGAGGGATGTCTTTACTCCTTTTTCAGTGTAAATGTAACTTCTAGTTATTTTTCAACTTACAAGGGTGTGTCCTCACTAAATAGTGACAGAGAAATACCACATGGTTCAGGTATTGCTTCATGTGTTGCCTTGTGCATGGTTCTGAGGGGATGGCAAGGTTGACAGGAGAAGAACATCTTTTGTACCACAGCCCAACATGAAATTACTTTTGAAAAACAGAAATGCAAAAAAGAATGTTTTAAACAATTGCAACTACAACCGTAATTATCCAGGAAGGGGGGCTCAGGACTAGTTACTCTTCTCAAGTGTAAGCAATTCCTTTTACAAATAATTACTTCTTACAAGCACTGAGTAAGAGAAAATAAGAACATTGTGTGAGCTGCCTTGGATCACGCTCCCAGAAAAAGACATCATATAAATGAAATAAATAAATAAGAATAGCATTAACAAATGAAATATTGCCTAGTACAGGTATACACCTCAGTTAATGAAGTAGATGTGTTCCTGGGCATTACTTCTTTAACAGAATATTTGGTACCAGAGCCAGAAATAAAAAGAAAAGAATAGGGATAGGTTTCTGCACCACAAAAAGAGCAGCTGAACATGTTTAAGCAGCCTTTGTATTCAAAACTAACAACATGCCCACGTGAAATCAAACAACCAGGTCAGGAAAGCCTTCTAGAAATAAATAACAGCCTTTTGAACTGTCTAAAGAGCACTTGAAAGCTTCTTCCAAAATGCATTGGGAGGGATGAATTTTTCTTTCACCAGCCTTTGCTTTTCTATGATTTCTATTTTGGTGATCAGGTATATAGATCTATACTTTTTTTTAATGCACTGGGTGCAGCTGGTGAGGCAGACAAGGGTTGCATCTACATTGCAGAATTAATGCAATTTGGCACCACTTTAACTGTCACAACTCAATGCTTTGGCATTCTTGGATTTGTAGTCTTGTGAGATATTCAGCCTTTTCTAGCAGAGAGATCTAGTGCCACAACAAACTATAAATCCCAGGATTCTGTAGGATGCAGCCACTTTTTTTTTGTTTTGCTGTTCACACATGCTTAGTAAAGGATTCTGGAGGAAGATGCTGTTTACCTTGTCTGTTATAGGCAGACACATCATGCTACAGTAGAATCTAATACAGTAGTCTATTTCCCAGGTCAAGCTTTACTGCCTTTTTAACTGCAGACACACAAACCAAAAAGCCTGTTTCTTCATTTTTCTTTCACCATCCTCCCAATGCCAATGCTGCTAAAAAAAACCTTCCCCCTAAACAACAATGAGGAAGAAAAAGAGGACTAGGGAGGGTGCAAAAAGACTTTGCAAAAAGGAGCTCACTCACATCTCAGCAGCACAGCTATTCA
>NC_056522.1:360186239-360254353 GCF_019175285.1 Sceloporus undulatus | reverse complement strand
TTTAATAAAATGCCCAGTGGGTTAGGTTCATTTCTATCAAAATTAGGCTTTCCTGCTTCTAAAATCTCAAGGCTGGTAGACAGAAACCCGCTCAGGGCTGACAGTCAGAAGGCAAGCAAGGAGGATTGTATTAGGGTAGTCTACTCTGTCCCTAAGCAACATCCTACTTGGATCAGGCAGTCAAGACAATGTTAAGAGCTTTACTGAATCAAATTCAACTCTGTTAGTCCCTTGTGTCATCTTGCTCCTACTGAGTTGGGAGCTGCAGTACCAACTCTATCCACAGTGATTAAAATGTAGAAAAACAGAAAAGTAGAGCAGATTTCCCCTCCAGCAAAATACTATGGTGGGACAGAGATAACAAGAACTCAGAGTCTCTATTTCAAGACTTGTGGCATCTAACAGTCTCACAAGCACATTCGCTCACATCCAGGGTCTCTCACCCACATAGAACTTTATCACACAAGGCTAAAAAGTGAATTTTTAACAAAATAAAAGTGTTTTTGGATGGGACGTGTCATATGACACTGTGTCAGTCCTGCTGCTGCCTTGCATACCATTAATTATAGTTGTGCACCTTTCAGGGTGACCAGATGTCCTAACCGCAAAGGGCAAGACACCGTAAAGAAAATGTAGAAAAACTCAGTTAAAAATGTTGAACGTTACAAACTAAAAACACTAATGTAAATATAAATCCGTACTTCTTAGTCGTGGCTGAAATGGAGGACATTTTGAAATTTCTCCTGGGCAGAAAGCTGAAATGGAGGACATGTCCTGGAAAAGGAGGATATCTGATCACCCTGGCATCTTTTCAATGATGGACAAAATCAATAGGTCCTCAATCCTGCTACTATTCCATTTCAGTCTTGGGGCGGTAGGTCCCTTCCACTGTAGTTGTGCTTCTCAACTAGTCACTCGATATAAGTGGACATGATTCTGCTCCTCTCCTCCTTTTTCTCCTCCCTCTTGCAGAGATCTTGGCTGCCAGTACTTTCCAGATGCTGGTTGCTGTGTGTACATTCACACAGCAGCCGACTTTGGGAAGGTGTTGGCAGCCAGGATTGCTTGTCTACCAGCATAACCCACCTTCCTCATGAAGTGCAAGCCAGCTGTGTGAATGTACACACAGCAGTGTTGAGCTTCAGGAAATGTGAGGAGGAGCAGTCCCAACCTTCAACACCTTCCCGAAGTCAGCTATAGTCTGAAATTCACACAGCAGTCCCATGCTTCAGGAGGATGCCGATGACAAGCGATCCCGGCCCCCAGAACCTTCCCAAAGCACATTCACATAGTAGCTGTGGTTGGTTGCTGTGACCACTCTCCCCGTTTTTCTCCCATTTGGTAAAGTGAAAAACAGGTCACGTGGCCATGGATTATCAAAGTGCTATTGCGGGGAAAGAGTCATAAGAAATTATGCCATCCATGGGGGATCTATTCCGGACCCCTACCGGTTACCAAAATCTGCAGATGTTCAAGTTCCGTTGTCCCCCATAGGGACAATGGGGCTGTCTCTAATGGCAGCACAGCCATGTGCATGCACCACCACTGGGGACAATGTGGACCGGTCATCTGCAGATGCTGAAATATAAGGCCCCACTGTATTTCCATTCTTAAACTACTGGAAATGTGGCAGGACTGCAGTCTTGTCTGATAATGCCTATAATCAAAGGAGAGTGAACTCAGGTTTAGAAATGATGTTCATTTTCCATTGATCAGATTTCCTTAACTGCTGATCTTGGCAAAGTCACACCAACTGACAGCCAGAAGACTTTTTCTTCAAACGCCTCTAGATTGTGGAATGACCTGCCAGAAGAGATTTGACAGCTGAATATGCCATCCAAATTTAAAATAACATTTTCCAGCAAGCTTATCCAGATGATTTTAAGTTTTGAATTTAAATGATGGATTTTAAATGTGGATTGTTTTCAAATGTGTTTGTCTTATTTGTCATTTTAAATTGTTGCATGTTTTAATTAATATATTTTAATTGATGTTGTGAATTGTTGATTTGTTGTTGTTCCCCAGCTTGAACCATGGGGAGAGGCAGGTAATTATTTTCATTTTCATCACCACCACCACCACCACCATCATCAGTTCTTTGTCATCCTGGCAGTCATCTCTTGGAGCTGAGGGTGCTTGCTTGCTTCCTCAGGTTGTTTATGGAGTGCATGCAAGTTAAACACATTTTGTACACTAACACAGTGGTTTCAAGATGTTGAGATTATGACTGATCTCCAATTACAGCAAGATTTCATTGCCTCAAAAGTACTTGAGCAATTATAAACAGAGTGTGATCAACAACAGTAATGAAGTGTTGCTGTTTAGCCAAGGACAGTTAAATCATCTGCCTCTAGATAGGAAACATGTCTCAAGGAAAAGCTATCATTATTTATGAAAGTATAGCGTGCTATTAGGGTTCTTTCCTAGATATAATCAGTTACATAAATAATATTATTCTAACAAATACGGATAACATTATTTTTAAAGAACTGGATTCAGAGTCCTCTCAACTGATGAAGATTAGAGCAGCAATGGAAAGGGGCAGTGACCCCAAATTGGGTAAAACAATCTCACAATCAGGTTTTTACACCTTTTTATAAAAAGTTTAAAAAAACTCTAGGCAAAATGATTTCATCCAAATATTTTGCAGTCATATAAATTAATGATTTAAAGTATTTGGGTGGTTTTTTTTAACTCATTAAGGCCCCAAACACAATTTATAATAGAAAAGGTTTAAAACCCTCTTTTGAAACTGTTTTAATAACCATAGAGAAGCTATAAGTAGTTTTGGTCATCCACTGGAATCTCAACAAAGATCAAGCTAATCAGATTTCCCTTCAAAAAGCGTTCGACATATGATCCAATACAGGGAGAGGCAGGATACAAGTTGTTGTTGTTGTTGTTGTTGTTGTTATTATTATTATTATTATTATTATTATTATTATGAGGCACTGCTACAGCATCACCTTGTGTACTCATCAGGCTTATGAGGACTGTATTCATATTTTCACAGAACTGGAGCCTTGCATTTTTACAATGTAACACTTGCTAATTTCTTTCAACCCCTACACTAGCTACTTACCTGTTTTCAGGGAGACTTTGTAGGTTACTTGGTGTGTATCACAGAGACCTGAGTGGATGAGCTTGGAGGAGATGATCTCCCAGCTTTGTCCACCTGGATGCACCAACTGAGGTCGATAGGCCTGGGGTGGGGGGAGTTGCCACCATCCATAAGAATTCCATCTTCTTCACAAGGAAGGCATCAGTTTCAAGGTTTTGTACCTTTTGTTGGGCCAGGGAGACAGAACAGGGATTCTGCTGGTGTATCTCCCATCTTGCTGCCCAGTGGTCTCCATGCCTGAGCTGGCTGTGGTCTCTGAAGCTGTATTGGAAAACCCTTGGACTGTGGTTCCAGGGGATTTCAACATACAGTACATACCAAGGCTATCCTGATAGGGCTGACTCAGAACTTCATGACCACCATGACAACCACAGGGTTGGCTCAGCACGTTGTTGGTCCAACACACAAGGCCAAGCTGGATCCAGTTTTTGATATCTGATTATCGGATTTTAGAGGGGATCTCAACAACCCCGTTGTCATGGTCAGGTCATTTCCTCATGAAGTTTGGTCTGATGGTAGCAGATCCTCTCTGCAGGAGTGGGGGACATATTAAGATGGCCTGCCCACAGAGACTTATGAAATCTGGAAGAATTTTCTTGCTGACAGGGCTGACACCTCTATTGAGGCCTTAGTTTCAGTATGGACTGGAGAGATATAAAGAGCCATAAATAAAATTGTTCCTAAGCATCCAGTCCAGTGCCGTAGAGCCCACAGTTCACCACTTATAGAATATCTGTGAGCAGTGAAGTAGACTGGATAAAGGTGGGGTAGCTCTGAGTGAATGGTATCAGAAATTAGCAAAGGCTCTTCATTGTGCCTATTATTCTACAGTGAAGCAGCTGAAAAAATTGTAAGATTGCATCCTCAACCTCCCACCCAGTAAGATGTTCCCAAGTTGTGAAAATTCTTGAGAGTACAGACCCAGAGAGCTCAGGTATGCAACCCAAGGCTACCTCCTTTGAAAAATTAGTTACATGTTTCAAGAAAAAAGTTGCTTGCATTTGCCCAGAACTTGACACCACACTTGTTAGAGACCAGGGAGATGTCAAGTGTGCTGTCTGATCAGTTTTCGTGGGATCAGTTTCAATTATTGAGGGCTGAGGATATGAAAAAATGCTTGTTTGACCTACCACATGTAAGCTTGAGCCTTGTCCTTCTTGGCTGATAAAATCTAGCAGTGGCAGATTTAGCATGTGGGTCCAGGGGGTGGTAGTAGATATCTCATTATATCAGAGGGTATATCAGAGGAATTGGGTAAACAGGATGCTCTGCATGGGGTTTCAATGCTCCTAAAGGAGCAGGTACTCCCCTTGGGAGTGCTCCTTGATCCATCCGCTACTGGAGGCCCAAGTGGACTCCATTGCACAGAGTGTTTGGTGCCAGTTTTGATTGGTATGCCAGCCACAGCCTTTCCTGGACAGAGAAAACCTAACTACAGTAGTCCATGCATTAGTAACCTCTCAATTACACTACTGTGATGCACTCTACATGGAGCTGCCCTTGAAGATGACTCAGAATTCAGCAGCTCGACTGTTGACTAGCATATAGATAGCACACAATGTCACTCTTAAAAGAACTGTACTGGCTACAATATGTTTCTGGTCTGAATTTAAAATGCTTGTGGAACCTTATGGGAAAGGACCTCCTCAGCTGTGACACCCAAACTGAAGAATGCTCCCACCAGAGGTCTGAGTTACACCAACTTTCTGGTCCTTGAAGCGCCAAGTTAAAACTTGGCTGGTCACCAAAGTCTTGGGGCCTTATTTATTCAATTCAAAACTGTTATTTATACTTTATAAACATTTTAACATTTAGAAATCTGTTTCTAACTCATTGTATTTATATTGTTTTTGATTATATAGTGGGCCCTTGGTATCTGTTGGGGTTTGGTTCCAGGACCCCACCTGGATACTAAAATCTCTGGATGCTCAAGTCCCATTAAATACAATGGGGTAGTAATATGGTGACCCAAATATAAAATAACAAAATCAAGATTTGCTATTGGAATTTTTTTTTTAATATTTTCAAACCGTGGGTTGATTGAATCCATGGATAAGGAATCTAGACCCATTTCAAACTGGCTTTAGGACAGGCTTTGGGGTTGAGACTGCCATGGTTGCCTTGACCGACGATCTGCGTCTGAGCATTGACAGGGGGAGTGTGACCCTGTTGGTGCTCTTAGACCTCTCAGCGGCTTTTGATACTATAGATCACGGCATCCTCTTGGACCGCCTGAAGGGGTTAGGTATCGGGGGCACTGCTTTGCAGTGGTTCCGGTCCTTCCTCTCGGGCAGGTCTCAGAGGATGCTACTCGGGGACTGTAGCTCCAGTAAGAGGTACCTCACTTGTGGGGTTCCTCAGGGGGCTATTTTGTCCCCGATGTTATTTAACATCTATATGAAGCCGCTGGGTGAGATAATACGGAGTTATGGTGCTGGGTGTTATCAGTATGCTGATGACACCCAAATCTATTTCTCCGTATCTCATTCGTCGGCCTCGAATTCCGATGGCATCTCTTCTCTCAATGAATGTCTTCAGGCGGTAATGGGCTGGATGAGGAAAAACAGATTGAAACTGAATCCAGACAAGACGGAGGTGCTCATGGTAGCGGCCCCGAAACCAAGAATTGGGTTGCAACCTCCAGTCCTGGATGGGGTCACACTCTCCTCCAGCGACTGTGTTGGCAGTCTGGGGGTGCTCCTTGACTCGTCGCTCCTGATGACAAATCAGGTAAATGCGACGGTCAGGAGTGCCTGTTATCAGCTTCGGCTGATACGCCAGCTGCGCCCTTTTCTGGAAGTAAGGGATCTCAAGACGGTTGTGCACATGCTGGTAACCTCACGCCTTGACTTCTGTAATGCACTCTACATGGGGCTACCCCTGTGCTTGACTCAGAAATTACAGCTGGTTCAAAACATGGCAGCCAGGCTTGTGTCAGGTACATCTAGGAGGGACCACATCACTCCGGTTTTGAGGTCCCTCCACTGGCTGCCTATCAGCTTCCGGGCCCAGTACAAGGTGTTGGTTATCACCTTTAAAGCCCTAAATGGCTTGGGTCCAAGCTATCTTAGGGACCACCTTCTCCCGTACAATCCTCCCCGCGCTCTCTGGTCCTCTGGGAGGAACTTACTGCAGCCTCTAAAATCTAGGCTTGCGGCAACCTCCCAGAGGGCGTTCTCTGCTGTCGCCCCCAAACTCTGGAACGACCTGCCGGATGAGATCCGTCAGATAACATCATTAGACAGCTTTAAAAAAGCGGTCAAGACGGATCTTCCGGCAGGCCTTTCCAGATTAACCATCCCGGCCCAGGTTCCCAGGTTCCCTGATTCCCTCATTCCTCCCGTGGCCCCATCTTAGTGATGGTTGAGGATCAACAGAGGGATATCAGGGTTTTTAGTTTTAACTGCTGTTTTTATGCTTGATATTATGTTATTAATATGTTATACTGTTTAATACTGTCTTAAGGGGGGGAGGGATAAAGTGTTTTTAATTGTCATATTTTATATTTTACTGCTGTTAACCACCCGGATTGGTTTGCCAGAGGGCGGTATACAAATAAATATTATTATTATTATTATTATTATTATTATTATTATTATTATTATTATGAGTACTTTTGTACTCTTTTTAGCCCATTTAAATGCTATTTGTATGTTGCCCTGAAATCTCCTGATATCGAACAAGGTAAAACTATTTAAATAAATAAATGAATACTGTCCCATATAAGCCTGCCTTAGCTCCAAGAGTTTTGTAATAGGCCATTTTCTCATTCTCATCCACTTCACATCCACGTCTCACAGGAACACGAAAGTGGGTTGTTACTAAGTTCTGGAACTCCCTTCATAGGAGGTTAGAATGGTTCCTTCTTTGGTGTTCCTCTTTTGGGAGATACCAACAGGCTTTTTGTTTTTAAAGAAAGCATTTTAATTGTTTGATTTACTCTTTTAAAAAATGATTTTAATGTTTTGATGTACACTTTACCTTTAATTTGAATCACTCCTTTTGAGTCAGTGAGAGAAACCAGGTGCTGCTGCTCCACAAAGCTATCTGTTTCTTTATTCACTCTCTACTCTTGTAAAACTGTAGTACTCTCAACTACAGCAGGAGGAGGTGAATAAACATGAAGGGAGCTGCAATGGCTCCATCCTGTCATAATGATTTCAAAGTTAGAAGCACAGACCTGCACCTGGGCAAGGACCTGCATCACCAGCAGTGGTACATACAGGTGAGTCATCAGTTTGTAACATATTGAAGGAGTAATAAACTTGCATTACTGTCCTGAGTTGATTAGAAATCTCTAAATACAGCAGAATCCCTTCGCCCAAATCTTTTTTTGTTCAAAATGGAGATGCAGTATTTTTTCAGTAGTGGTGCCACATGGCAATTCCCTCCACGGAGCAACTTGTCGGATTAGCCTGATTAAAGTGTTGTTTTTTTAAAAAAATAAGAGGCAGGCCATTTTGGTTTTACTCTGTTCCAGAAAACATTTGAAACAATATTGATCTTTGATTGCTATATTGGCTGCTGTGCACAACTTGCTTTTGTATTATTTTAAGGTAATCACAAGCAACTTCTGGGATCCAATTTTCTTCTCTTGGAACCCACTGGACAGCACACTAACAGCAAAAAATACAATTAAAAAAACTTTTAACAAGGAACGGCCTGTTCAAAAAGAGCACTGCCACATGCAGAGATTCCTAGCAATGCCAGGTTCTCCCTCTTCCCCTGCCATTTATTATGTGGGTAGGTCAGAGGGGCCACAAAAATAGCCTCATGATTCCCACCCTTGTTTTAGGATTTGGATTCTGTTCCCTCTTTTTAGGAGCTACTGCACTGAATTGCATTCTGTTTCCTCTTGTTTTATGTTTTTATAGTTGTACGCTACTCCCACAGCTCTTCAGCAGTGTATGGCAAAATATACATTCAAACAATAAAATAGAATCAATTCCGTGACACAATGCGTTTATAAACTTAAAAAGAAAGAAAAGGTCACTGGTGTCTGTAAATCTCATGCATGCTTTACAGAGGAAAACTGATTGAAAAAAAATATTCTGTCAACAAAAACATATATAAATAGACTTGGGAATGAAAGCTTTACAAGCACAGAGACATTGAATGTGGCAAGGAGAAGAAATTTTATTTATTTTACACTTTTAATAGTGAAAACGGATTTTTCAAAAAATGTAGTATTACACAACCTTTACATTGGAATTCTTTATACATTTTAACATATATGTACAAGTTCATTTTTTTCCAGTGTAGGAAGTGAATAATATTTTTGGTAAAGTTCTTGGGCTGCCAATAATAGCAGGTCATTGCTAGTTTTGTCCAGACTGTGCACAATGCTGTGTTTTCTATTCAATGTGATTTCCTATTCTAAGTTTTTAATTTCTAAAGTTCAGTGTCTTTTATAATGAGAGCCAAAATTCCAACCCTTCTGATTTCTTTCAACTCTGAAGGTTTGTTAAAGCAAAGACTACCAAAAAAATTGTAAAATAGTTGGCTCAGATCTTTAGTTCCAACTCCGACTAATTTTTCCAAAACGAAATTTCTATATCAAATATCATATTCCTATAAAGGTATGGTTTCTACCCAGCATGACAAAAAGCATTCCTCAACAAAGAGAGTTTAAAATGGGGATGGGGATTGTGCAGACCTCCAAATGTTGTTGGACCACAACTTCCATAATTCCTCATCACAGGCTGTGCTGGCAAGGGCTTATGAGAGCTGCCATACAGCAGCATCTAAAATCTATTCATTTCCCATTCAAAGTATAAAAAAAAAATCTGAGCCTTCCCAAAAAAAAGGTGATGCAATATAAAACAAAACAAAATCAAGATAGCTTGATTGATGGCTCCCAGTACGCATCAGGATATAGGGCGGAAGAGAACCTTGAATCACTGAGGAGTGATTCACAACAGCAATCAGCACTATGAAATCTGTGTTCACACCTATTGCCTCAAACAACATTAATGTAGTAATTTCAGCACTACAGAATTTTCTTCTGTATAATCTGCACTATTAATGCAGTATGGAGGGTGAGTGTGTGTAAAAAACTGAACCCTTCAGGATGTATCTGAACCCACAGAGATGAAATACTTTACTGCTGTGTCTGTTTGAAGACACAGTTATTAATACAACCCCAGAAAAACACCAAACTAATATGGCCAGGTTCAACTATTCAAAGAACAATAGGGCTCAATATAAAGGTAAAGGTATTCCCTGTTGACAAGGTTGTCAAGTCATGTTTGACTGTAGGGGGCGGTGCTCATCTCAGCGTTGTCAAATACTGTGGGTCATATGGCCAGCATGACTATACAGAATGTTGTTACCTTCCCATTGAAGTGGTACCTATTTATCTACTTGCATTTGCATGCTTTCGAACTGCTAGGTTGGGAGAAGTTGGGACTAGTGATGGGAGCTGACCCCCATCACCTGCCAATCTTGCAATCAACAGTCTTGCACCACCGCATCAATGTTACCCTAGATGTGAGGAGAACAGTCTAAACACAATGTATTTATTTAGTGGGATAATGTTAACTCAAATATAGTGGCCAGGTAACTTAACCTAAGGGACTAGTCCTTATATATACCAAGTTCAGAGGTATATAGAACTCCAGAGGCAGACGTTCAGTGATAATGAGTTTTATTAAAAAGGAGAAATAACACACTCACACACACTGTAGAAGCTAAGGAAACCAAGGGTAGAAGGTTAGGACATAAGTGAGGCTTCCCTCACGGTTATACAACACCTGAACGGGTCTTGTCTCCAGTTGCCGGGGTCCCAGATGAAATGGAGGACTGAAATAGCTCCCCCTGCACAGGGATGGAGGAGCTGTTGAAGTCCTAAGTCAAGCAAACCAACAGTGTTCTATCTGCTGCTGGACTAAGCTCAATATACTAAAGATTCAATATACCAAAGGAACAAATCAGTGATAGACTTTGGGTGTCTATACACACAGTTAATGATAAAAGAGACGTTTCTCATAAGTATTTTAAATAAAGTTTCTCACCATAAACTGGAATGAATTAAAAATTCACTTTCCATTTTACTTTTGTTTCACACTTAAACTGAACTTCCACAAAAGGAAAGTGACTTTTGTATCAAATCATTTAGGCTTTCATTATAATTCCATAAGTGTAAAACACACACTTATGGGGTGTGTGTGTGTGTGTGTGCGCGCCATAGATTTTACAGGCTTCTCACTGCCACCGTGGTTTTATAATATGATCCTGACCATTTTATCCTGTATCAAAAAAAAAAAAACACCTCAAGGTTGTTGCACCAGTGAGTTCACCAAATACTCAAATGAGATGGAAACTCCTGTAGGACTCAGGCATGGAGTGGTAAAACTGGTATAGAGTTTTAAATCAAGAAGTTCTGAAGAGTAGATTTACCAAAGTGATAGAACAAATTGTACTTTTAATCTTTACTTTGACCAAAGTATAGTCAAAGATTAAATATGAAGTGGGTCAGTTATCCCCTTTTTAACCTAACACAACATTCTTTAATTATCTGAAATGGGAACTGTGAGGCAGTTAGCCACAGAATGTATTTAAAGCAGGGTAGCCCCTAACCCCCTCTTTTGTATGAAGACCATGTGCACATACAGCCCCCCCTCCAAATTGACTAAAACTAGTGATTGGAAAACCTACAATGTCACATGTGATACAGCCCTCAGAGGAAGAAGAGATGAAAATTGGCCTTCTCCCCCTGCACCGTTGCTCGCCTTAATTTAGAGGCCAGGTGATAGCAAGCCCTAGAGGGAGCACTAGTGAAGAACTGACACAGTTTTAGTGACAAGGTGTGTAGGGGGGAAAGGGACTAGGTGACTGAAGCAGCTATATGATGCAGCCGGAGAATAAGTCTCTCCTGTATCACACACAAGCTAGAGAGGACTTCAAAACACACATCACTTTTAGAAATAAAATGTAAGAAGACATAAAATATTTAAAAGCAAAACCTAGTTGTGAAACTGAAAAATCAGTTCCTATGTGGATAGCCAGCTTTAAGATAAACATTATTATTATTGCCAGATCTTGACTGCTCTATCCCAGCCACACGTAGCAAGCAGTGACGGAAGGACGGGATGAAACTTTGCACTCACGCAGGCCTGACTGTGCCCAGATAAGGTGCGAATGATTCTAGAGGTGTGATAGTTGTAGAAAAACACGTTGCCATCTGAACTTCCTGACACAAGGAGCATTCCATCTGGAGAAAATTCACAGCCTACTGCAAATCCTTCGACCTGTAAGAGTCAGGAAGTAAGAGTGCTTAAAATAAATCAAGATCTTAATTACAAAACACAATATGATCTATAACCTCCTGAAATTTTATAGCGTAATGAACGTGTCAGTTTTTACCATAATGGCCTAATTGCTTCCCCCAGGTGTTGATCAAGACAGACCCATTAAGGACTTTACATTGTTAGCTGAAGCTGGTATGTACATGACAAGGCTATTAGCAACTAATAAAGCTTTTAGTTATTTTAAAATCTATCAGCACTTCAGTTTAATTCTAAATTATCTAAAATACAGAGAACAGGGTTGAAGACTATTAATTTTTATCTCTGTTATAAATCAGCAACATAAGCAGGCATATTAAAGTGAAATTATCCATTGAGGAATTGCAGAGTGGTAGAAGAATACCTTGTGTCCTTCATATCTCTTCTTTTTGTTGATTCTGTATGGTCGCAGACTAGAAAACAAGGCCATGTAATTCCCATTGGTCTGAGCTACAAAGACAGGTTCCTTAGGATGAGGTGTAAGACTGGGACAAGTATAGCGCTCCTGAAAGGAAGTTTGGAAGTAACTGTAATTATGATTAACAATAATAATGGAAGGAAAAGAAAGGCTTCTATGAAGCCTCTGGCACAAAACCCAGCTCCCATTCTCTACTCCAGTCTTCCTCAGTTAAGTACAATTCAGATGTGTTGAAGTACAATTCCCATCATTGCTATACAGAATGGTCAATAAAGTCAGGAGCTCCATGTAGTCTGGAGCTCACACCTTGACACGCAGAGCTTAAATAAGTTATTTTTGGACTACAAACCCCAGAATCTCATCGCTTTGGCCTCTGAAAGGGAGAAGAGCAGCCAAGAACAGCTCCATCACAATGTGCCCATCACATCTTGCCCTCAGACAATGGTGAAAGCCATTCCCTCCAGATCTCAATTGCCATGTTCTGGCTTCTGAGAGAGAGATCAGCCAGCATCTGCTGGACTTAATTGTCTTCCCCACTGTTATCCTTTCCCCTTTATTTAGACTGTAAGCCTGAGAGCAGGGATCTGTCAAATTAACAATTGGTAAGCTACTCTGGGAATCCATTTTGGCTGAAGGGCAGGTTATAAAGACTATAAATAAATACTGTAAGTATTCCAAAAGTTAACTATTTTCAAGATCAGTCCACAGCATATATGCATGTAAGGACAATTCTGCAGATCACCCAGACAGTGCAATTGCTTCTCTCAACATTGTTGCTGTACCTTCACTGGGCCTCCTACTTTGGAAAGGAACTACAAGATTTGGGCTACCTCTCTTTGCTTCTATAATCACCAGTGATACAGAGCCAGGTTTTTCCAGCTGCATTCATGCCACTTTGCTAATGCACAAATTGGGCCTGAGAGGAGACTGGCAGTTTTATATAAACTCTTTTGCTGTCATTTTAAATTAAAGATGATTCAGAACTAGGGACAGGCAAGATAAATACTTGATTGCCAGAGATTACACTTTCTGCAATACACATCTGTATCAGATCATTTGTTCCAGTTTAAGAAGAATGAAAGGCCTGAATGCAAAAGTCAACTGTTTTAGGCCCATACACATGCATAAAGAAAGACTAACAATGAAAGTTGTTTTGGCTCAGTAAGTGGTGTTTATCCCTGCTGAGAGTGAAAATCGACTTTTTGGTGTGTTGGGAATGCATGCAGCCTCTCCCATCTGAAAGATTAGAAATGGAAATTTATGAAACTAAAGGCAATTTTTTGGTCATTGTTTGCACACACTCACACCAAAATCACCCACAATTTCATGCTAGCTGTGCAGAGAGCTGTAAACTGCCCCATTCAATAACACTGCATCTTTTTTCTCCTGAGGAAATCATCTTGTTTAAGCTGCTGAATACATCAAAATTGAATGCTCTGCAGTTTCGTATTCACTGATGCACATTGCTTTTGAAGTGCAAATGACTAACCTACTCTAACAATTTATGCACAGGACTGTGCATCTGCAAATCTAGACAAAGGCAATCATGGAAGATGGCAATGGGAAAGTTCTATTAAATCATCCACTCCATCTCTTTGCCCAGACAGAATTGTTCTTTTCATAGATAAATGGTTACAAACTGACCTTATTCTTTATATTTTTGAAAGACACTGAACACTGCACTGAGTTTCTACAGGAGTTCAGTCATGTTTGAAACTGTCAGCCTTATGTAGGAAAGGCTTTCATTAAATAATGTAATATATATATATATATATATATATATATATATATATATATCAATTAAATATATACATTAAAAATATCATATCATGCATATAGTATAGAAGAACATCTCCAAAAGCAGCCACTTTCAAGCTTCAAGAAGTAGCAGGAAATATAAGAGATAGTGAATGACTTGCTCTTCTCCGAAAAAAACAATAATCCAAGAATGAAATCTAAGAGTAGGTTCATATTTTGTGTCAAATGAATGAGTGTTATCAAACTACTTCACCCTCCTTATGTCATATATGGGAGAGGATGTATACACATGCCCTGCCTGTGTTATTTCTCCTCATTTTGAGATAGGCAAATAAGTCTAAGATCAAACATTAATTTTAATTTACACACAATGGGGAAAGGAGGTGGGTATATGAGTACCTGAAGCTTGCTCTTGTAGATCACTTTCCAATTACAAACCAGCCTGAAGATATTTAGCAAGCAGTGGGTAGCTTTCTAGATGGAAAAGAGGCAAGTGCTTTATGCCAGCCAGAATATTTGTCCATCTAGCTCAGCACTGCCTACTTGAATTAGCAGCAATTCATGGGAAGCAGAGAGTTTTTTCCACCACCTGCTACCTGAGCCTTTTCACTGAAGATGGCAGGGACTGTCACATGTGAAGCATATGTCCTAGCACTGAGCTATAGTTCATTCCAGAGCCTAGTAGTAGTACTATTTTGAACTCCCTCCCCACAATCACCATAATCAACAGTTCCAAATTCTGGTCTGTTCTACATGTGAAAATTCCATGGGCAGGATGGCAAATTATGTGCTTCCAGATTTGACACATACATAAATTCCAGTTAGAACTCAAACATGTGCTAGAGAACAAAGGCTGCAAGAGAAGAAAGGTGGCCTAGCAAACAGAACACAAGGGTGACTGTGTTCAGTGGGTGTTTTTTAGTAGTTTTAAATGGAAACCTAGATTTTATGGCATATTTAAAGTGCAATTTCATCTCAAAACATTATGCAGAGTACTTGACACTAACACTGTCACTCTTTTTCCTCCTGCATGCCTGTTTCATACCATTTTTTCCAGATGAAGAAATATGTATGTTCTGAAAGTTTGCACAGGCTATTGTGCATCTTTTTAGTTGGCTTTACCATAATATAGACTGGTACTTAGGAGCTAGAATCCTGCTGGTGACTTATGCCAACGGAAGTCCCAATTATATCAGCTTTTTGACCAAGGCATAGTGGCAGCAGAGAGAAAGCAACAAAAGTGAGAGTTGACAGGGCAGTTTAACTCCTGACAGAGATGGGTTTTGCTTCACCTTCAACTCCTCCATGGCAGGACTGGTAGCCCTTTTTCCTCTGCAATTGTGCTAACATTTCCACCAACTCCTCTTCTGCTGGTGTAGTTACAGCAGCAAATAAGTTGTAGATCAGTTACAGGCAGAGAGAGGCTGAAAGTTAATGACATCTACTTCCAAGAAAGCATGCAAATGATCAACATGCAAGTTGTGCTGCTGTTTCTACAAAGGTTGTATTGAGTTGGACCAGAGTAAAGATGGAAGAGTAAGGAGAGAATCACAGCAAAAAATCCTGTCTTCACTGGTATTTCCAGAGAAAACCGCTATGGATTATTAAAAATGGTATGTGTTGTAACAGTAAATAAAAATAAAACATCTCACATGAAAGATTTGATTGGAGATCTTTGCAGCTGTGTGGAAGTCCCATGCAATAATGGTACGGTCAGCTGAATCTTGGCTTACTGCATCAGTGCTGGTAAGAAATTCTTTTCCTCCAGGCAGGAACATGATATCCAAGGTTTGCTGTACTGCAGCTTTGTAGACTTTTATTATCTGCAATTCAAAAACACCATAAAGCAACCAATATTTTTGTGGCCCCTCAGACACACTGCCAACCAGAACCAGTCTGTTTTAAAACAGAACAGCAGTTGCTCACAGAGATAGAGGGAGGGAGGGAGACAATTCATGACAGGAAAGGAAGGAGAAGGTGTTCCTAGTGCCAGCTGTCTTCTCTACACAAACAGTCAGTGATCCGACTCTTTCTTTCATATTTCACATCACAGCACTGTTTCCATCAGCAGCCATCCTACCTGGCTGAATCTGAGGGGAGGCATGACTTCAAGATCCTGCTTCACTTGTTGGGTGGGGCTAGCTGTTCCTGGTTCCTCATTTCCCAGTGTATTTTAGATAAAAGCTTCCTGACATGTTCAATCAGAAGATTGAAAGAGTCTCAACCCCCACCATGGGCACTGTCTTATACAGACTACATTAGACGCAGGAAAATTATGAAAATTGGGAACCTTGCATAAATAGTACAAGATTTGTAAGGTCGAAGGCTTCCATGGCCGGCATCCATAGTTTTTTGTGGGTTTTTCAGGCTATGTGGCCATGTTCCAGAAAAGTTTCTTCCTGACGTAAGATGCCAGCCACAGATGCTGGCGAAATGTCAGGAAGAAACATTTCTGGAACATGGCCACATAGCCCAAAAAACTCACAAAAAACTATGTACAAGATTTCTTTGCCCAATTTTGGGAGACTTCTCTGACTAGTGTTCAAAGGGGGCCTTGCAGCTCGTTTGAGACTAACTGAAAGACAGACATTAGAATCACAGAATTATAGAGTTGGAAGAGATCTCAAGGGCCATCCAGTCCAACCCTCTGCTATGCAGGAATGCATTGTCAAAGCACTCCCGACAGAAAGTCAGCGAGCCTCTGTTTAAAGACCTCCAAAAAAGGAGACTCCAACAACACTCGAAGGGAGTGTGTTCCATGGTTGAACAGCTCTTACTTTCAAGAGGTTCTTCCTAATGTCTTACCACCAGGAAGTTCTTTCTAATGTTTATATTTTTTTCCCTGTAATTTGCATCCATTGCTCAGTGTCCTAGTCTCAGGAGCAACAGAAAACAAGCTTGCTCCATTCTCATGATTCTATGATTCTCAATATGATATTCCTTCAAATGTTTAAACAGGACTATCATATCACCTCTTGACCTTCTCTTCTCCAGGCTAAACAAGCCCAGCTCCCTAAGTCACTCTTCCTGTTTCTAGACCTTTTACCATTGTGGTTGCCCTCTTCTGGACATGTTCCAACTTGTCCATGTCCTTTTTGAATTGTGCTGTCCAGAACTGGATGCAGTATTTCAGGTGATGTCTGACCAAAGCAGAATAGAGTGGCACTATTACTTCTCTTGATCTAATCACTATACTTCTGTTGATAGAATCACATTGGGTTTTTTAGATGCTTCATCACACTGTTAACTCATGTTCAACTTACCATATACCAGGACTTCTAGATCCCTTTTGCATATAAAGATCCCTTTCACAAGTTGGTAGCATGAACTTTTGTTGACTTTAGCCTACTTGCTCAGATGCATTTGGTGACCAGTATTGGTACCATGACTGAAGTGACTTTTAAAATGTGAAATGGCACATGTTCAGGGCATTCTTTCTTACAATCAGGGCTTACAAACTGTGCTCTGGAAGAGGGTGCAGGTTTGTTCTGTGCTGCCCCAGAGGGTAGGCCCTGGTCTAATAATTTTAAGTGGCAGGAGGTTGGATTTCAAGTGCACATTAGAAGGAAGTTCTTGATGGTATGAGACAGAGAGGGAGTGCCAAGGAGGGAGACAATACAAGATGGAGAAGAAAGGAGAGTGTGGTTCTTAGTGACAGTGTGTCTAGTGTCAAACAGTTCAACAATGGCATTAATTACCTAGAGAGGTACTGGAGTTTCTTTCTCTGGAGACATAAAGAGACTGGGCAGATACCTGTTGAGAACACTCTAGTTGCAATTCCTGCATGGAGCAGAGGGTTTGGGTTTGATAGTCCACATGTCCCCTTCCAGCTCCAAGACTCTATGATTCTTTTGTGTTTTAACATGACAGGAATATGGAAGCAGTTTTCACATATAAAATGGCTGTGGAGAGATAGCACAGACATGTTAACTATGTGCCTTCTCAATGAAGCCATTTAAAGTAGTATTGGGTATTGTGCAACCCTGTAGGTGTTGTTGAACTAAGTCCTCACATCCCTCAGTGCTGCCTACTGTGGCTATGTCTGATGGGATTTGCAGTTCACCATCTGAAGGGCAGCACAATTCTCATCTACTACTGAGAAGGAGGACTATAAGACCTTTATGTCCAGGGTCTAAAATGATATAATGCATGTTATGAGGTGCACAATTGCAACTGTATGTGTAATTACTAAGAAATAATCTTGATTGAACTCAGTACAGTACTCTTGATTTCTAGCTGCATAGGATTAACACATAAAACATACTGATCTTTAACAATAGCTCTTCTTTATCCTACTGAAACACAAGGTTATGCTTCTCATCAGAAACACAAATGATCTTGGAAAGAAGGGTTACCTTTTAAACTGCCAGCATGAGGAAGAAACTCTTCAAAGAAAAGGAAAGAAATAAAGAGAAATCTCTCTGCTTATATTCCTCTGACTTTTCCTATGCAAATTTGTCACAAACAAGAACAAAGCAACCACAAACCTTGAAAGCCTCATTATCTCATCATTCATTTGCCAGAGTAAAGGGTGTGCCATGGCAGAGAACATTTAGCATTATCATTGGCATTTACATTTCTATACCACTCAAGAGTGAACTAAGCACTCTCTAAGCAGTTTACAATCTGTAAACCAGTTACTCTAAACAAGCTAAGTACGCTAAGTGACCTACGAAAAGATGGAAGGCAGAGTCAACCTTGGAGAACTGGGATCAAACCCACAATCTTGTGGCTACAGTACTGGCATTTAGCCACTGCACCACCAAGGCTTCTTAACAGCTAAACTCCTGCTTGGAAAAAAGTCCCGGAACTGGACCTCTTTACTTTTCCTCTCCATTACTCACTAGTTCAATTGTTATCAAGCAGATTATTAAAATGAAGATGTGCTGGGAATTTTGCATAGCACACAAAGCAATTAAGACTCTTTTTTCCCTGAGATTTGTGCACTAATAGCAAATTGATCATTATGTCTGTGAAGAAGTAATTGTTCTTGGAGAACCCAATAAGAAGGGAAAGGAGCATTGTCACGGGAGTAAATGTAAACCACAGGCTGGCAGAACACCTGTCAAAATAAATAATACTTTCCATATCAAAAAGACCTCCGCTGCTAGCAGTCCTTGCCTTTAGAATGAAAAGATTGGTTTGGGGTGGCAGGCAGTGGGGAGGGTGGGAGAGCAAGAGCCCGTATCAGCAATCGGCAGCAAATTTTTTGAATGATTTAAAGTTGCACAAAGATTGCGTGGGTTTCTAGTGGGAAGGGGGCACACCAGCAAGTGCAATGTACAGGAAATGGTTGCTTAGCAACATGAATCTTTGGAAAGAAGAGGAGTGGATGTTGACAGGAGTGGATGTTGGAAAGATCAGAAGCACAAAAGTGCAGAGAATGCAGAGACAAGTAACCAGAGGGACAGAAACTAATTAGCGGCAGACTGGGGAAATGAAAGCAAGGGAAGATGATAGTAAATGGAAGTCCCAGAAGAAGCATGTGTGTGTGTGTGTGTGTGTGTGTGTGTGTGTGTGTGTGTGATCAGTCACTGATTATGAAGGTCCAAAAATAAAATATAATATATGATGAAGGTCCTCAGAAACCTAATGTTTGCTTGAAAGTGTTACAAAATGTATCTACACAATTATAAAAACAGCACATATCTCATGCTTATAACCAAGGGATGTATCTGAAAACAATGTAAGAAAAAACCCCACAAAAGATAGCAAGGTGATTTTTATTTTTATTTAGGTAGTTAGCTTCTTTGAAATTTGCTTGCACTCACAGCTTGGTTAATTTTTTTGTTCCCTAGCAAGGTTAACCAAGTTCTAATACCTGGTACCAAGTCAGGTCACTGATCCTTTTACAATCAGCCCTCCATATTTCCGAGATTGACTTGATTACCGTATATTAAGATGTACGCTCTAGGAATTTCTAGGTCCTCCTGTAAGACTCTATGGTCACGTTGGCCACAGAGTTGTGCTGAAAGACTTAGAGGTTCCTAGAGAGAACACTTGTATAGGCATTCTTAGGTCCTTCAGTGCTATTCTATGATCAACCTCTATGGTCAAAGGTGACCATAGAATTCTGCTGGAGTATTTAAGATTCCTAGAGAAGTGTTCTCTCAGGTTAAAAAAAGTGTTGTTGTTTTTTAAAATTGGAGTATCTCCACTTTCATGGGGGTCTTGTACTCTTAACCTCAGCTAACATGGAGGGCCCATGTAGTTCAATATTGGCTATACTGACTGGCATGAGCCATTCAGAGTTTCAGAGTTCCAGGCTCTACCTGAGGATGCCAGGAAGTGAACCTTCTATATGTAATAGATGCAGGTTTAAATACTAGAAGCAATGAAGGGGAACAAACCCTCTGATTTAAGCTCTTCTCAAAGGGCCCTTGAGCAAGTTAAAGTGACTTGCAATCTACACAGCTATACAGCATGTGCACTGATCAGCGAACACAGCAAGAGCATTTAAACAAGACAGGCATTGTGAAAGGCACAGATAGGAATAAGTGGTTTCCATCAGTGGTGTCCCTGTTCAGGGTGTCACCCAGTGTGAAGGGTTGGGCTTCTAGGGGCCATGGCCATGCGGTACCTGGAAGGCAGCTGCCCACCTCTCCCCCAGGCTATATACCACCCCACACACCCTCTGGGGTGTCATCCGGTGCAGTCCGCACCACCGCACCCCCTCCTCCCTCAGTGACACCACTGGTTTCCATCATGTATAAACTATATCTACATTAAACCACTATTTGAAACGAAGAACTATTCTGCAACATCAAGGATAGCAACTTTGAAAATATGTTGTCTTCAAGTTGGGGCTAGTTGATTACATCCTACTCCAGGCTAAGAATTAGGGAGAAGACTACCGTCAAGATTCATGGAGACATCAGATGGACATCAAAGCCTGTCAGAACAATATTGCCCTAGTTTCTGTGGAAGCAGAGGCAAAGCCAGTGGTAGCCAAGCAGACAAAAGAATAGCCTCTCCTCCTAGAAAGCCCAGATGTACATGTGGAACCAGAAGTCAGGATTTCTTGTCAAGCCTGTATTAGATGTTCTCTGATGGCAAAGAGAGAGAAGGAGAAGAAGGAGAGAGATCAAGTGGGGTGTGAGAAGCAGGAGAGGAGACAGACAGTGTGGGGGAAGAAAGTAAGGAAGGAAGAAGACTGTGAAAGGAGTCTCTCAGCAACGTACCCCCAGAGATGGAAAGCAACCTCAAATGATAGGATTTTTGTTTTCTTTAGTTTTTGGCAATAGGCATAAATGGTCTGGGGTTTTTTATCCCCTTGTACTAAGGATTTCAATCTTTCCATTTACTGTCACATTTGTACTGTGATACAATTGACTCTTTGCTGCCCTTTATACATTTAGAATAGAAGGGCAGCATCATATTCTCCAATTATCCCAATTCGGCAGGGACAGTCCCAATTTGTTTTCCCATTTTTTTAGCAGCTTTAAAGTGTCCCAGTTTCTCTCTCCTCCATAACTCGATTGAGTTCAAAGTACAAAACTAGATTGTACTCAATTAACTGAGCAGGAAGGAGAGGAGAGGGCTGAATCTTTCCCTTCCCAGTACACTCAGGCAAAAGCAAACTGCTGCAGCCCCTTCTTGGTTTTTTTTCTCTTTAATAACTTTTGGCATCTTGATAATCCTCTAATGTTGCCTGACCAGATGTATCAAGGGCTGCATCTACGCTGTAGAATGAATGCAATCTGGCACTGCTTTAACACTGCTTTGACACTACCATGGCTCAATGATATGGAATTTTGGGGTCTGTAGTTTTGTAAGCTATTTAGCACCAGAGACCTCTGGTGCCACATCAAACTACAAATCCCAGGATTCCATAGGATGGAGCCATGGTAGTTAAAGTGGTGTCAAACAGCATTGATTCTGCAGTATGGCAGAAGCCCTATGAGATGATGGGGGTATCCAATGTGGCAGAGTGGTTTGAGTGTTGGGACTGTGACTTTGGAGAGCAGGGTTCGATTCCCAGATCAGTCATGAAACCCACTGGGTGACCTTGGCAAGTCACATGCTCTCAGACTCATTTTTAATAGAAGTCATTCATCGAGGTTGACTCAAAGGCAGATAATAACAACAAAATAACAAACACTCACAAATCTCCTTTGAACAAATCTTGCTAAGAAAACACCATGACACATTCGCCTTAAGGGTCACCATAAATTAGAAATAACCTGAAGATATACCACCACCACCACCACAACAACAATGCAATATAAAAATATTTCAAATGGGGAGAGAGGAGTTACTAAATAATTGTTAAAATAATGCCCATTTGTCTGGCAATCCTATGATGCTTCATAAACCTGACATAGTTTAGGTCCTCACTGTATCTTAATCTGGCCTCAAAAGGTAGAATGGAAGAGAGGTCATGGAGAAAAGAAGAGAACATTAAGCTGAAGTCTTATCTCTGAGGTCCAAGCTTAGGTACAGCAAATGCAGCAATGGGTAGGTGCAGTTACCCTTTCCCACCACACTCCATGTTACCTCCCAGTATTTGCTTCCTTATGAAGATAAAATGAATACAAGACTCCCACACGAGGAACATCATCTATTAAAAATGTTCCAAAGTGTTCCTTTAGTGCAAAAAATGTATTATTAAATTTGTGCTCTGGTAAGTTTCTGAGAGTAAAAAAAATGTAATTTAAACTCTGTAGTTTAAAAACCCTGACATACTCCAGCAGGCTCATCTTTCCACTTGATTTTCTTTCTTCTTTTTTTTTATGAGGTTTATTTTACCAAAAAAGCATTCAAAAGCCTACAGTCTGCTTGCCGAGGCTCAGCATCCCCAGATACTCATAAACGGCTTCCAGAAAGAAGCACAATAGTGTCTGATGTTAACAAAATCCAGTATCATGCCAGATTTCTTTTTCATACTAAATGGAAGAGAATTTGAAGCTGAAAGCTTACCGTACTTCATGAAAGATCCTTCAGGCACATGAAAACACTCTTGAATTTGAGGATGGCTCACAAGCAACTGAATTCAAAGTCTTATTTTTGGACATATTCTCAGTTAATCTCAGTTTTCTTCTGTAAGCAGTGCATCAACTCTGTACTCCCCATTTGCACAGTCCAGATTCATTACACAAGCCAGTATTAACCTGTCCATGAAAACAGCTTACAAGCTATCTTTAGCTATAGCACTTGACAGGGGAAAGGTAAGGATAGTACTAGTTTGCTTGTTTATCATTCTCTCACTCTCAAATTTATTTATGTATGTATTTGCAAAAATTTATCAGTTGCGCTCCAGTCAAAATGCTGGGAGCAGTCTATGAAAAAAAGAAAGTGAGAATAGTACACAATGAAACACCAGTAGAGTTAAGACTGAAAGATGTAAAAATCCAGGGGGAGGTTTTTTTTTAAAAAAAATCATTTTTAAGTTTGCCACTGGGAAATGAAAAGAATACAAGGGTAGTACAAAGTGACACTCATGAAGAAAAAGGGAGTCTCAAGCTGTTTAGGACTGTGTATGTGAAAATCAACCCCCTGAATTGTGTTTAGAAATAAAACAGGAGCCAGTGTTGACATACAATGTTTCAATGGTCTAGTACCAATAAATACAGTCTGCCCTTCTTATGCACTGATTTTTTATACACGGATTCAAGCATCTATGGTTTGAAAATGTTCAAAAAAAAGTATAAATTTCAAATATCAAACCTTGATTTTCCAACTTTTATAAGGGACACCATTTTGCTATGTCATTATATTTAATGGGACTTGAGCAGTCAGATTTTGTTATCCACAGGGGATCTTGGAACCAAACCCCAGCATATAACAAGGGTCCACTGTATGGTGCTGCTACATTTTCTGCTGAATCCTTGTGTGCAGCAGCGGCACCATCATGGCAGGGCTGCCATGATGATGCAAGCGTGGCATAGCATCTGCACATCAGGCCGCCAAGCTTGCGTCATTGATGTGCCATAGTACCCTAATGGAGTACTGATGGTGGTGCCCACACACGCCAAAAAGAACCCACTTTTAGCAGGTTCTTTTTGGTGTGGAGGGAGCCCGCGTGGTTTGGTTGCTGCAGGCTCCCTCAGGAGCAAAAACGGGCAGCTCCAGCCTATCCTTTTGGGGCAGTTTGTCAAGCCTCTAAGTTTCAGTTTACTGGGCATGATCAAGTCTGAGGAATGATTCAAGACATCAGAGTCTGATGAAAACGAATCTGGGGAAAAGGTGGGATATAAGTAAATATAATAACAACAAGAATAACAAATAATCATAAGGTGACTACAGCTGTAACTATGACAAACTAAATCCCTGGTACCAATGAGTTTTAAAATAGCAGCAACAACTACAAAATTCCTCCATTTTTAATCTAAATTATGCCTGAAGCAGACAAGCAAAAAGCACTGGCTTTGGGCCATGTTGGGGGCAAGGTGTGCAGATGATGCATGCCCTGAAAGCCATCAGAACCATGCCGAGCCCATGCCAACCCAGAAAAGCTGGCATAAAAAAGGAGTGGCAAAAAGCTTTGTGTCTTCCTCACAACACCTAGCCTGCCAGCATTTGTGAGGACTACAGATTCCTGGGACTGCCTCCTGCCTGATAACATCGGTTATCTCCATCGATCCCTCTCTCGGGAGAGGAGGAGAGAACACACCTATTTTTACCTCCTTTGAACTTTGTTCTGTTATAATTGTGTGGGTTTTATTTTAATTAATTAACCGATTCTCTGCCTTACCCTATGAATGATTGTATTTTATAATTGTATTACTTGTTTTTATCTATTTGTATGAGATGTTTTTAATAGTTTTATAGTCTGTAAACCATTTTGATCGAGGGAAAAATGGTATACAAATAAAATCTATTATTATTATTATTATTATAAACTGTAGTTTGTGATGTTTATTATTTTATATAGATTATGATTTTTGACATACTGAAATTGTGATATTTATGTGTTTTTTTCTATCAGATATCAAGTTATGTTTATATTTAATTTGCTTAATATTGTTTTGATGTGAACTTGTGCTGAGGGGTTAGGGAAAGGCTTTTTTATCAACCTTGTTTGATTTGTAATGTTCTTATGTTTCCTATTATTGTGACTGTATTGATATTGTTTATTGTTTGTTTTTATTGTATTTTTATTGTATTTCCACTGTTGTTAGCCAACCAGATTCCTCATTGATTGGGTGGGATACAAATAATAATAATAATAATTAGTAGTAGTATTAGCTGCTTCTGCCAACGGCCAGGTTCAGGACAGTGGCAGTGGCCTGCTTTCGGAGCAGGCTGGCTGGTTGTCGATCCCACACCAATTGGGGGCTGGCCAGGGCAAACCTGCTGGTCTGCTTCACCCCATAGACAAAGAGATCAAGTAGACGAGGCAAAAGGAGTGACCAGAGGCTGCTCCCGCCCCAATCGCTGTGGGACCGTGGCAACCAGACCCCATGGTTCCAAGGCCGGGAAGTGCCGCGGTCCCAAACAGACCACCGGCAGGAGAATTTTTTCCGCTCCTTTTGCAGATAGGTTTGGGCCACCTTAGGCAGCCTCGGTGTGGCTTCTGTGCAGTTTGGGGCCATGTGTCATATAAATGCCATGCCCCCTACTCGGCATGAAGCTGGAGCTTTTTGCCCATCTGTTTCAGGTCTAAGAAATCTTTGGAAGAAATAGCTTCACTGGTTACTAGTCCCTTTGCAGGCAGAATTCAAAGTGTTGGTCATGACCTTTAAGCCTTAAATAGCTTGGACCCAGGCTACTTGAAAAAGTGTATCTCTCTATATGAGCTTGCCTATACTCTTAAGATCTGCAGGGGAAGACTTTCTCTCAGTCCCATCACCATCCAAGGCACAACTGGTCAAGTCACAAGAGACAGCCTTCCCAGTGGCTGCTCCCAAGTTGTGGGACTCCCTTCCCCAGGAGGTCCAGTGGTCCCCTCCCTACTGTCTTTCTACTGGCAGGTAAAGATAATTTTATTTAAGACCGCATTTACTTTTTAGTATGTTGCAGTAGACAGTGCATTTAATGATGGAGTATAAAATATGTTATTTAATAAACTATGCCTTTATTTTATTGTGCTTTAAATGTTTTTAACACTGTGTTTAACTTGGGGTTTTTAAAAAAATCAGACCTTAGCTTAATTCTGCTTTAATGTTTATACAGTGCACCTGCATCATACATGGGCATGATGATACATGGGCACTTACGCAGCTTCCAGCATATGCTGGAAGCCACGCCGGAAGAAGTGGTGCCATGCACCAGGAAGAGTAATGGCGCATGTATTATTATTATTATTATTAACCTTTATTTATGAAGCGCTGTAAATTTACACAGCGCTGTACATGCAATCTTTTTAGTTAGACGGTTCCCTGACCTCAGGCTTACAATCTAAAAAGACATGACACAGAAGGAGAAGGGGGTGGTGACGGGAAAGGGTAAGAGGTCCAGCAGTTCCTCTCTACCTCCAAGGCCTGGACCAAGGCAGATGGACTGGAGGGAGGGCGAGGCTTCATAATGGAAGGTTAATCATTATCCAGGGAAAATACATACTCACAAGTAGGATAATACATATACAGTACATAGCAATACAGGAAATGGATCGATAAACAGCCAACAACAGAACATCAGATAGTAAGCGACAATTATGCGATGCCTGGGAAGGCTTCTCTGAATAGGATGGTTTTCAACTCCGTTTTGAAGCTGGTTAAAGAAGTGATGGCTCTTGCTTGTGGAGGAAGAAGGTTCCAGGAGTGAGGGGCAGCAAGTGAAAAGGGGCGAATCCGAGATGGGGCAGAGGAAATCCTGGGCTGGGACAGCAGACCTTGACTACCAGAACGGAGGGCCCTGGTGGGAAGGTGAGGAGAAAGAAGGTCGGATAAGTAAGGAGGGGCCAGTCCATGGAGGGCTTTGAATGTCGACAGCAGGAGCTTATACTGAATGCGGAAAGGGAGGGGGAGCCAGTGAAGGGATGCCAAGACAGGAGAGATGTGGTCAGAGCGGTGGGTGGAAGTGATAATGCGTGCAGCTGAATGCTGGACAGAGATTAAAGGACGGAGGTGAGAAAGAGGAAGCCCAGCCAGGAGGACATTACAGTAATCAAGTCGTGAGACCACCATGTGGTGCCACGGGTACAAGCCTCATTGGCTTTAATAGGGTTCAAATGTACACAGAATTTCCCTTACATTGGGGGGGGGGGGGGTCCTGGAACAAATCCCTGCATAAGGGAAGGGACCACTGTACTAAGAGGTGTTTATTTGAAAAACATTTGTGCTGCCTGGGCACCCATGCTTGGAGAAATGCAGGATAACAAATGCATAAATAAATATCTTGGTGATAGGAAAAAAAGTATGGTACATTTGTTATTGAACTTGTTTGGACTGGCTTGCTTGACCTAACCATAGTTTAAACTAATTTTCCTCAATTCAGACATCGCAGTAAAGTCTGGTTTGCAGAAGCAAGGATTTTCAATTTTCCTCTCAAGGCTATACCAGGTTAAATGTTTTGTTTTACAGAACACTGGATTATCTGCCAATCTGTAAGAGGTTCTTAAGTAAATTGTCTTTTTAACATCATAAATTTCCTTCTTAAGGGTTTTTTAGAGTTTCTACATGCATGATAGAAACCAATTTGTGAATGGAGGCTAAAAACTTTATGGGAGCCATTTTGTGATTATGGCCATTATGCCTTCTCAAAATCCCAAATGTGCTCACTAGATTACAAAAGCCTGGGGATACCCTCACCTATCATTTCTTAAGAACGAAAAAAAGAGAAAGTCTTACTGCAAGTACTCTATGACTGTAAATCTAATTCAGCCACTTCTGTGGCTCCTGGTTTTCAGCAGCCATTGCTAGTATAGTTTCAAGCATATCTTCAAAGTGTTAAGGGTTAGAAACATCTTTTTTTTTTAAATGAAACTGAGATACTCATGAACTTTCCTCTCCAGTCAAAATATTCCAGTAAAATAGTAACAGACATGTAGCTAAAGTAATTGAGTTTTGCCAGTCAATGAAGCAAATACCAATGCTAGTAAACATGATCAATACTTAGACACAGGAAACACAGGAAGGCAAGGAGGCCAGCAGGTAAGCTGCTCCACTTACATACTCACTAGAAATTTTGAGTTGAATGACAAGTAGAAAAAATTAAAAGTAGAAATTAAGAAATTAAATTAATATAGGGTCTCAGGAAGCATACCTGTTAACAAGATACCATAGATCTGGCAATAGACTGAGAGGATGCTCTAGCTAAAACATGTACATATTATGCAGACAAGTAGTGTTCATGCATCACTATGGCCACACTACTGGGAAGCAATTCCCAGGTAGCATTTTTCAAGTTAAGGATAAATTAAGCACATGACAACAGAAGAAATTATGAAACATTTGGCAGAACATCTTTGCACCAACATTTCAAAAGTGACCATAAAAGGAGGGGGGGGGGGCAAAAGGCCAAAAAAGGAGAAGAATATGGTTATTGCTTTGCACAATCTCCATATATGATGGGAAATGTACAAAAGAGGGCGACTAAAATGGTGAAGGATCTAGAAATCATGCCCTATGAGGAACGACTTAGGGAGCTGGGGATGTTTAGCCTGGAGAAGGTTAAGAGGTGATATGATAGCCCTGTTTAAATATTTGAAGGGATGTCATATTGAGGAGGGAGCAAGCTTGTTTTCTGCTGCTCCAGAGAACAGGACCCAGAACAATGGATGCAAGCGATAAGAAAAGATATCCCGCCTCAACATTAGGAGGAACTTCCTGACAGTAAGGGCTGTTCGACAGTGGAACAAACTCCCTCAGAATGTAGTGGATTCTCCCTCCTTGAAAGTCTTTAAACAGAGGCTGGATGGCCATCTGTCGGGGATGATTTGACTGAGAGTTCCTGCATGGCAGAATGGGGTTGGACTGGATGGCCCTTGTGGTCTCTTCCAGCTCTACAATTCTATGATTCTATGAATGAAAACCTGAAAATAGTTCCATACTGAAATAAGATAAAATTGCAGAATTCAGCTCTGATGATTTATGAGTGGTCAAACAGATTGTTCCAAAAGAGGGAAACAGGTATAAAAAGTTTCTAGGTTTGTTAATGTCTCTACAATTTTTTTTAAAGTGTTCTTAGGGCTACAATGGAAACAATGAAAGAAAACTGATGGTAGCTACTCAAACAAAAACAGTAGAGCAAAAAGAAGATGGAAGAAAATGAGGAGGAAAGACATAAAATGGTGCCAAATTATTCAAGGAACTTAATAAAAATATCAGCTGTCTCACACATTTCATTAACTGCTTTCCTCAGGGACACACATAACCATGGATTTGTTGGAATACCCCAGCATGGCAAGAAATCTCAACTGAGTAGCGCGTGCTGACAAAATTATTTTTGTGTGTCCCTGAGGAAGGCTCCCATCAAAACAAGTTGGGCAGGTGACATTTTTATTAAAATGTCTCATCTATTTTGGCACTGTTTGCAGTTCATCTCTTTTGTCATAGTGGTGGTGGTGGTGGTTGCTGTTGTAACCAACAGGAGCCCCTCATTTGCATTCTAATTAGTTTTCGGTATAGGCCAAACACCTCCAGGACATCAATTTTAACCAGGGTTCATGCTTTCACTTATTTTCAGAATACCCTGATTAAGTTAGGACAGTGCTTCATGAGAGACACCAGGCTTAGAAGTGATCCTCAGTATTTCCTCAGGAATTTGAATTAACTCTAAATGTGTCTTCTAACAAACATACTGTTACATTAAGGCCTGTTTGCGCACTCAACTTACCTTACTTGTATGTTGCACCTTCATAATCTAAGTGATCATTTATGTTACAGTAGACTGCAGCATAGCATTTTAGGTCTTTTATGACTAAAGTATGCAAGGTATCATCAGATCTCTATGTTTAAATACCTGCTAAGATGACTAGTGGGTGGAGAAAAAGGGCCTTTTCAGAGAGTGCTCTATGTGCCTGGAGTCCCTCTTTGACTGTTTTACTAACAAGTGTTGAAGGCCTGGATGTTCCAATCTGTTCTTAAGGGAATGGGAGCTCATTTTTCATTAATAACTTTTATTGCTTCTGTCATTTTAAATGTTTTATGCTGTTGGTTTATACAGATAGAAAGACATAAACATGCACTTTACAATTTTACCTTGTAAACTGCCTTGAGGAGGTTTCACCTCAACAGTCTGGACAAAATTATTTTCAATAAATTATCTGCCCCGTTCACAAAGAATGAGGCTGGCTGAGAGGCTTTTAACCACAAAAGATGAACATGGGTGGTGAATGGAGCATTCTTCCTTTTCCATGGTTTTCCTCCTTGCAGGTTTCTCAGAACTACAACTAGCAGACGCAATACTAATTTTCTCCTGAACTAATTGTGACCATCTTTTCACTGAAGTCCCCCAGCATCAAATTAATTCTCTACTAATCTTATTCACCATGTATGCTCAGATCCATTTAAAGTTTATTTTTTATGTCATATCCTGAAACTCCAAACCAAATGTGATGACAACAGCCTCTCCAATTCCAGGTGAAAAACAGGGGCCTAAATTCCATGGCTTCCAGTCCAGTGATTTACGGTCTAATTATCTGCAAATTGTATTATTAAACCGAATTGTGTCCAGTTTTAGGTTGCTCTCTTGTCTTTATTCACATAAGGGAGCAAATGTCAGAATATGTATGCATATGACTACACTCCATGCATGTTAGGAAGTAGACTCAAGCTTATCTCTTTCAGTTAGTTTTAAAGGTGCTACATATGATCACAGCTTGTCTAAGGGTCTAGAATTTCAGTATTAAAAACAACTGACATCACTTAAATTAACCTACATCACTGCCTCACATGGCAATAATCTATTAGCCTGCTCTCGTGTAAACCTGATCATTGTCTTGCACCACAGTGAAAAATTACTATTATCACTTAATTAGTTAACTTTTCCAAACAAAACTGCAATTGATTTGTATTTATCACTTATTTTAAAGTTGCTGATGAAGTTAACTACAAATTAAGTTCTTTGCTGCCAGGAATGTGCTTCTCGTGGTATTTTCTGAGATTTGGACACTGTATGTTTTGTGACTGGGCAGCAATGGGAACTATCATCAAATAGTGTGATACTATGAATGTTTATTAGGAAGTAAGTCCCTTTATGTTCAACAAAGTCTGTTCCCAGGTAAGCAAGGTGAGATTTTCATAAAGAACCATCAGATCTGCAAGGCAGAAAAACAAAACAGTTCTGAAAACCTCACAAACATGATTACATATTATTGTGCCAGATGATTCTCTACTTAAAAAGCCAATCTTGATCGGTGTGAATTAATTTTAACAGCTTATGACAACTTCCAGATTTTTGCTCAGCAGTAGAGACTGAAAATTAAATGCATTGTAAAATTTTTGAGCATGCTCATACTCTCTTCTTCTTCATTCCCCTTTTATTTTAAACACAACTCATAAGGAATTGTAGCTGACTGTTTACTTTTTAAAAACAGGGCAAGAATGATTGACAAAATCATGTTTCCTTGTTGCTTCAACAGAAAATGCCAATTATCCTCTCCAAACAGCATCATTACCTACCTGCCTACATGGCTTCTCCCTTCCTAGGATGCTTATCAAGCAAATACAGTGCAAGTAATTTTGCTTCTGCTTTCAGTTTACCTTGGAAGACCTCATATCCCAGGCTTTAACTTCTGGACTGAATCCTCCACAAATAAAAACATTTGGATCAAGAGGGTGAATCTTCAGAGTGCTGATCCGAAAGTCATTCCTACTAGTAAAAAGCTGTGCTCCTAATGACAGAAGAGAGGAATGAAAATTACCAGTGTGGGGAGGATTTATACTTTTACATGTTTTATTACCATACTGAAAGCTTAACAAAATATAGGTATGACAAAGATCATTTAGGAGCCTACATATAAATCAAATTGACTTCTCTCTTATATAATACACAGGAAACATACCCACTGGTATGTCAGTAACAGTAGTAGTAATAATGCAGAGATTTCAAAGGATTGCCATTGAAACACGTTTGGAAGGTGCAGCTAATACAAAATGTAGCAGACCCTTAGACTAGTGTCAGGTATGCATTTTAGATGTACCAACATCTTATAAAGTTAGACTAGTAGGTACACATACTAGGACTTTTTCTGTAGCAGCACTCAACTGTGGAACTCCCTACCCAAGGTAGTTAGGCTGGCTTTTGAGCTTCCAGCAGCCAGCAAAAACACTGCTGTTTCACATGGCATTCAGTGTTTGAACCAGCTGTTTTAACTCTTTCAAAACTGGATTCCAGGATTGTTTTAGGCTTTTTTTAGAAGTTTTAAAAGGAGTATTTTAATGTGTTTTTAAAATGTTTTAATCTTTGTCATGTTTTTACTGGTTTTTATTTTTTCATCACCTTGGGAGCCCTTCTGGGCTAGGAGGCAATACAGAAATAATTTAAAATATCTTAACTTAAAATAAATAGGTATATAAAGGGATCTTGCAGCACCTCGCATACCGATATTCCAGACTAACACAGCTATGTCTCTGAATTAAAATAATTAAATAATAGACTCAATAACAGATCATAGATTCAATCTATCATGTATAATAATAATAATATTATAATAATGTCCATCATTCTCTATCAGCTATATAAGCACCATAGTTATGTAGCTAAGTAGTTTCTCCTGGCCCACCCCCACAATGTCTACTTACCAGGCAGCAACTGCTGCAATCGACAGAGGTCTGTTCCCTGCTTATTGGGAAGCAGCTGACTGATGTTCCCATCCCCTCTTCTAAGCAATCTCCTTTCCGGCAAGCAGAAGCAGGGGCCTTTTTGCAAATCCCTTCACACAGGTGGTTATTCACACAAAAGGTGTCAGCTGCTTCCTGATCAACAGAAGAACAGACTTCTGTTGCTCTCAGTGGCTGCTTCCCAGTGATTGAGGATTGGGACCATTCCTGGTTTCTACATGTGGTTCCTTTCTTAAAGCAGTAAGTATGAACCAGTCATCAGGAATATAAACCAGTCACAAATGTATAACTCTAGGATACACATATGTAACAATGTCAGTGAATTCTGACCAATATGTTTTAATATATTTTTGTATGTAAAACATAAAAATAAAAATTAATTTACCATCTACAAAGAACTAGTGGGAACATAAGACTGAAAAAGTTGTTGAAAATGGTGATGTAAACATCCTAAGGGACCTTAAGATTTAAGCTAACAAACACTTAAAACATAACACGCTAGGAATAACTGTAAGAAAAAGAAAACTTGGGTTATAGGTATGGTAACTGCAGAGGATAGCAGAACTGAAGACAAAGAGAGGGGAAAGATAATGAAATATCAAGATCTACAAAGTGAGATTCATTGCCTCGGGGGGGGGGGGGGGGACAACTGTGGTTCCAGTAGCAATAGGGGCTATGGGAATATTTCCAAATAGACAAAACATCTGAATTAATGTTTTAGATAGGACCACTGTTAGAAAAATCTTTGTTATGGGTGATGTCTCTTGCCCTCATAGTCCCGAACTGGTACCAACTGGATCAGATGCAGTCTTCTCTGGAACTCAGGATCAAAGCATACTCCAACACAGGAAAAGCTTTCTGGAACAATGCCTAGTGAAACAGCTGCTTAATTAAAGAAACAGACTTCAGCAGACTTCACTCAATGAGGGTTTTATTGTCTTAGTTGCTATTTACAAAACCAACAGCTACAAGTACTGTATATCACATTGTTCTCTTTCAGAGTCCATGCTCAACAACAACAACAAAAAACAACCACTTGAACAGTCCTTTGTTCTCTCATCAGGAACACATTCCCATAATGTAGTCCAGCCTCTTCCCACATAGGAACCAATCACAGTACAAACAACAATGTCATGTTTACATTTTGTCTTGGCCATTTGTCCTTGAACGTTCTGTTTTCAAGCCTAGACTTCCTGGCCTTCAACAGGAACCAATTTTTTACTTTAGCAAACCATTGTCACATCTGGACATTTTAAATACAAATAGAAATATACATTAACAACCACAATAGCACAATTTTAAAAAATGATACTGCTTGGAATGTGTCACATTATTCCTTGATACCAAAATGATTCTTAGGTTCTTGGATAGAATCTAAAACTCCACTGGATTACTTGGTTATACATGGTAAACTGTGAAACTAATGATAATATTTATGTATATAAAACCATCAGTGTGCCTGGTGCAGTACAGAGCACAAGGGAAACAGCAGAGGAGGCAACAGGGAAGCAATATGCAATTTTGTTACGCTTGGTTAGGCTTAGTTGCAGGCTGAGTTAGGATATGAGAACTCCTAAAAAGTTTCCTTTAAAAGATGGATTTGAGAAGGCATTTGAAGGGAGAGGGCATTGTACAAATGTTCTGTGAGTCACTTCCAGGGATAAGAAGCAATAAAACAGAAAGGGATGATTTTTTTTTTAGGGTTGGTGGAAGGTGGTGAAACTGGAGGAATAAAACGTAT
Organism: Sceloporus undulatus; assembly: GCF_019175285.1. Lineage (NCBI taxonomy): Eukaryota > Metazoa > Chordata > Lepidosauria > Squamata > Phrynosomatidae > Sceloporus > Sceloporus undulatus. The sequence continues at coordinate 360,220,365 of NC_056522.1, read as the reverse complement.
GGGTAAGAATTTATTAATATAAAAGGGTGAAACGGTAAGGGTAGCAAAGCCATGGAAGGACTTTGAAGGCAAGGACAAAGTCCCTGTGTGGCAGATCTAGGAGCTCACTGGAATCCAAGGAAAGGAGATGAATGCTTTTAGTACCAGGCAAATCTATGGAGACTGAGGTGAGACAAAGGAAGAGCAGAAAAGAGAAAGCAGCCAGCCTTTACCCTTTTCTCACTCCCCTCCTTTCCATGGAAAGATAGGCCACCTAAAATAAGGACCTAATATGACAGAGGGGTGGGGTGCCAACCTTTTCTTCCAAACTCTCTCTTCAAACAGTGACACCACCAACACAAACCCTTCATGTCTCCAGCCATAGGCTGAGGCAACTACACCTCATTCACAACTCCTGCTCCTCCTCTTCCTCTTTCTTCTCCTCCTCTACCACCACCACCACCTCCTTAACTGTTCCTACACCTCAAACTTTGTTTTCATCCAGACCTCCCTCACTTTTGTGGTCAGACTGACCAGCATTTCGCAATGTTCACATCTTTTGAAGTGATATATTAGTGTTTGCAAAGCGTTCACATGCACATCTCTGCATTGAAAGATTAACATGGAAGATAAATTGGAAATGGAGAGGGAACAAGGGAAAAAGAGAAGGTGCTGCAATCCTAGGGGCCCACCTTTATGGTTGCTTGTGGGAGAAATACTTCAACCTCCTCCCCTGTACAAACACACACACACACATACGTAAGAAAACAAGCTGGCTTCTACTGCCAAAAGACAAAGCCACAGATACAATAATCAGCAGCACCATCTCTACTACTGGCCATTTTCTGTGTCACACCTCAGAAGGCTAGTAAAATATTTTGCAGGCCACTAGCATTTGTGGGCATATTTAAAAGGCTTGGTTACTATTTTACAGGTACATTGGTTTTAGCAAGATTTATAATCTCATAAACTTCTCTGAGAATCCTTTTTGAATTGAAAATTAAGATACCACATTTTTAAAAACAAAACAAGAACAGACAGATCCATTCTAAGATTAAATGAAGTATTACAACACTCTCAATTGTTGTTCTGTTCCTAAAGGAAATTATGGTCAACATATTAAAACCTGGCCTGCTTCCAAAGCAACTGCCAAGGAGGCTACAGCGGAGTAAGTATAAACACTATGCTTAGGCCATAGAGAATTTGCAAGAGACGTCAGAGATATAAAACATATTTTACCAATAGATACAGATAAATGTGGAAAGAGTGAAATGAAAGAAATTGGACTTTGTGATTGCTCTGGTAACCTCTCGTTTGGATTTCTGTAATGCGCTCTACATGGGGCAACCCTTGTACCATACTCGGAAGCTTCAATTGGTTCAAAATATGGCAGCGAGACTGGTCACTGGCTCTTCCAGGACCAGTCACATAACACCAATTCTGAAAGATCTCCATTGGCTGCCTATTCGCTTCCGGGCACAATATAAGGTGTTGGTTATTACCTATAAAGCCCTATATGGCTTGGGCCCAGGGTACTTGGAGGACCGCCTCTCCCCATACATTCTGCCCCGCACACTCAGATCTGCTGGGAAGCAATTATTACGTGTCCCAGAGGCAAGATATTCTACCACCACTCAGAGGGCCTTTTCTATCTCGGGCCCCATCCTCTGAAACTTGCTTCCAGACAAGCTCCGCTCGGCCACCTCCCTGGAACACTTCAAAAAGGGGCTTAAAACTTTTTTGTTCCAGCAGGCTTACCCCTAACATTCCATGTTGCCCCCTTCTGTCTCCTCATTGTTTTTGCAATTTTGTGCTAGTTGGAAAACTTTTTAACTGGATTTTAAGTGTTGTAAGATGTTGTAAGATTTTGTATTTTCTGTACAGTGCTACCTCGGGTTACGAAATTAATTCGTTCCGCCGCGGCGTTCGTAACCCGATACATTTCGCAACCCGAAAAGGCTTTTCCGAAGCGCGGCTAGCGGCTGGAAAGCCGCTAGCCGCGCTTCGCATTTGAATTTCGCGCCGATATTTTTTTCGTAACCCGAAAAAAATATCGTAACCCGGAACAGTTTTTTCCAATCTAAGTTTTTCGTATCCCGGAAATTTCGTAACGCGATCAATTCGTATCCCGGGGTACCACTGTATTTTAATTTTGTTGTATATTGATTGTATTGTGTTTTTGGCTGTTGTGACCCGCCTTGATCCCAGGAAAGGCGGGCTAAAAATAAAGCTTTTATTATTATTATTTATTGGGAGAGAAAAAAGAGGGATATTGACTATTGTGAATTTGTAAACCTGGTACAAAATATCTGCATTTGTGAACCTGAAATCAGTGAGAGAAGCATAGTATTCATGAACTCTATCACTGGTCTGTCCCTGGGAAGCTAAAACATACTTATGTTGAGCTGAAGCCAATGAAATGTGCCAAAGATTTAATATGAGATGGATGGGAAATTATGTCAAAAATACTTGTTATATGGAAACTAGAACCAAATATATGGAAACAATTTGAAAATTTTCCTCCCAATGTCAGTTATCCCCAGGTGAGGCCACTACTGTGGCACTGAATCTGGTCTGGATTTTACCTCCTGTCTTCCTGCTCTGAGTTGAATAGGATCTTTCCCTAGTTCAGCATCAACAGCACACCTATTCAACTTGGAGTAACTGAAGAAGAAACACCAGTAAAATCCAGAGTGCATTTGTTCTTCCTGTGACAGCAAATCCAGAGGTGGCCTATAGTTGTGCCACAACTTTCCACATAAGGAATGGAAATGGAGATGGAATACCCTAACCTCAAGGAGGTTATTAGGGTTCTTTGTGTGAAAAGGCATAGTGTTGCAATAGAACAATAGCATCTTAGATTTGGAAGGGTCCACAAGGGCCATCTCATCCAACCCTCTGCCAACTACATTCCACGGCCATCTGAGGCTGTCTATTCCACAATCAAACAATTGATACTGTAAAGATGTTCTTCCCAATGTTTATGTAGAATCTCTTTTCTTTTAATTGAATCCATTAGTTTGTGCTTTACCCTCTGGGGCAGCAGAAAATAAATTTGCCCTATCTTCTACATGACAGCTCTTCAGAGGTTTAAACACAGCTATCATGTCACCTCTCAGTCTTGTCTTCTCCAGGCTGAACACACTCAACTCCCTAAATCATTCCTTATAAGGCTTGGTTTCTAGACCTTTAATCATCTTGGTTGCCCTTCTCTGGACATGTTCCAGCTTGTCAGCATCCTTCTTGAACTGTGGTGTCCAAAACTGGACACACTACTCCAGGTGAGTTCTCACCAAACAGAACAGAATGACACTACTACTTCCCTTGATGTGCTGCCGCATCACACTGTTGCCTCATAGAATCATAGAAGGAAGTGCTTCCGCACCACTATCCACTGTACAACAAGGTCCCCTGGGGAATTTCTTCTTACAGAGGAGCTCTGGTGGTGCAGTGGTTAAATGCCTGTACTGCAGCCACTCACTCACAAACCATAAGTTGCGAGTTCAATACCAGACCAGGGGCTCAAGCTCAACTCAGGCTTGCATCCTTCCAAGGTCACTAAAACCAGTAGTCAGCTTGTTGGGGGCAATTAGCTTACACTTTGTAAACTGCTTAGGGAGTGCTTAAGTGCACTGATATGTGGTATAGAAATGTACTTGCTATTGCTACAGAAAGCCATTAGTCTAGAACAGTGGTGAGCAGTCTGTGGCCCTACAAATGCTCTCATCAGATCTAACCATTGTAGCCAATGGATGTGGACCAATGATAGTTGAAATCCAACAGCAGCAGGAAGGTCATAAATTTGCCCATTCCTGATCTAAAAGAATAAGGGGATGCAGTGAGATATTAATAATGTAACATTATATTACAGAACTCAGAAACATTCCCTTTTGGACAACTACAGCATCCAGAATATGAGAACCTGCAAGTTCAGTAACCATACACTTCTGAGGAAGGTCTTCTTTCAAATGTCAGCCAACCTACCCAGTATAAGTGGAAGAGCATAAGGACAGTGAGAAGTCCTTCCTCACTGGGGAGTAGTTTCTCCCTTTGCACCCAAGTCACTTTGATTGCAGCCACTGAGCAGACAGCCAATCAGCAATCAAGAAGCTTCCCATCCATGTTGGCCTTTGATTCAAGGCTGGTATGGGTGAGAAGCTTTTCAGTCACTATACAGTCAGCTGCTTGGTGGCTGTTCTCAGGGTGGCCAGCTCCCCAGTCACTGCTTCACTGGCTGCTTGGGCACTGCTCCCTTTGCACCCAGTCATCCTGGGAACAGCAGGCCTTCTTTTTATAAGGCTGCCACAGGCAAGATGGAGGAGCAGGCCTGAGCCACCGCTGCTTCTGTATTCATACATGAGAGGCTGAGGAGGAGAAGAAGGTGGTGGCCAGTTGGGTGTAGCTGGGCTAGCTGCTGCTGGCTGGCTGGTTGTTAATATGAAATAGGCATTGGGGCATTAGGGTTGTCGCCCAACAAGAAAGGGCATTAAGCCAAAAAGGCAGTAGCCTAAAAAGTTTGGGGGCCACAGCTCTAGAAGTGCTTGCTGCACTGTCAACTGAGTATTAGACCTGTTTTGGTTTTGGCACACAAAATGTTCATGTTCATTTTTTATCCACACAATCACCCATCTTGTGAGCTGCCCATAATAACCACTGCTTACCTCCTGACTCACCCCCCACCCCCCAAGAACCCACTGCCTGGCACACTGTAAGCAAAATCTACCAGTAGAGCTCAGGAGCAAAGCTGGACCATCAATGGCGCTATAGAGACCGGCGCTTTGCGCCGGCCTGCACACATACTAGGGTTGCCACGGGGTGTCCTTTCCAGATGCCCCGCAACCCTAGTACATTGTAATGGTGGCGCCCTTTCTACATGGGCGCCACCATTATGGCGTCACAGCCGTGCCGCCTCCAAATGGAAGAAGCAAGACCCACCATGAAGGATTACCTCCCACACTGCAGGAAAAGTAGATAGATTATTAGTAGCAGAGAGGAAATAAAAATAGTCTAAGATTTCTCATACCTTGGATCAAATATTGACCAGAATGAAGCCTGCACTCATGAAATCAGAAGAAGACTAGGAATGGGAAGGACAGCTAAATAATTAGACAAGATCCTGAAGTGTAAAGATATACAACTGAACACTAACGTTAGAATCATCCAAGCCATTGTATTACCCATCACCATGTACAGATGTGAGAGCTGGAAAATAAAGAAAGGAAGAAAATTCATGTTGGAGAGACTGTTGAAGATATTGTCAATGACCGAAAGGACAAATAGAATAGATCAGCCCAGAACTATCCCTGGAAGCCTAAATGATGAAATTTGGCCACATCATGTGAAAGCATGGCTCATTTTAAAAAAAGACATTAATGCTAAGAAAGGTAGAAGGCTATAGAAAGAGGCAGACCAGATGCCAGATGGATTGATTCAATCAAGGTGGCTATGGGACTGAGGCTGCAGGACCAGGGCAGTGTAGGATAGAGGGTCTTGGAGATGTCTCATCCATAGGGCGGGGACAACTCAAGAACAACAACAATAAAAGCAAAGACAAACAGAAGCAGGAAAGGGCATTGCAAGAGATGTCCAACAAGTAAAATGCAGAAAAATAAAAGAACCAAGAGTGTCAAAGACAAGTCTGCTGAGAAGAATAGGCTTAGAAAGAAAAGATATAGCCGTGTCACAAAGGAACTACAAGATCTCTCTACGTACAGGCTTAGAAAGAGATCTTCTTGACACAGCAGTGGGGAGAGACAGCTATTAACTGATGATCAGCTCTTAAGCATCGTAGGAATTTCCACTCATCTTTCAACCAAAGTCCACAGAATTGGAATGGCACAAGTGTAATATAAGACAATCATTTTGTCTGCCACCTGCTGTGTTAATGCAGTTCAGGTGAATACTGCATATTTGAGAAGACTCTTAGGTGAATTATGCAAATAACATAATGCACACCACTGGAGGGAGATGTAGGATGTCTCCCACAACAGACACTGTCTGATTAAAATGAAACCACTGGCCTTCTTTGTCCCAGCTGTTCAGGCTTTAAGAAAATGGTAAGACATGCACAACACTGATTAACAAATCTCCAAAGATTAAAATATATTTTGTTGCTGACTTAGAAAGCAGTGCAGGAAGGACACTGAATTTTACTCTTAAAGCAAATAAAGATTTGCATATCCTCTCAAGTAAGGCACTTTTGGTTCCCATGGATACACTCTTTTCTAAATTTAATTGTATGTGGTAATCTTCACAGAATCCTGTGGCTTAATACCAATCGTCTTTGTAAACAACCCTTCTAGAGCCTTAAATTAATGCCACAGGAAATTCAACTACAAGGATTTGAATTTTATCTTCTGTTCACTGCCATTATACTTATCAAATTAATGATGATAATAAACAGTTCACTCCAAGGTGTGAAGCCAAATGTATTTTCACAATTTTCATTTGCTTTATGTGTTTTGATGAATAATACATATAATGAGTTTGTGTTGTGCAGAAGAAAACCTTGTTTTCTTCCTAATCTATGCTGGGGGGCAGGGATGAGATGGGAAGCATTTCCTAATTCATGGCTATTTCTTGAGCCAATGTTTCCCATGTATTCTTTAACCACATTACTTAATATGCCTGAAGAATCCACAGGTAGATAAATAAGAATTCACAAAGGCTGCATCTTTTCGTTTTGTAATAATAGCCTAAAATTATTGCTACACTCGTGTTTTCTGTGAAAACACAGTGTCTATAACAGGGGTAGGCAATCTTTTTGAGCCGGGGGCCGGGTTGCTGTCCCTCAGACAACTGGGGGGCCGAAGCCAAAAAATAAATAATTAAATAATTTTTTTTAAAAAAATTAAATATATAAATAAACCAGGACAAATGTAGAACAACATTTTCAAATGGAAGACACTTTAAAAAAAAAATGGAGGACATGCGAAAAAATTTGCTGATTTTTTTTTAAAAATGTTAATATAAATGCATGTTTTTGAGGCTTCTATAGACAGTTGCCCCCCAAAGGCCCCGGCGGCAATCGGCAGCAGAACCGGGCTGGTGCCGGTCACAAGGCCTCGCCGGGCCGCAGGTTGCCTACCCCTGGTCTATAACCATGGACTGAGATAAACATCCATCCTTTAATCATCCCATTTATGAATATTCGAAGCATGTTTGAAAGTTAAAGGGCAAGCCAATACATTCTATTTATTTGGAATACATTGTGTTTCAGTGTTTCTTATCGTGATTGTCGAGACTTGAAGGGCATTGCATTTGGTCCCCTGCCAGTACACATGGTTATCAGGGACCATTAACACTTTAGTGCATTTCAACAAATCCATGTAGCTGCCTTCCTATGGTGAGCATTGACATGTTTTAGAGGCAAAGAGGCAACTGTTAAAAGCTTGATCGTAACTAGTTACAGGCACAGAAATTAGTTCCTTGTTCAAATAATAAAAGTATAATGTTATGATTGTAACTTAACAAGGAATAATTTTACTCCTTTTATGGTGTAACAAACTTTTCAGATTCAAGGAGATTTACTCAGTGCAGTCAGTGGTGGGAAAGGAACAGCACATGGTCAGAGTTCTGTTTTATGCTTTACATCACAACAGTGCCTCATGCTGCTGTAGCAAGGAAAGACAAGAGGGTTGATCTAGCAGTTCTAGTAGGCAGCTAATTGAACATAAGTCAACAGTGGCAGCTAAAAAAAGCTAACGCAATTCTAGGTTGCATCAACAGAAATATAGTACAGTGGTACCCCGGGATACGAAAGCACCGCCTTACGAAATTTCCGGGATACGAAAAAATCCCATAGGAAAAAACTGTTCCGGGTTACGTTTTTTTTTTTTTTCGGCTTACGAAAAAAATTTTGGTGCTTTTCGGCGCTTTTTCGCACGAAACGCGGCTTTCCAGCGCTGGCGCCTATGGCTTTTTCGGGTTACGAAAAAAATCGGGTTACGAACGCCGCGGCGGAAGGAATTAATTTCGTAACCCGAGGCACCACTGTATCTAGATCAAGGGAAGTAATAGTACCTCTCTATTTGCTTTGGTCAGACGTCACCTGGAATACTGCACCCAGTTCTGGGCACCACAATTCAAAAAGGAAGTTGACAAGTTGGAGTGTGTCTAGAGAAGGGCCACCAAAATGGTGAAGGGTTGGAAACCATGTTCTATGAGGAGTGATTTGGGGAGAAGGTTAAGAGGTGACATGCTAGCCAGCCATTTTCAAGTATCTGAAAGGGTGCCATATTGAAGATGGTGCAAGCTGGCTTTCTGTTGCTCCAAAGACTAGGGCCTGTTACAGACTGCCAAAATAAAGCTGCTTCAGGTCTCTTTGGAGATATGCTATTTAAATGATGCATGGGTCCTAAGAATTCGGAAGCTGCACCAAAGCTGCACTCCAGTGCTTAGGAATGGAGTGTGGCTTTGGCACAACCTCCGGACTCTTAGGACCCATGCATCATTTAAATAGCATATCTCCAAAGAGACCCGAAGCAGCTTTATTTTCACAGTCTGTAACAGGCCTAGGACACAGAGCAATGGATTCAAGCTGCAGGAATTCCACCTCAACGTTAGGAAGAACTTCCTGACAGTCAGACCTGTTCAACAGTGGAATATGCTGTCTCAGAGTGTGGTGGAGTCTCCTTCTTTAGAGGTTTTTAAACAGAGGCTGGATGGCCATCTGTTTGGGGTACTTTGACTGTGTATTCCTACATGTCAGAGGATTGAATTTGAGGGCCCTTGAGGTCTCTTCCAACTCTGTGATTCTATGATAGAAAGTAACCGTAGTACTACAGGCCAGCAACTTTTTAAAAAGTAATTAAAAGTGCCTATTTCATTTACTTTTACAAAATAGGAATGATTTTTACAGAGAAACGCAAGATCCACAAAACAGTGATACATCTACTGGGACAACTAAAACACACAAATTACATCATGAAAGCTTTTGAAGCTTCACTGGCTTCTTCATCATTACCTGATGCAAAAGCCAGTGAAGTACTGAAAGCTTGTATGATGTATTGTTTGCATTTTAGCTGGCCCAGTAAAGGTATCACTATTTTGTGGATTTTTGATTTTGTTGTATTTTGCTGCATGGCCAACATGGCCACCCTTGAATATGTTTTCCAGAGAATGTGGCCATACAAATAGCCAACTATTTTTAGGGCCTTGGAGATGTAACTGTCACCTGTTTATTTTTTTTAAACCTATTTAATGAGGTATGTGTCTTTAGCCAGCAATAACAGGCTAGTACCTATGTTGTTAAAGTATGTAACGAAGCCACCTACCCAACATGACTCTGCTGACCCTATTCAAAATTTATTGGGTAGCAGGCATATACACTTATGACCTTTCCACCTTCAAGCTGACAGAAAACAATTCTGCTCTTTCCTCCAATCTATCATCCAACCTCATCAAGCTCTAGCTGCTCTTAAATCTTCAAGCAAATTTGCTGCTAAGCCTAGGACTCCATTTCTAGATTCATCATGGACAGGGAGAATATAATTTGCACAACCCACAGAGCCAGTTGTCACAGACAAGTACTTCTAATAAGGGGATTAACTCATGAAGTATAAGGCTCTCAGTGGCTTCTCATTATGATGACTATATGCTTCTCCCAGGTTTAATGGCAGCATGTCTCTGAATACTAACTTCTGAGGAACAATAGCTGGAGATAGGCCTATTGTGGACATCTTACAGGCATATGTTTGGCACACTGTACAAAACAGGATTTTTTTTTTGTCTACTTATATTCTTTGGAACTTACATGTGTAAACTGGTTCATAAATGAAACACAGGAAATGATACAGCAAACAGTTACCCTCTGTCTGCAGAACTGATGAAAAATATGATAGTGATGCAGAATACAGAATTCTCCTCCCCTCTAGCAAGTCATAAACTGGAAAACTGGCAGGCATAGACTGTGGTCTAGAAGACTATGAACAGAGAATTACAATGGAAAGTAGTACCTCAAAGAGCAAGAGTAGCAGACAGGATGAAACAGATAAGATGAAGGAGCCAGACCAACTCCAAACTGTGGTGGGAGGAGGGCTGCTGGGTTTAAAAACAAACAAACAAACCCTTCCCTTACATGTTGTCCTGCATCTATATTTTCCACAGTTATTCATATGTAGCAGCACTGTGAAACAAAATGCCTAATTGTCTTGCAAGTGAATCTGAAAATATGGAAAATTCATGCAAATAGTTTCTATAGTCTTCAGTGACTGAGAGTGCTCAGGATCATCAGTAATAAATTGAAGATTAAGGATCAGAAAAGCTAATCCATAGCAATGAAACTGCTGTTCTGGAATAATGCTATGGTTTCCATTATCAGCAAAACAAAGATGTGGCACAGCCACACTTTGCCATACAGACAGCTTAGGTGCACCCCAGGAAGAGTCCAAATTAAGTCTGTGCCCTTGCTTCCTGCAAAATGCCCATCTTCCCAGTAGGACAACAGTTTCATCAGCTTTTGCCTTTAGAGAACTGTGTAATGTTGCACCATGTTCATGCCTGAATCTTGTTTTTGTTACAATAAGGGAATGGTTTGCAGGCATACGATAAAAGAAAAGTATGACTTAAAACAAGGCCCAGATGAGAGAGGCCCTCAGCACCATAAGTGCACTACTCTGAGCTCAAGGGAAGAGAAGGATATAAACATATCTAGAAACAATATTGATGTTGACCTCTCCAGCTTTGCTCTGTAACATTTAATAATTTAAAAAGACATGCCAGAACAACCAAAATCCATAGTTTCAAACATTTCAGCACATCTTACAACAATCAGCCTACCATCCACTGTAACCTTCACTAGCCCCAAATATTTCAATTTTTATCTCAGTCATTTTCAAATGGTGACAGGGAGTGATGTGTCATTATATCCAGTCACCATTTTGAGAGGGACTACAGATGAAAGCAATAATATATGAGCTTGTGAGGAAGGCACCAAAGGGGATCTAAGGGATAATTTGCTCATGCCCCCCAAGCAGTTGCCCATCTCTGATCTAGCACTGCTTGTTGTGAGCCTTCAAGTCATTTTCAGCTTATGGTGGCCCTAAGGCAAACATACTATGGGGTTTTCTTGGCGAGATTTGTTCAGAGGCCACCTCTGAGACTGAGAGAATGTGACTTGTCCAGTATCTCCCAGTGGGTTTCCATAGCTGAGCAGAGATTTAAACCCTTGTCTTCCAGTGTCTAAGCCCAGCCCTCAAACTACTATACTATGCTGCCTTTCTAGCACAGAGACATTGTGTAACAAAAGGTGTTTTTCTAACTGACAGTAGCTTAGTGGTTAAGATGCCATTTCTGATGATCGAAAGATCGGAAGGTTCACAGCCCAAGTGAGCTCCTGTCACTAGTCCCAGCTTCTACCAAATTAGCAGTTCGAAAGCATGTAAATGCAAGTAGATAAATAGGTGCCACTTCAGTGGGAAGGTAATAGTGTTCAGGGCCATCATGTTGGCCACATGACCACCAGAGCAGTCCTCAGACAATGTTGGCTCTTCGACTTAGTAACAGAGATTAGCACCATCCCATACAGTCGGTTACGACTAAACATTCATGTCAAGGGACTGCCTTTATCTTTTAGAATATACTAATGAACTGGAAAGCTCTCTGAGAAAATTTCCTCAGTGGCTGATCCTTTCTGACTGTGTGCACCTCTTCCTCCTGTTTATTTCTGCTACTCATTCATTCTTTCCTTTCCCTTGAGAACCAATCTATATAAGCCACTTGTAAAGCAAGTGAGGGACAATACTTTATCTCCTCACTCTGACCTCTACTTGCATGCTTCAAGAAAGCAGGTGAACAGGCAGACAGTGATAGCAAGGGGGAGAAAGCAGGGACACAAAAAGCCAGAAACTGACCATGGGGCCCCTAGCTTGGTGTGGCTATGGCAGGTGCTGAATAATACCTACCTTGAATGCCAGCCCTGAAAATGTGCACATGGTATAGAAGCACCATATTCATGAGCAATGCAATATCAGCATATAAACTACAGGCAACCATGTGGAAGGTTAGCTAGGAGCCCTGGTGGCACAATGGTTAAATGTTGGTGTTTCAGCCACAATGTTGTGAGTTCTATCTCAAGGCTCCAAGGTTGACTCAGCCTTCCATCCTTTCGTAGGTCAGTAAAATGAGTACCCAACTTGTTAGGGACAATGGGCTAACCATTTTGTAAACTGCTTTACAAATCAAATCAGGCTGATTCAGACTAAACTGTATCATGCATGGCAGGGGGTTGTACTGGATGGCCCTTGCGGTCTCTTCCAACCCTATGATTCTATGATTCTATGTTCCAAGTTGGTCAGATCAGCCCAATTCAGTTTCAGAGCAGATAAGCCCAGTCCAAAGTATAAAGCAATTAGAACAAAGTGCGTATGGGCATATAATACTACACATATGAGGAAAATATGATGGTGGGGTGATGGAGCAGGAAAGGAAGTAGGCTGCCCAGTGATAATTACAGTTTCAAATTTGGGGTAAGAATTTATGAAATTCACTATTCTTGGGGTCAGTGGAAATGGACAAGTGTCTTAAAGGTGTGCACACATATAGACACACACACACACACAAAGTTACTTAGGTTTTCAGCAAAAAATCAGCTCCTGGCAGAATAGCAGAATGCATTTGGGAAAGATTGTTTCAAAGTATGGGATCTCATCCTCTTTAATTCAGTTTGCCAGTCATCTGCATCTCTCTTTTCTTTTCACCCCCACAATATGGGTATTTCATTCACTCTTCAGATGCCTTGTTTGTTAAAGGTTAATGAGGAGTGACATATTTTAATTAGAGGAAACTGATCAACCACAAGTACAGCAATGTGGATAGCTACAAAGATCTCCCAGTGAATCAAGAAGGCAGAATTCTTAAATCAAAAATGGTTTGGGAGCCTCCGAGCATATGCAGAACATGTTTCTGTGCAAGTGGATCCAAAGATTAGTGGTAGAACACATGCTCTGCATGCAGAAGCCAGGGGTCCCAGGTTCAAATCATGGCATCTATAGTCTAAAAAGTCATTATCCTCTGGAATCCCCACAGTTAATCCATGCCCCGTGTGGAATAGACAGGATTAGAGAAATATCTGGCTATGTCAGTGTAGCCAGATGTGAAATTATTACAGCTGCACTAAGACTTCCGGACAGTGCTGGAGGATCTCACCATTGATGTCATCATTCTGTTTCTGGGTATGGGGACATTGCTTATCCAGTTTTGCTCACTACTCATGATGGCATGGAATGGTCATGCATGTGGTAGATTTCAGAGCCAACTGAGTAAAACCAAGGGAGGGATACAACTTAGCCTAGCAAAGGCATGCATGCGGAACTACTACATAACATTGTCTTTGGTTTAATTTTGTATGCCTCTTCTTGGACTCTCATAAGGAAAATTGTGTTACACAAAACAGTAACTTAGATGCTCCCATACAGTAGTAGCATGGGGAGGCAAACAGCAGACTCATCCTAAAAACAGAAAGCCATAATTGGTCCCAGGGCTTTAAGCGTCACACGTCAAATTCAGAGGAAGAAACCATTTCCCTAAACTGACCTAAAAAGAAATTAAGAGAGAACCCCAAAGACATTGCTGAAGGATAAGTTAATCAATAACAAAATGAATTCTGCATGGAAATGCGGTGAACAAATGGTTCAGTAAAATAATGCAATTCTAATATGTACAGCTGGCTTCATGTTTTTCAAGTGAGAAAGCATCCAATTTGGATTCCAGTAATGAGCTGTTTTTTGCTGAGAGCCTCACTGACGTCTCTGCAAGAAAAGCTGGCTAGTGATAAACAAGAATAGGATAAGGAAGATGGTGTCAGAACATACTAGTTGTATTATTTAGTTCAAGCTTGTTTTTCCATAACATCCAAATACACAAATGAAACATGAGGAGGGGGAAATCACTAAATTATAACAAATAGCAATGTTTTATAAAATGTCAAAAGCCAGGAAAAAAATCAAAATACTTAAAATTAAAAAAAAAACATTTTAAATAGGCCATGGAATGGTGCTTCTTCAGGAGGAACACTGTTACATCACTTAAAAGAGGGCCTATTCTGACAGTCATAGAATCATAGAGTTGAAAGAGACCACTAGGGACATCCAGTCCAACCTCCTGCCATGCAGGAAATCCAAATCAAAGCATCCCCGACAGATGGCCATCTAGCCTCTGCTTAAAGACCTCCAAGGAAGGAGACTCCACTACACTCCAAGGGAGTGTGTTCCACTGTCGAACAGCCCTTACTGTCAGGAAGTTCTTCCTAATGTTGAGGTGGAATCTCTTTTCCTGGAGCTTGCATCCATTGTTCCAGGTCCTGTTCTCTGGAGCAGCAGAAAACAAGCTTGCTCCCTCCTCAATATGACATCCTTTCAAATATTTAAACAGGGCCATCATATCACCTCTTAACCTTCTCTTCTCCAGGCTAAACATCCCCAGCTCCCTGAGTAGTTCCTCATAGGGCATGGTTTCCAGACCTTTCACCATTTTAGTCGCCCTCCTTTGGACACGCTCCAGTTTCTCAACATCCTTTTTAAATTGTGGTGCCCAGAACTGGGCACAATATTCCAGGTGGGGCCTGATCAAACTTAATACAGAGGCACTATTACTTCTCTTGATCTAGACACTATACTTTTATTGATGCAGCCTAAAATTGCATTGGCCTTTTTAGCTGCCGCATCCCACTGTTCACTCATGTTTAACTTGTGGTCTACTTGGACTCCCAGATCCCTTTCACATGTAGTCTCATTCAGCCAGGTGTCCCACATCCTATATCTGTACCCCTCTGGGGTATTAGCTATTCCTCCTAAGGACAGGATCAACATTCAAAATGACCTGAATAGACTAGAAAGCTGGTCCAAAGCTAACAAAATGAAATTCAACATGGAGAAATGTAAGGTACTGCACTTAGGGTCACCCAATCTCCACTCCTTAGCAAACACTGCCTGCAAAGATTTTCATCCAATAACCTCAGTGAGATCCATATGGAAGGCAGCATTTTCATGGGACAGTTAGAACAACCAACTATTTATATCCCTTCATTCTCCTTTTCTATGAATCTCTTTTTAAAAATTAAAACTTGTGGGTGACAAAAAAAAGTTTGCTTACTTGTTAATTGTGGTTTGTTCAAGTGGTCAGTTGGATATTCACAAAAAAGTTATTTCTGTGTTTGCACCACATGTAAAGAATTTTCTAAAGATGAGTCAGCAGGAAACCCACCTCTCCCAACATGTACATCAGTACTACTCTCTCCAATTTACCTTAGTTCTGGATCTGCAGATAAAAGTTATAAAGGTACAACCATATGCAAGCCCTTGAGAGAAAAGAGAGACCTGTATGAGCTCACAAATGACCACTTGAAGAACCACAGTTAGAGGCATATTTTTCTTCTTCATGGTCTCTGTGACTCCCAGAAACTGGAGATTAGAGGTTCCCTGTGAGGGGATCAGTAAGATGTCTGATGAACAGAGATCAGAATACTGCAGTAAAATAAAAGATATGAACAAATAAGGCTTTAGATGTCTATAAACAAGATTACCTTCAGGTCCCAGTGCAGAATAGTAAATATGAATTTAAAGATATAACAGCGACTTGGTAGGATGACTCGCATGATTTAAACGTAACAACTGTAGTATATAATCTATTCAAAAAGAATAGACAGGGAAGAAAAGGAAGGGGAGTAGGGGTTATATGTCAAAAGATGAATTCACTTGTACAGAAATCCACACAAGTAATCAGACAGGACCAGTTGAGAGCATGTAGGTAAAGACAACTGAAAAAAGGAAATAAAAACAACATTGTGGTAGGAGTTTACTACAGGCCACCAAACAAAGGTAAAGTGGTGGATGATTATCAGAAACAAATCTCAGAAATCTTCAAGATGCAAGCACTGTTATGAGGGACTTTAATTATCCTGCTATCTTGTGGAAGACCAAGGGCCAAAACAGATGCTCCTGCACATGCGGTCAGCCGAGTAGCTTCCTGGTGGCATCTAAACGCTATGCTCAGATGCCGTCCCCAACCCAGCACTTACTGCCATTCTGTTTTGCCACTATGTCTTCTCAGCAGTACTACATGCAAAATGGACCTTGGGATTATTATTGATCATAAGTGAATATGAGCTAGCAGTATGATACTGCAGCAAATAAGGCAAATGCTGTTTTAGCCTGCATTAGTAGAAGCACAGTTTCCAAGTCAAGGGTAATAGTCCCACTATATCCTACGCTAGTCAGGCATAATCTGGAGTAATGCATTCAGGTCTAGGCACGTCATTTTAAGAAGGATATAAACAAGTTGGTGTGCATTCAGAGAAAGGTAACAAGGATGATAAGAGGCATGGAGAACAAAACATATGAGGAAAGGTTGGAGGAGATGGACTTGTTCAGCCTGGTGAAGAAAAGACTGAGGGATGACTTGAATGCACTGTTTAAATGCACTCAAGGGCTGTCCCAGGAGAGCCAACGTAGTGTAATGTTTTGAGTGTTGGACTGCAGCTCTGAAAACCAGGGTTCAACTCCTAGCACAGCCATGGAAACCCTAATGAAACCCTGATGAAACCCTGGGTGACCTTGGGCAAGTTACTCTCTTTGAGTCTTAGGAAAAGGCAATGGCAAACCTCCTATGAACCAATCTTGCCATTAAAACCCCATGTAGGTTCACCTTAGAGTCACCACAAGTCCAAAACAACTTAAAGGCACAAACCCAGATAACAACTTTACCCGCACTTTAACTTCCTTCCTTACTTCTTTCTGTCTTTCTTTGGTTCTTGAGATATATTGAAGATAGATTTCTTTGTGTCAGTCCACAACACACATTGTGCCTGTTTTCATTAATGAGGAGACTGTAGGACTTGATCAATAGGCAATGTCAGTTATTTGAAATAGCTTCTATTGTATGCATACTCTCTTCTTCATCTCATCCTGAATTGTCCAGATCTTCTAGCTCAGGCCAGCAGGGGGGGAAAAAGACACTGTGACTTACAGTCCTTAAGACCTAGTGTCTACCTGGAGCATCCTTCCACATTAAAGATCCAACCGGAAATGCTGGCTCTACTCACCACTGCTCATAAGCTTAGTACCCCTAAGTTTTACAGTGCTAAGTGGTAGGCATTTCTACAGTTTTTGCAAATAGGCCTCCATAACAACATTTTACAATCAGCCAGGTTTTTTTATACATCTTCAAGAAAAGGACCCATTTCAGGCCACAAATTGGGTAAATGTAATGGTGTTATCTGGCTATTCTTCCTGCAGTGACATCCATCTTGGTTTGTTCATTCCCAGATTAACAAGTTTTTTAACGGTTTAAGGAAGATATGTTTGCTTTCCAATACCATCTTAGACTTCATCTATTGTTCTGGCACAGCTTGTCAACAACCATTTGATGCCATTGCCACATTGGACATCTGACTATTTACATAGAAAGTGCTCTTTGTAGTGGCCACAATAAGACGAGCTAGTGTGACCATAGTATCAGCCATGTGCTAGTGAAATGTATGGACAGATCCTTCCTGTGATTTTATAAAGACAATGTGGAATTGCATCCTGGTGCGCGGATGTTAAATGCTAGTACTGCAGCCACTCACTCAGGAACCACAAGACTGTGAGTTCAATCCCAGCCAAGGGCTCAGGGTCAACTCAGCCTTGCATCCTTCTGAGGCTGTTGAAATGAGTTTGTCCAGCTTGATGGGGACAATTACCTTATAGTTGTAAACTGCTTAGTGACTGCTCACTACAGTATGAAACAGTATATACAGTAAATGAAGCTGCTATTGCTATTGCTTCCTGCCTAAGGTGGTATCAGCACCTGTCACGGGCATAATGTTTCTCACTTTCTTTCAGCAACCAGCTTCTTCCCTGTATAAAACTCTACATATGATTAACATTTGTATTGCTTTGGCATATTATGTACACTGCCACCCAAGCCACATGGTTTCAGTGTTGGACTACGACTCTGGAGAACAGAGTTCAAGTCCCCGCTTGGGCATGGAAACCCCCTTGAGTGACCCTGAGCAAATCAAACTCTCTCAACCTCAGAAGAAGCCATGGGCAACATTCCTCTGAATAAATATTGCCAAGAAAACCATTAATGTGACAATTGGGCTCATATGAGAGGCACACGTGTAAGTAGAGCAATTTTGCAAAAAAAAAAAACAAAACAAAAAAAATAGACCCAAAAAATCTGGGTCGACTTTTCCACTAGTCAATGTAATGTACCTTAACTTTTATCCAAAAAAAAGAAAAAAGAAAAAAGGAATCATCCCCTTCTTTGAGTAGAGTTGTGAAAGACAAGAGCTTAGTCCATCCCAGAGGAACTTAAAATAAACATCAATCCCTGCATGCTCTCCATCACATTGCCAGAAAATGTCGGTGGCTTTTAGGCAATTCCCTTCAAAGGCGCACCAAGAGAATAGAAGGGGTCATTGCTTCTTTTAGGTTCTCCTAGGATGGACTAAGCTCTCAACTTTCAACACTCAGAGAAAGGGGTTATTCCTTTTTTATATATAAGAGTTAATGACGTACCTTAACTTTTGTCAAAAAAAAGGGAACCATCCCCTTCTCTGAGTAGAATGGTGAAAGGCCTTTTTGAATGCCTGGGTGGGAAAATGGTAGCTGCAATCAGGGACAGAGGTAGCTCTGGCCTTTTGCCTCTCCACAGTGCTTTCACATCTCATTTTTGATGTATGTGTGTTTTCTTAGCCTTGCCTGTACTTGGCCACCTCCCCCACGCATTGAACTGCCACCATTTACCACAGTTCGCTCCTCATCCATCCAACCTATAGGGTGAGCACAGTTATGTCTGCCAGAATTTTGTGAGTTCTTTAGCACCCGTTTTCTTTGCTTCATCCTTTGCATTTTTTACCCAAGTTTTACCCTTGACTTATCCATGGATCACATCAAAATCCATAATTCTGGCCCACAACTTATACATGAGGCCAACGTATATACAGATATATACGGTAGCTTAAAAATGTTAAGAAGTAACAAATAGACAGACAGAAAGATTAGAAGTGGCATCCTAGAAAAATCAACTGATGAATTAAATGTTTACATGTCAATCCTTAACGATCAGAAAGATCTCTTTCAGTAGAATTTGGAGCCAACATAGACAAAATATTAAATGTGTCATTGCAGCTAACATCATTTTTTAAAATACAAATTGGATAAGTTGGAAGCTGAAAACTAGCAGGAACTGAGCGCATGCAGGGAGGAAAATTAACAATTTCTTTCCCTTCTGTGTCCTCAGTAAAATCCTTCTTCTTCAGCTGATATTTCTTCAGGGAAAATACCATATCTGTGTCATTTTGGGATTTCCTAACAATGCAAATATACTAGCTTCAAAAAAGTGGAGGGAAAGATAAAATTCCATCCCCTTGCTGACTTTGGTCCCATTTGGTATCAGCCTCATTCCAATCTTTCAAGCATGCACTTTCAAGCTTGCAAAAGTTTACTTTTGACAGCCAGTTATTTTAACCAATGCCCCTCGCATTATAGTCTCCATTGGTGTCCAGGGAATCTGGTAGATTTTAGGCTTGGCTGGCATTACATTGAGGTCCCTACTGTATCAGTGTCTCTTAAAAATGCCAAAGCTTGCATATAGAGCTCACACAACAATGCTCTTCCCATTTTAGAAACTCCCATGGAAAGCTAACATTTCAAGAATATATCTTAAGATCCCATTTTAATTTAAGAATAAGAGTTCTAGCACCGATTAAATGACATTTTAAACACTTTTTTTTTCCTTCCCAGTCAGGATTTTTATACCTTAGTTTTTGTTCATTGTTTCTATTACTACAAAAATGCTCCCTTCACACACACACACACACACACACACACACAGCCAGAACAGTGTGTGATATTTACCTGTTTCAATATCTATAGAATGAACCATATTGTCAAATCCTCCACTGAGAAAACGACTTCCACATGGGAACCACTGAACCGCTCGAACAGCACAAGTATGGTGAGGGTATGTTTTTAAACAATAACCTTGATCCACAGCATCCCAAACCTGAAAGAAAAATATAATCAACTTTAAAAACACAAAGTAGCCAACTAAATGGATTTAGAGCTAGCAGAGAAGAAGCCTGCCATCTGGTTAACCAAGTGTCCCTTTGGAAGATATTTGGAAGTAACACAAAAATGCCTAAAATGAAGCAATTCCTCTAAAGTGGAATACTTTTAGTCTCTGTTGACAGGGAGAATCAATTATTTGAAGAAGTTAATTTCTTTTGACTGTGGCTGCATCTGGACTGCAGAAATAATGCAGTTTGCCATCACTCAGTGCTATGGAATTCTGGGATTTGTAGTTTTGTGAGATAGTTAGCCATCTTTGTCAAAGAGCTCTGGTGCCACAACTACAAATCTCAGGATTCCACAGAATGATGCCATGCCAGTTAAAGCAGTTAAACTGTATTTTGACTGCAGTGCAGATGTAACCTGAATAAAACTAAAATTGTCAGATTCATCCTTCACTACTGGGGAGGAAAATATTTCACAAGATTCACAAGCACAAAATATTCACAACCACCAATGAAACAGCTTTTGCTATGGCCTTTGATGCCCTGGTCTGCTCAATACCCACAACACAAAGAGTTCAAGAAAACCACAAGAAATCTTCTCCATCCCTTGAACAGCAGCAGTTGAATTCTCCATATTAATACTGGACAACTGATGTTCTGCATTCTTCATCTCAGCTCATCTGCAATACTGAATGTAAAATAAACAAGGAGAACCCTGCATTGTGAAGCTACAACAGATATTACTGGAAATAAATCATTATATGGCAGTACAATTTCCTAAAAATACTGTATCTGATCATGAAAAAGTTTAGTTGTTACATTTATCATGCCCAGCTCGTTCATAATGCATCTTATCACATTTGAAGCTATTCTTTATATTTCATCTCTGTGAAAACAATGCAATTTTAGTATGTGCCTAGAAGCCCCACTATTAAATGACTTTGGCGTAGTATTCCAACAGTGAGAGTATTTAACAGAAATTGGATTCCATACATTTACATTAACAAAATAAAATGGATTTTCACATAAAGCAGCACGTGGATACAAATGAGATACAGGTTCACTATATATTGATATATATTAATAGTCACAAAAAAGCAACTTCCATACCGATTTTTGGGGTGGCAGGAAGCAGAATGTATTTTCCAGAAACATATCTATTCATAATACATTAGGCCCATGGTATATGCTGGGGTTTGTTCCAAGATCCCCTGTGGATATCAAAATCCATAGATGTTCAAGTCCCAATATATACAAGGGCATATTAAAATGGTGTCCCTTATTCAAAATTCGCTTTTGGAATGTTTTCATGCCATGGAAACTTGAATCCATGGATAAATAATCCGTGGATACGGAGGGCTGACTCTAATTCAAATGTGAGCCTAGTTTTACTTCAGTGTCATCCATAGTTCAGCTGTAGTTCTTTCTCTGAAGATGCCAGCCACAGATGCTGGCAAAACGTCAGGAAGAAAATCTTGTAGAACATGGCAACATAGCCCGAAAAACCCAAAAAAAAACTATGGATGCCAGCCATGGAAGCCTTCGACCTCACATTGATATAAAGCTATTTGCATGAATTTGACTCCTACACCCATAGATTATTTGAAGTCCATGGTGCTCAGACTAGAATCATAGAATCTTAGAGTTGGAAGAGACCACAAGGGCCATCCAGTCCAACCCCCTGCCATGCAGGAACTTTCCATCAAAGCATCCCTGACAGATGGCCCCCCAGCCTCTGCTTAAAGACCTCTAAGGAAGGAGACTCCACTACACTCCGAGGGAGTGTGTTCCACTGTTGAACAGTGTCAGGAAGTTCCTTCTAATGTTGAGGTGGAATCTCTTTTCCTGTAGCTTGCATCCATTGTTTCGGGTCCTGTTCTCTGAAGCAGCAGAAAACAAGCTCACTCCCTCCTCAGTATGACATCCCTTCAAATATTTAAACAGGGCTATCATATCACCTCTTAACCTTCTCTTCTCCAGGCTAAACATCTCCAACTCCCTAAGTCATTTCTCATAGGACATGGTTTCCAGACCCTTCACCATTTTAGTCGCCCTCCTTTGGACACGCTCCAGTTTCTCAATGTCCTTTTTTAATTGTGATGCCCAAAACTGGACACAATATTCCAGGTGGGGCCTGACCAGAGCAGAATACAAACTCCCAAAATGTGGTCATAATGGGAGGTATATTTCTAATGAAGACTTAATTCAGCCAAATGGCTTAGCGACAAAAACCTGATTCCTAGCACAATATGGTATAGTTGTAGTCAGGATGGCAGTGTTGTTCATATAAGATAACAAAAATAAATATATTTTAACTTATTTTTAATTTTTGTTAGTGTTGTTATATATTAGACACTAACAAAAATAAATGTTTTAAGAAACAGGGAGAGCAAAAGGTAATAATGACTTTATAATTTAAATCAGTAGTGAGAAGAACCATTTAACAATTATACTTTGGTTTCAGGGTAATCAAGCTCTCTCATTAATCAAAGTTATGTGCTTTATAGTCACTGTTTTTAATCATGTGTTGATAAAAAATGTATCTACAAAGTTTATCAGCAAAGTAATATCCAGCTAATCTGCTAATGAGTCTCTTTATGAGACATTATGTTGATTTACCTTTTTGTATCAGAGAACAATGCTAATATCTCAAGGCAATATTCTATATTGCTATCTTCTCCTTGGCTTTATCAGTTATTTAGCTTCCAAGCTGCATACTACAATTAGTTTTTCAGGCCCCCCCCTAATCTTTTTAGCAAACCACCAATAAATTAGTGTTCCATATCTTGTTGTGGGCAAACATATATGATCCCAGCAATCTGAGGTTAGCTAGCAGCTATTTCAGGGATCCTCGTGCTGGTGAGGGAATGAAGGAGAAAACAGATGTTAACAGCAATTAGGGATGTGAATAATAGTTGCAAACTTTCTTGGCCTCAACAACAAGAAAATGTATCTCGCATCAGGATACACCAGTAAAAAAACAGTCAACTGCCATTAGGGTTTTTTTCCACTTCAAACTCACACACACACACACACACACACACACACAGAGAGAGAGAGAGAGAGAGAGAGAGAGAGAGAGAGAGAGAGAGAGAGACCTTTGTTATACATTTTTAATATAGGCAATATACAAAAATAAACTGTTTTCTGGCACAAATTTTTATGGTCTGCAAATGAAATTTTGCAAAAAAAAAAAAAACACCCTGAGAGTGTGAAAAATTAGCAGAAAAAGAAGCCCAAACTCTTGTCATCTTTCTCAATGGGAAGAAAACTTGTGGAATTTTTCATTCTTGCATGGGAGAACAACATACACAAAGATTAATATCTGAATGTCTAGACAATGCCTTATGTTTGATCTGGTAGGCACAATCTCTTCAGAAGACCAGAAGTGATGGTGATGTTGGAAAGAGGCATGAATTGGTCCTTGGTTGCATTCAGTCACATTGAATCAATTCAACTACAACTTCAGCTCCCGCCAAAGTAATTTAATGTTACCTTGAGACACAAAAGTCATTCTTTGACACGGCAAATGACAGGCCTTTGTTTAACACAGTCTTTTTGTTTAACTTAATCTTTTTCTTTGCCTGCAAATAGATACTCTGCTGGGCAATCATTTACTATAAAGTCTTTGAGAATGTATTTAAGGCAAGTGTTGCTGTCAGTATAGTTTACTTTGCCCTATTTGCTGAGAAGTGCTAAAAATGCTCTTGGAAATAACTCTTCAGAAAGACTTCATGATCTTGTCACATTTTACTAGACTAATAAAGAGTAAATCATATCTAGGTGGAATCTGGAAAGGGAAGTTTTGAGAAAGTGGATGATTGAATTTAGAAAGACAGGTTATAAATTGCTTAGATGTATTTGTGTTATTTTTTTCCTCCAAGGCGCTTAAACAATTAACTATGAAAAAGCAATTTCCACAACAAAAGCACAAGGTGAGGTATTTTGTAGTGTACATGCTTTTTTCATTTATTGAGAGGAATGAAGCTACTATCCTGTTAAAGAACGATTTTAGGAAAGAACATTTCACTTATCCCTTGGGAATTCAATCACACACATGAACGCAGGTGCTAACAGAGCCTGGAAAGGAACTTTAAGGAGTAAATCATTATGTAACTTGTTCCAAAAAAGGAAACTGTTACCTTAACCATTACAAGAAATTCCATGCCTATGTAACAAGAATGAGGATGAGATATCCCTATCGCATACTGTACTCTTTTTCTCACTTTTTTCAAAGGAAGTAGCCATAGTGGTTTCCATATGCTCTGGAAACTGGAATGAACCTTTAAAACAGTAGGGAAATCTCAATTTCACATTGTGCTCTCTAATTCCTAAATCCTGCTCACTCTGATGATTTTCTTCTCATATCCACCCTGACTCTCCAGATCCACTGCTTTGCTCCCTCTTTTTTAAAGTAAGCATCACCTATGCATGAGAGTGGTTACCTGCTCCCTACCTCTGAACTGGCAAACTGTTCACACATCCAAGAATGGTGACATTTCCTAGACCCATCAGCTATAGCTCAATTGAGGAGGGACTCCAAAGCCAGTGATATTGTCTGGCAATTTTACATTCCAGTGGGGAGTGGTCTTCAAAGTTTCATATGCATTATTTTACTCACAGCTCCAGACATGTTGTTGCCTGAAGCAAAGATTTTGTCCTCATCCCCATTCCAAACAAAGAAGCCAAATAGCCTGACTAATGAGTCTTTCTTTGACACTGGCATATCCTGCCATAGCAGCTGGTAGTGCAGTAGTTTAAGGAGCACTGGACATGTGAAGTCGAAGACTTCTTTCAAGGCCGGCATCCATGGTTTTTTGTAGGTTTTTCAGGCTATGTGGCCATGTTCTAGAAGAGTTTATTTCTGATGTTTCACCAGCATTTGTAGCTGGCATCTTCAGAGAATGCTGGCATGGAAGTGAGTTTCACTGAAATTCTGGACCATGCCAACAACTATTAGGTC
This sequence comes from Sceloporus undulatus, assembly GCF_019175285.1. NCBI lineage: Eukaryota > Metazoa > Chordata > Lepidosauria > Squamata > Phrynosomatidae > Sceloporus > Sceloporus undulatus. The sequence goes on along the minus strand of NC_056522.1, from coordinate 360,195,424 downwards.
AGAATGCACAGGGAAGCCATTGAAATCCACAAGCACCTAGACAACTTCAACAAGAAAGAAGAAACTCTTTAAGTTAGCAAGGCTTGGCTATCCGTCCTAAAAAACACTAAAATCATGACCCAGCAAATGCAAATGAAAACCACCCAGGGTTGGGGTTTTTCTCAGCAAACAATGGATCTCTAATTAAACAGACACAAATCCTCTTGGGATATCTTCCCACCCTGAGACCTTGCCATTCAGCAACAGAACAATACACAGATTAACATGGAAATCACTCCTCCCAAACAATGTGTGTGTGTGTGTGTGTGTGTGTGTGTGTGTGTGTGTGTGTATACACTCACTTCCATGTCAACATTCTCTGAAGATGCCAGCCACAAATGCTGGCGAAATATCAGAAACAAACTCTTCTAGAACATAGCCACATAGCCTGAAAAACCTACAAAAAACTATGGGCACTGAATAGGCTGTATGGTATTCACAGCTCTTTTCTTCAAATACCTTTTTACTACTCTGTACTCTGCAGAAACTACCACCTAATACAGCTACCTAATTCTGCTTACCTGGTAAGGCAAGCTCTGAACCAGCCCCTAATCTATAGTGTTGCAGAAGACAATACACTTTAACCTGACCAACAACAATGTTATCTGAAAAATGTTCCTCTCTTATGGTCTATCCTGTGTAATCTAAGAACAGCTTGCAGTGTCTTAGCCACTATGACAACTCTGCAATAAAATGCAAGTCCTCTTTCCACAGTATTAAGGCTAATCAATACTGTTTACAATTGTTAAAGACATGATATAAAAGCAAACCCCTAAGAAACCAATTATAATGATAAAGCTATCTTGAAAAATACATAATGGAAGGGCAATCTGCTGACGGCCAAACATGGCACTCAGCCACCAGAGTCTACATAAGATTTCATTTACCATGTAACCAGATCGGATGTCTAAGGAGGGGGCGATAGAGGACTCAGATAACGGACATAATTATTGGCACACATTACACTTTTGTGCACAGTATTTGAGTGCTAGCTATACTCAGTGAAGACAACACATGCATAATATTATGTAGAATTTCAATGTAAAACTGAAAGGGAGAGTGGAGAGGCAAACAGTAAGGCCCTTCTGTGTTGCTTCACTGAGATAGATTGGAGGCTACTTCTTCCCCATCACTCTCACTGTTTACTCCACCAGCAAACTCACATGCTGACTTTTGCATGTGCTACCTCACAAATCAACCCATAAAAATAAGCAGATCAATATTTGAAAGGACAGCAGAAAAATGGGTTCTTAAATCTCCTTAAGTAAACTGACCTTTCATGCAAAATCATTTGACAATTATTCACATCCAGTTCCTGCTCCTCAAAAATTGTAAGACTCTAATGAGCTTTCCAAATATACTCTTCTTCTTCTCCCCCTAGGCTGGTGGGTTTCTCATAGGCAATTGTCTGGCCACTGTGTGAATGTCATGCTGGACTAGAGAAGCCTTTGGTGTCTTCCCATATTCAGCTTCCCATATACATGGGCAAAGATGGAAGCTGCAGTCAGAACTGCTATATAATCACAAGGATGATTTGCAAACCCATTTCAAACTAAGATTTGAATCTATCTTTACAATTGGATTTTAAATGCTGTAGAAGAAGGAGAGAAAAAAACTAGAGATGTCATCAGTCTCTTTAGAAGCCACCTCCAGTAGGCTCTGTTGTTGTGTGCTTTCAAGTTGTTTTCAACTTATGGCGATGCTAAGGTAAATCTGTCATAGGGTTTTCTTGGCAAGTTTCTTCAGAGGGGGGTTGCAATTGCCATCCTCTGAGGCGGGGAGAGTGTGACTTGCACACGTTCCCCCAGTGAGTTTACATGGCCAAGACAGGATTCAAAACCTGTCTCCAGAGTCATAGTCCAACACTCAGACCACTACACCATGCTCCACTCCTCTCACACAACTGATATCTAGCAGCCATTCTACCAGATTGAATAACTTCATTATGGTAAGAACTTGTGCTCAAGCTTTCTTGTTTTCCTTATCCTTCTCCATCTCCTTTTCCTTTTGTGATGGTTCTCTCTCTCTCTCTCTCTCTCTCTCTCTCTCTCTCTCTTTAGTATTAAACCTAAGAGCCAGGGCTGTCCCTTTTTTGTTGTTGTTGCTGATAAGTCTTTCCAACTGTGGAATAGAGTATAAATACAATAAATAAGTAATTTCTGATCAGTGCTAATACATGTAACAAAATCATCGTTAACTCTGAAAATGGAAAAGACGGTGAGGAATCAGTACAGATTGGGGAGACTCATATAACTTTGAGGCTGACTGCAAAACTTTAGAGACACACAGATATCTACTTTAAAATTTATCAGACAGAATAGCTCATCCTGCTTTTCTAGATCACAAATGCTTGTTAAGCACTGCAGGTAGGCTAAACACATTTGAGCTGAAATAAATTTGATTAGCACTGTGATAAGCAGATTAGAAGAAATTGGAGTATATATGTATGTGCGTGTGAGTGTGCATAATTGAATTGTTTTAAGTAAGATGATAAAGAAATGAAGAAGAAAAGGGGAGGAGGGAGGGTACATAGGTGGGCATTTACATTAATATGAACTGACCATATTTCCAAAAAACATGTTTTCTTGAAGTTGTCTTGTATCAAATGTATGTTCATGAATAACTAAAGCAGCAAGATCATCTCACCATTGAACAATAGATGGATGTTTATCTTTCCATCCCCGGACTACTACTACTACAACATATATATGGGCAACAGTAAGAGTACGAGAAGTCAAAGGCTTTCATGGCCGGCATCCATAGTTTTTTGTGGGTTTTTCGGGCTATGGCCATGTTCTAGAAGAATTTCTTCCTGACGTTTCACCAGCATCTGTGGCTGGCATCTTCAGAGAATGCTTGCCTGGAAAAAGTGGGTATGTATGTGTATACGTGTATGTATGTATATGTATATATATACACACACATACACACACTGTGTGAGCCTGGGAATGCAGGAGTGATTTGCATGTGTATTGTTCTGTTGCTGATGGCAGGCCTCAGGCTGGAAGGCTAATGCAAAAGAGGATTAGTGTATGCTAATTGGTGATCATTATCTGCTGGGAAAGCCCCTGACTCTGAATGGTTTCCCATTTGCATTTGCTGAGTCCTTGGAATAGCAAAATAAGGACTTACTCCTAAGTAGGTTCATAAAGGATAATATTTTCCAAATTCTAAAATGAGCCCATGCCACTCTTAAAAAGAAGGCTTTCACTGACATCACATACAAAATGGATCCGCATCTTCAAGTGGAAAGAAGAATTTTCCAAAATACGTGGTGGACATTTCGGGAAAGCAAATCAAGGACTTCATAAAGAACTCTAGTACAGAACAGACTGTGCTTCTGATTTCATGAGGTGACTGCAATGTTCACAATGAAGCTTTAATTAGTATAACTATTACACTTAAATTAAGATACTTGCTGTTGACCATCTGTTCTGGCAAACTAAAATATCTAATAATTCAGTAGTCTAAACACTAACATGAAAGCCAAAGGGAAAAAGAAGCTCTCACCAAGGTGAAATTGAAAGCACAGATCAACTTCAAACATAGAAAGCTGGCAGTCTTTCTGCTGCTAAAAATCATTACCACATCATAATGCAGGACACATACACACACACATATATACACAGTGTCTGTTTTCTCTGTAGAGAAGCACAGAAAATTGAATGGCAGAGGAACTATGGCGCCCTGGTTTGCTCTGCAGGGAAGCCACAGCTTCCAGACCACGGGGCTTCCCCACGGCGCAAAAAGAACCCGCAAAAAGCAGGTTCTTCTTGCGGCGCAATTGTGACACCACAGTGCGCCAATGGTGCACTTGCTGTGTCACAATGACGCCAGGACGTGTGGATGCTAGGCGTCCATCACGTCAAAATGGCGAGGCATGTGTACAGGGCGCCGCCATTTTGACGCCCTCGTCACGTGCAAGGAGCAAGGGGCATCTCAAAGCGCCGCCCCTCACACATCATGATGGCGCCTCATAGTGCCCGTCTGGAACAGGCCTTTGGCAAGATTATGAAGAAATGACTAGAATCTTATATAGATTAGGTTTTAGTAAGTACATACAGCTGGCCTTCCTCATACTGAAAGATCTGTTACTAGTTAGCAAGACACATTGAATTATTTTCACAAGAAATACCAATGTAAATAAAAAATAAAATTAATCTCTACTGAAATTGTTCAGAATCATTCTGCAATACCTGCAATACCTTTCAGTAAAGTGGATTTTTAAAATCAAGGATGAGGAAAGTATGGCCCACACTTTCACCATCCGTTGAACTCCCCAAATTTCCTCCCTTAAATTTTTGATCTAATTTGTCTGTCCTTAGAAACCCTTGGGAAGAAAGTGATTTTCCACTTGAATTTTATTTTTAATCCTCCAACATATTTTAGGTCATAAAATATATTTTTACAAACTCTTTCATCTGGCCAGTTCTAAAAACTGTTTCTGACCTAAAAGCTGGCTAGGGAGAGTAAAACATTTAAATGGCAAAGTGTACCTCCCAAAACTTGTGAATAGGGCTGGAAAACTGGCTGCTTGGGAAGGTAGGAAAGGGATGCAGCCCACCAAGGTCATTCTAAGGCAAAAATGGCCCCAGATCATTGCCCAATCCTGGCTGAGAATATGGAAAGAATATTCTATTTTTACTACCTTATATTTGTCCACTAAAAGCCAGTTTGGGTCTTTCCCCTGTACCCCAAGTGACACAGTTCTGATATGAATGACTATTCAAAGGAGGAAGGGGAACACATGCTCAGGTGATGGGAGGGGAAAATCATTTTGGCACCAGAATGCTGGCTGGATGTAAATGGACCAAGATGAGACAATGGAAGGGCCAAGGAGAAAAAACACTTCAGAAGTCTAAGTGAGCAATGAGTGGGACACGGGTCATAGATGAGGGTCTTGTTGGAGGAACTGTTTCAAAAGAAAAGAATTCCAAATACCATTGGGAGGAGAAGAATGTCTCAGAGAATGTGAACTCAACATAGTAATAACACTGAGCATCAAAACTGCACATTAAAGAAGGAACCAAAGAATTACAAATTTAAACCAGACCACTGCAACAACAGTAGTAATAATATAATGATTACGCACTGGCGCGCGTCGATGATGCAAGCGTGGCGCTGTGATGTGTGGATGGTGTGCCACACTTGTGTCATGATGGTGGCCCCCGTGTGGACAGGAGGCCGCCATTATGATGCTGCCGTTATGTGCCAGGGTTCGGGAGCATGCTCCCAAACCCTAGAATCAGCGCCAGGATGGCGCTTCCCCATTTGATCCGGGCCTATGATGCCTTCTGACACCTTAAAGGGGAGTGGACCATGAAAGCCCTTGGTCTCCATGGTTTATCAATGAAGCTCAGTTACACACACACACACGCATATATATATATATACACACACACACACACACACACACACACACACACACATATACACACACGTGTGTGTTTCAGGAAAGATATAGTTCAGCTTTTGTGCAGTTATTGCAAGAGGAACCCTCTCAGAAATGGATGGATGGATAGCTAGATAGCTAGATAGATAGACAGACAGATAACTGTTTAACATAAATTGACAGTCTATTTCTTTCAATGCACTATGCAGTCAAATTTGCCAAGAATATTACCCTAGGAGGAACATACAATAGATTTTGTAATAGCTAATAGACATCTACTGCTTAGGAGCCATGCCTTTGCAACTGATAATTTATTGGTGACTTAGCATAACAGAACAATTAAAGCCTTATATGAATTTAAATACATTAAAACCAGGAAATCATTTAATCTGTTCACTTATTTCATGAATGATTTCATTGAAATCATTAAGATCTTTCTACTACTCCTTCCTTCCTTCATTTCTCCCTACCTCTCTCACTCTACTATCCTACAAAGCTACTGGGAAAAGGAAGGGTTGTTCTTACCAGAAGGCTGCACAGGAAACTTGCAAAGGGTGCTTCTATCCTCCTTCCATCATACTAGGCCAGGGGTCGGCAACCCACGGCCCGCGAGCCACATGCGGCCCGCCGAGCTGTTGAGACCAGCCTCAGCTCGGTCCTGCTGCCGACTGCCGCTGCCAAAGGCCCCGTGGGGCCTTTGGCCTGTTGTGGAAGCGCACGGGCCGCTAGCGCAGGCACGCGGGGCCATTGGCCTGCAGCACAGGTGCGCGGGGAGGAGGAGGAGGAGGGAGGGAGGAAGGAAGGAGCAGGAGGAGGAGGAGGAGGAGGAAGAAGAAGAGGAGCAGGAGGAGGAGGATTTCCATTCCATTTTTACAGGTCTGCTTTGTTTTAACAATGATGATGATGATGATGATGATGATGGTGATGGTGAAGGTGATGGTGATATTGATGTGAGCCAGCTTCAGAAGCACGGCCAATGTAAATTGCTGTGATTTTTACAAACTCATGCGCAGTGAAGAAAAACCACAGTCCCTTGACCAAGTACACACTTCTGAGAAGTACACTTGGTGCAAGAACTGTGAAACCAGCTTGACATGTTCAATATGCATAGCCATGTGAACCTATGTTCAGTGTGAAACCCAAAGAGTTTGGTTATGCAATAAGCATCTGAAATATGCAAGAGGCCATGTTAAGTAAAGCCATGTTCAATGCCCAAATGTGCTGTTTGGAATGGGGGAAGGGGGGGTTGGCCAGAAAGGGAAGTCCATTTCTGCCATCTGTCTAGGAATAATGCCCAAATGTCCTCCATTTTGATCATGCCTGAGAAACATGCATTTATATTAACATTTCTTAAAAATCATCAAAAATTTTTGGATGTCCTCCATTTTTAAAAAATGTGTCCTACATTTGAAAATGTTGTCCTATATTATTTAATTATTTATTTTTGGCCCCCCCCCCCCCCCCCCGTTGTCTGGGGGACACCAACCCGGCCCCCGACTCAAAAAGGTTGCCTACCCCTGTACTAGGCTTTTCTCCCTAGTATTTCCTACCCTTCTCTGCCTATGAAATCTTCCCTCATCTACATACAGTCAGACTAAGTGGACCACAGGTTAGCCACTTTTGTGTTAGTATGCCAGATGTGCAAAACCTTTGTGTGTCTAAGGCTGCATCCACACTGCAGAAATAATCCAGTTTGACATCACTTTAACTGCCATGGCTCAGTGCTATGGAATTCTGGAAATTCTAGTTTTCTCACAGCACCAGAACTCTCTGACAGAGAAGGCTAAGTATATCACAAAACTACAAATACCAGAATTCCATAGCACTGAGCCATGACTTTTAAAGTAGTGTCAACTTGGATTATTTCTGCAGTGTGGATGTAGCCAAAGAAGCAGCAAGAATGGCAGATTGAATAGTATAATTTCTGAAGAAACATTTTTTCTTGTGGCATGTTTCTGAGTAAGTAATTTGTCTTGAATTTAGATATAACCTTGGTGCATCTTTTTCATGTTCTCTTCCCTGAAAATGTACTGAAAATAACTGAGTTGTCATGCTCAGTTCCTCCATAACATAAACCGATTTAAAAACAAAAACAAATTTTCTTTGCTGCTTGCTTTAGCACCCTCATAAAACAACCACCAGAAGATAACAGTTGCTTCCAAACAAAACAAAAATTAACTGTAATTTTGGTAAATTGGTTTGATTGTGATAAGTGTGCTTCGAGACTGAACAAAAATTAACTTTAATTTTGGTAACAATGACCAAGCATTTCAGCATGTATTCCCAGAATTTGTATAAACCCAGCAATGCAATATCAGCCAGTGTGCCTCAACATTGCCTTAAGAACCAGCCTGTTCTTGCCAGATTAAAAAAGCTTGCTCCAGCAAGTTCATTAAAACTTAAATAAGAAAGCTGAACCATATCTGACTTACTTTACTTTTTTCTCATACAATGAGCAAAACTGACAATTCATTGAAGAAGTATAGCATATCCTCTGCCTTAACTATAATAGCAGTAGGGGATGCAAGACAACAGGCATAAGCATCCACTGGAAAGAAAGAGAAAGAAAATGAAAAGCCAAGGTCACTAAAGCAAAACCCAGGACTTTGTGTGCAATGAAGGAAGTTCTGCACTGAATTTAAATGCTCTATTTCATTATGCCGCAAGTGGCTACAAACTATTCCTTCCCTAAATAATTCAAGCCTTAGGGAATAGCTGCTAATACATAAAATGAACAAGATGCTTTAATGAATAATCCCTCTGCTGCTCTTATTCAGTTTATATTACTTTTAATTTGATTTAAAAGTAACGCTAATAACAGAGAGTTCCCCCCACCTTCTCATTTAAAGGCTGAGATAGGAACTGCCCACAATTAATGGAGTAGTTATATTTCTGTTTCTAATCTTCTTAGGAAAAAGTTTCTAGGGCAGTTTAATAGTTTTAACAATAACGAATTTAAGACATCATACACTGTGTCCTATGGTTCTTAAAATTGTAAGCGAAAAATCTAGAGAAAAAGAGATGTCATTTATATTATCTCCCCAACTGTGCCCTTTGCTCTGTGGTATCAGACCCAATCCCCCTTTTTTCAGACCACCTTGAAATGCAACTGTTGTTATATTGGCAGAACAAATTGATCTTTCAAAAGCATTTCGTGTGGCAGAAAATATCCCTTAAGCTATCTAATAATGCTTTCATTCTTTCTGCATTTTAAATAAAACAATATATGATCTTGGAAAAAGCTCATGAGATTCCCAAAGTTTTTTAAAAAACTAGTTCAAAAATCTATTCAGTCTGGCCCTCATTATCACAGAACTCATCAGTCCAAAACCTCAAAAGATCAAAATTGATCATTGGCATTTCTAACTGGAACAGGATAGCATCATTTATAAACTTTCAGATTTTATTGTGTTAAGGGGTCCTGTTCTGGATAATAGAAATCTTCAGAAGCTAATGAAGAAATTGGATCTGTTAACACTAAGCCCCATTGAAGTCTTTACTAGCCCTTCCAGTAAACTGCTTGCCTTTTAGGAAGGATCTTAAAACCTTCCTATTCCAACAGGCATTCCCCGAATGAATAAATATCCTGTGGGCCTCCCTCCTCTTCCGTGGCCAAGAGGTTGAGCTATGGGGCTTTTTGCTGTTGGGTTGATTTATTGTGTATTTTAATTTGTGTATTGTGTATTTTAATCTGATTGTATTTTAACCTGCTGTGAGCCGCCCTAATCGTAGGAAGGGCGGCATATAAATAAAA
>NC_056522.1:360112607-360186229 GCF_019175285.1 Sceloporus undulatus | reverse complement strand
ATTATTATTATTATTATTATTATTATTATTATTATTATTATTATTATTATTCTGGTTGCAAGGGCAAAATACTGAGATGTTGTGGAAGTACCAAACCCTGGACAAGATCTCAGGTTTAATCTTCACCTTCAGTAAAATCAGAAAGAAGTCTTGGGTTCCTTTCAGTTCTGAAAATGAGAGAACCACTTTAAATTGAGTTAATTAAATATGTTCAGGAATTGATTAAACCTTATTTTTCAGAAAAGTATGTGACACGTAATTTTCCTGTTTTAAAAAAATATTTTGATTGTTACTGCTTTCTGCTGCTGTTTTCTTGGTTTACGTAATACTGTAATTTGGAAGGATGATTTTTCTGTTTATTTTTTATTCCTGTTTCATAAACAAAAACAAACAACAAGACATATTTAAGCCATTTGAATGAAAGCCTTATGAACACCAAAGCTGATCACTGGAGAGCTATGAAGATTCAAACTACAGGAAAAGAGGTTCCATCTCAATGTTAGGAAGAATTTCCTGACAGTAAGACCTGTTAGTCAGTGGAACACACTCCCTCAGAGAGTGGTGGAGACTCCTCCTTTGGAGGTTTTTAAACAGAGGCTTGGATGTCCATCTTCTAGGAGAGCTTTCATTGTGTATTCCCGCATGGCAGGGGGTTGGACTGGATGGTCCTTGTGGTTTCCTCCAACTCTATGATTCTAAGAATTCAGATCTTTTTACTGTTGTGGCCAGAAGTACATATACTATTTCTAGATTGCAGCTGTCATTATCTGCCCTGCAGTGTCAGGAGTCTAATTTACAGGGAAGAAAGCCTAAGTGAGAAAAGGAGGAATTAACTGTTCCTCAATCAACTGCTATAGAAGCCCTGGTGGCGCAATGGCTAAATGCCAGTACTGCAGCCATTCACAGCCACAAGGTTGTGAGTTCAATTCCAGACAGGGCTCCAGGGTCCACTCAGCTTTACATCCTTCCATAGGTCACTAAAATGAGTAGCCAGCTTGCTGGGGGGCAATTAACTTACACATTGTAGATCGCTTAGGGAGTGGTTAAGTGCACTTATAAGCTGTATAGAAATGTACTTGCTATTGTTATTGCTATATCCCCACAATTCCCTCCCCAAGCTACGTTCTTGCCCCCAAGCCTCTATAAAAATTGTATAAAATTACCTTCAGGCTCTGTGTATAAGGCATATAGCAAGAGCAGTGTCATTTATATACCGCTTCATGCCACTCTAAGCAATCTCTATGCAGTTTACAACTATATGATAATTGCCCCCAGCAAGCTGGCTACTCATTTTAGTGACCTATGGAAAGATGGAAAGCTGAGTGGACCCTGGAGCCCTGCCTGGAATTGAACTCACAACCTTGTGGTTTATGAGTGAGTGGCTTAACCACTGTACCACCAGGGCTCTGTGATGAAACATAAATATGTTTTGTGTTTAGACTTTGGTCCCATCTCCAAGATACCTCATTATGTACATATATAAAATACAGATACTGTATTCCAAAATCCAAAATGTAAAAGACTTCTGGTCCCAAGCATTTTGGATAAGGGAGACTCAGCCTATACAGTGCGCCCGCGCCATACGCAGCTTGAGCATACACGCTCAAGCCACACGGGGCGGAAGGGGCGGCGCGTCCCGTTCATTTGAATGGGCGCGCACTCCCGTTGCGCCCCGCGCGCCGCCGTGCACGAGCCCCATTGTTTCCAATGGGGCTCGAGCATAGGCGGAATTTGCCTTACGCGGCGGGATCCGGAACGGATCCCCCGCGTAAGGCGAGGACCGACTGTACTTTAAAAATGATTTCACCACTTCTTTGGATGGTATCCTTTACAATGTAGAAAACTGATCTCAAAAAATAGCTCCTTTACATATTCAAAGGTCATTGTATTTTTCCCCTTAAGATAAGGCAGCTCTCTCCATATTAAGCATAGCTGATTATAAAATCACTTTCACCCTGGTGCAAGTCTGGCTACATTAGGGCTGAAGGGACTCTGAGTTCCAGCTTGTCACTTCCCAGTGTTTGTTGTGGTTTTTTAAAAGTTCTCCAATTTCTTTGCACTAGAAAGTACAGTATAGAAGGATTTTGACATTTCTTTTTAATAGGAATACATTAAAGCCTTCACAGGGGAAAAGCAAAAGATGGGGCATAACTGAAACTGAAACAGTACCTGACACTGCAACGACAAATTTCATTTCAGAATTTTATGGAAGGTTCTTTTAACAGGAACATTCTAAAAATCTTTTTAGGCTTTGAACACAGAAACTCCAATAATTCTCCAAGAATACAGTTAGCCTTCCTAGAAAAGCAGAGACAATTACCAAGTGATAGAGAAAATGCTCTTTCCTCAGTACACCTCCTCACCCTCTTATCAATTTTTTATATCTATTAATTGGGGCAGGAAGTAGACTGCCAAACTCTGTACTTCTACTTCATTTTAATTCAAATGCAGTCCTTAATGGTTCCCCCCCCCCTTTCATTTCCTCCCTGCCGCTCCAAAAATCCTCAGTTCACTTCTGTATTCAACACTGGACCCTGTCTGCCAAGGTGACTGCTTTCAACAGCCAGCCATAGTGCCTTCTTTCAACACAATTGAAGAACAATAGCAATTGTATTTGCTTTAAGGGCCAAGGACTTTGAGTTAGAAAACACTTCAGCCTGCTAGTTTAGAGGAAAATATGAGGAAAAACAGGAGGAATTACCAATATTTATAAGATTATGTATGATGTGGAAAAAGAACAGCTCCCACCCCACCTTTCTCTCCAGTAAAACTAAATTTAGGGTCACACAATGCAATTGACTGCAAGTACATCCTTGACAGGCGTAAAGAAAATACTCATTTGCACAAGAGGTAATATTTGAAACCTGCTGCTGCAAGATGTCATGACAGTCAACAGCTTAAATGGATTTAAAAGGACAACCAAGAAATTTACACACACACAAAAGAAATAACTGTTCAATAACCTTTAACTATAATGGCTGCATGAAACCTGATAGGGAAGGATACCAAAAAATATCTCTCTCAAGGGAGTAGGAGGCTATGAGAGTTATATGTCCTGCTGATAGCAGAAATTTTCTTTTATTTCATTCTTGCACATGAGAATGAAAGGTTCCCAGAAACAATTCTACACTAGGTAAGATAGTCTTCATATGCTCCTGTACATTTTTCAATAGCTTTTCACATTTCAGGACTTTCATGTGAAAATTTCATGAAGGGAGGATTTACATTAAACATTTTGTGTTTCATTCTTGACCATGAATGAAAAATCTTGCAGAAGCTGTCAATTTTTATGGATAGCTCAATGTTTCGCATCAAAGACTTGAAAATTTACAAATATTCTTTATATTCCTGCTTGGTGGGCTTCCCAGAGCTGATGAAAGACAAGGCTACATTAGATTAGATTGTAACTCCCATAATTTCTCACCATTGACTAAAATGGCTAGAGCTGATGGAAGCAGGTCAAATGACATCTGGAGGTCCATATATTCCCCACATCAGGAGTAGATGAACTATTTATGTCACTTGGACTTTTGGTATACATCAGTTGTATTAGTACAGCATGCACTGCATGAACAGATGGGAAGTTCTAAGAGAAAATGTAGCCAAGGAACAGGAGTGAGAGCGCAAAAGGAGGCCTTCCTATCACACATACAGATTAGGGAAGGAAATAGAGAATTTTGCCTCAGTTTATAGGAACAGAGAGCTAGATTATTCTTTACATATGGAGCACTTATTACTATCATGCCAAAATGGATCAAACAAGAAGGATGTGTCTGGAACATTTAATATAATATTATTTTTCAAAACAGTTATGATTTTTCAATCTCATCATAGAGCTTTCAAGGTAAAAGACAATCATTGAGTTTTACCTCCTCTCTAGCCTTTTATGCCAGGAACATGGACTGGATTTTCTGAAGATTCAGGAAACCCGGTTAGTACCACTCTTAATTCACTCTGCACCCAATCAATGAAGGTAAAAGGACAAAAAATATGGAGTATAAAGGAGAAGCAGATTTGAAGAAGCACAAACGGATGTGATTTCCATAATCCAACCTCCTGTTTCTCCATTTTATCTAATTTCAATTATATACACTTTTAAAAGTCATACCTGACTCCTATTATCAATCCTTCTTCTAGTTCAGAGCACTTTAATGGTGACAGAACTCGATATGCTTAACCTCTGCCTCAACATTTATTTGATCACTTAAGTTATTCTTCATTTACATCTTTGAATTCATTTACATCTTTGAAATTTTATTAATTTCATCTTCCTCTCCTCCCCCTATTCAAAGTACATATATTGCCACTGAAAATATGCCATTAAGAGTCTACTACATCATGTTCCAAAAAAATACTATTTTAATATATATATGTATATATGTGTGTGTGTACACACACACACACACACACTTTATGCAATAAATTAGTAAGAATTCAAATGAAATGAGGGAAAGTGAGAGGAAAAGGAGAGAGAGAGATGAGGGGCGGAGATAACAGCTATCTTCTTTTTTCTTTTTTCTTTTTTCCCCTCAGTTATCAATGCCCAAGTCTAGGACCATCTTGTTGTTGGGTTTAGGTTCTGCACTGAAATCCAACTAAACCAGACATTTAAAGAAAAATAAAAGTTTCTCAAAAATGACACCAAAGCCAAGAAAGGGAAGCACCAGGACACCATGCTCTAATACACCATGCATCAATTGTGGTCTCTGATTCTTTTCTAGAACAGCAGTGAACTATTATGTAGGACAAATCAAAATATAGGATAGGCAGCCAACTAAAAATCAATCACTCCATTTGAGCCTTACACAGAGAAATGTTTTATCATAATGGGAACAGGTCACAGCAGGCTTTGCACATATTCCCTTCTCCCACTGTTGCAACCTCAAGAAGTTCAGAAAGATCCACTTCTGGTTTCCATTAACTACAGCTTGGCATTTCATCCAAACCCAACAACTATGGTTCATCTTAACATAACATAAATTCTTCATTTTGCCCTTATCTCATCATTCTTTCTTTTTGATTGACTTATCTACCTGGATTTACAAGCCCTTCAGGGCAGGAACCTGACAACTCCTGCCCTTTTTAGCATGGACACATGCTTACCTTTCTTCAGCAGAAGGAACACAATTATTCTGAAAATGAACTGTTATATCCCCATGCCATAATAAAATTATTTGCCTCACCCTACAAAGGAAAGAGAAAAAGGAGAGGAACTGATGGTGAACACTCACCGTACCTACCAGAATCTCTGTCCTCTCCACACTTACTAACTCTGCAATCTCTTCTCCAAGCTGTTTCTCTCTCCTCCATTCTGGCCCCAGTAAAGTTCCAAGAACAGATTTCATAGACAAGCAAATGAACTGGCTCAATAAAATGAGTGCACCCCACAAGAAGAAGTGCAAGAAAGGAAAAAAATGCAACTAATAAACTCTCTTTTTTGTGTGGGTTTTTCCGGCTATGTGGCCATGTCGTAGAAGAGTTTCTTCCTGACGTTTCGCCAGCATCAGAGAATGTTGGTATAGGAGAGAGCTGGATATATACAATGTGCCTGCGTTATGCGCGGCTTCGAGCATATGTGCAAAGCCGCACAGAAGCGCGTGGGGTGCAAAGGGCGGGCTGTCCCATTTGGATGAATAGGGTGCGCACCCATGGTGCACGCATGCTGCCACGCTGGCACATGCACGAGCCCCATTCACTTAAATGGGACTTGAGCATGCACAGTATTTGGCTTACGGAACGGAACCCCTGATCCTGGGTGATTTCCCATTTGCATTTGCTATTCATCAGGACTGGTAGCCAAACTTTGTTCACTTTGAAGGTTTCTTCTTTCCAATTGAAATTATCCAGATGTTTATGTATTTTAATGGCTTCCCTGTGTATTCTGATAGTTGTTGGCATGGTTCAGGATTTCAGTGTTATCAAACAGTATTTTATGGCCAGGATGGTTTATAATATGTTCTGCTACTGCTGATTTTTCCGGCTGACTCAGTCTGCAGTGTCTTTCATGTTCCTTGATTTGTGTTTGTACACTGCATTCCTTGATTCATGTTTGTACACAGATGTTGGCGAAACATCAGGAATAAACTCTTCTATAACATGGCCACAAAGCCCAAAAAACCCACAAAAAACTATGGATGCCAGCCATGAAAGCCTTCGACTTCACATACTCTCTTTGCTTAGTTATAGATTCCCTAGTCTTAAAAATGAGTTACTGACAGGTTTGACGGTAAGGTCAGTTGTTTTGGCTGGGTGTATTTTGGCGTCTTTGATCAAGGTCTGACCAATGTAACCTCAGCAAGTGTAAAAAAAGGGTTAAAACATTTTCTTATCTCTGAGTCACAGAAGCAAAAAAATAAAAAACCCAAAAGCATAAGTACAGTTTTAGTAATTACTGTTAATTAACTAGCAATATGGCAGAAATTCCAAATGTGACATTTTTAAGGCCCTTAATGTGATCATGAACAGTCACTGGCATAATTCAGCTCATCTGCTAAAAGATCTTGATTCTTGCATATCTGAAAACACTACTTAAGATATCATTAAAACTGTAATCAAGTATTTTCTTGCTCTAGAAAAATTAGGCATGCTTACTTACCTGAATATACAGCAATCTGATCTCAAATTTTCAGTGAACTGCCTTCAGTGTTAAATATGTGAGTATATACAAGTTTTACAAGGTACCAAAGCTCGCTGATTCCAACTTTTGTCCTGAAAATAGTTGCTTGTGTATACACTGGTCCCCCGGGTTACGAAATACCCAGGTTACGAAATTTTCGGGATACGAATAAATCCCATAGGGATTTATTGCTTCGGCTTACGAAGGTTTTTTTCGGGTTACGAAAAAAACCCCGCCGCTTTTTTCAATGGAGCCGCGGCGCAGCCGCGGCTTTTCCCCATTAGCGCCTATGGGCTATTCGGCTTACGAAGTATCCCGGGTTACGAAAGCGGCGGCGGAACGAATTAATTTCGTAACCCGGGGTACCAGTGTACATAGATAGGAAATCCTGATGTGCTGTCATGCTGCTTGTGACAGAGACAGCATTTGATTTATTTCACATGAATATCTAGAGAAGGGTATGATATTGTACTGTCTTCTCCCATTTTATATGCTTTCATTTGTTGTGCATCACCTCAGGAGAATTTGTGGGATGGGAAGCGATATAAAAACATTTTAAACTAATTAACTAACAATGTTTCCATCACCCTACAGCTTCTATCACTCTTACTCACCATGGCCAATGGTAAAAGACTATGAAAACTGCAAGACAAAATATTGGGAGCGACAAAGGTCCATGATCTAGTGTTTCTCAGGCTATCTGATGTGGGGGATAGCAAACCCCCTCCCCATTTTGTCAGGGACTAGCACTATATTAATAATAATAATGATGAATTTTATTTAATGTTGATTTTATGTATACTGTGCACTGTTTTGTAAGTTTTAATTATCTATTGCAATTTTTATCTTGTATTGTATCGTTATTGCAATTGTTGTACACCACTGTGATCGAATGGAATAGCGGTATATAAATAATAATAATTATTATTATTATTATTATTATTTATATACTGCTTTTCCATAGATCAAAGCAGTTAACAAAATACATAAACAAAACAAAGGAGATATGTTAATGAATATACACTAATTAATCAGCCTTTACCTTTACCTTAACTAAAGACAATAAGTTAAAACAAACCACATTAACAATAAATAAAATTCTACACTTCGAAACTGTCACACATGTATCTATGTAATGCAATACTAACATACCAAGATTTAACTTTAAAACAATTGAAACAATCAAGGAGTCTACTATTGATGTCTGTTGCATACAGTTGCTTTTTTGTTTCATGGAAACTTGTCTGGGATCAGCAACCAATGGCTGAGAGTCTGGCATCAGTCCAGAATCACCACTTTGAGTAGCGCTGACCCAGAGGGTTCTTAACCATCAGGCCATTATTGTGAAGACCTTTAAAAGGTATGGTTAATCCTTCTATCATTGAAATTACCATAACAGGTAAGAGGAAAATATGAATTCAATGGTAACTTTACCAGCAAACACAATAATATGTTCAAAGAATGGAGTGGGTTAATTATAGCAGTACAGAGCAACAGAGAATCATTGTACTTAAAAACTCATGTACAGCTCAGCAGAGTTTCTGGAAGAGAATTCGTCAAAAAGCTGCAAGTGGTAATTAACTAGATTTATACTAGTGAATCACTTATTAAAATAATATTATTCCTCCCATACTTGTATGTATCCCAGGTGCACTGCCAGAAATCATTTCTTAAAATGTACTGAAGTTTAATGCAGTATTTCACTCTTGGGTCGTTGTTTTTCAAGATATAAAAAACTTTAATGTGCTGTGCCAATCACCCACTTACTTGATTTCATTAGCATGCATTCCTAAGTACACTGATCTATGATACTATATAATTCATTCAAATAATAATTGTTTTTCTGTCTAGAAGACCACCATAATGGATTACAATAATAACAGTTCAATCCTATTCACAACCGCAAAAACAAAATGAAAAGAAGATGTGATAAACAAATATCAACAGCAAAGAGATCAGCAATCATCTTGCCAACCTTTCAGGCATACAATGAGTGTTCACTGCTATATAAAGATGCAATGAGGACATCAGGTAGGTGTAGGTACCTTAGTATGGCATTTTTTAACTAAGTGCCACAACTGAAAAGGCTCTCTATTATGTTCCACCTCACACAGTAAGGACAGAAAAAGCTTCTAGTGCTGACCTGCATTTTCAGACTGTTTCAAATAGGCAGCAATGGTCTTTATGATGACCTGGGCCCTAAACCATCTAGCAAAAAAACAAAACAAACAGCGTCATTTATATACTGCTTCATACTGACCTAGCAGTGTCTAAGCGGTTTGCAACTGTAAGCTAATTGCCCCCAACAAGCTGGGTACTCATTTTAGTCACCTCAGAAGGATGCAAGCCTGAGTCAAGCTTGAGCCCTTTTGATGGTATTGAACTCACAACCTTATGGTTTTTTGAGTGAGTGGCTGCAGTACAGGCATTTAACCACTGTGCCACCAGGGCTCTTCACCATCTAGCAGAGGGTATTGGTACTCATTCATTTGTGTGTGTTTTATGTTACTCATTGCAGGTAAGTAAAGCAACATGTTATTACTCTCCTTGTTGGGGAGTAAGTACAATAATCACAATAAAAGGCCAAGAATATCCCAAATCCCTCCAAATAACACCAAACACAAAAATAATACAAATTTTATTTCTGGGGTTGGGGGCTTATGTTAACACTGTTGTCATTAAAATGTTTAGATGCTGTTCCTCTTACTCAGTGGCTCCCAATCTTTTCTGTGTCCCACACCCCTAGGAAATGTTTAATTAATGTTCACACTCTCTAAAAAAGCAATATCACATTTGAAGATGTAAAAGTCTAATTTCTAATTTTTGCACCACAAATTGAGCCACGTACAATACATCTCTTGAACAAACTGAACTTTAAAAAATAATGTTTTTACTCAGTGCATAAAATGCAACTCTACATTGAGCAATTAGACTTAATTTCTTCACAAAAAATGAGTGATGACTCATGATTCATCACTCAAGGACATAAGCCACTCTTTGCCACAGTCCCTAAAATTCCATCTCGCACCTCCTCGGGGTGCAGGCACCCCAGATTGGGAACACCTGCCCTTACTGAACATGCAACAATATTTAAAAGTCAGAAAGAGCATGCTGTCTTGGAGTAAGAAACAAGTTACAGTATACAAGTATCCACCGGGGTTTGGTTCCAGAACCCCACATGGATACCAAAATCTGTGGATGCCCAAGTCCCATTACTTACAATATAAGTAAAATAGTGTCCATTATATAAAAAGGCTTTGTTTGTTCTGGGGTTTTTTTTTTTTTTGTTTGTTTTTTGGGTCAAGGTTTGCTTTTTGGAACTATATATTTTAAAAATATTTTCAAACTGGATAGTTGAATCCATGGATAAAGAATACAGAGATGAAGAATTTGTGGATAGAGAGGGCCAACTATATATTACGTAGAGCAAAATCTAAGTAACACACTGGCAATGGTATTCTGAGCAGCTGAAGCTCTTGAACAAAGAGGCAAAGGAAGATCCATGTGACATACGGTGCAATAATCTAAACTATATGGTATTAATGCATAAATGAAAGTGATGAATTCTGCCTTCCATAGGAAAGGTCATAGTAAGCCTATCAGCTATTATTATTATTATTATTATTATTATTATTAAACTTTATTTCTAAAGCGCTGTAATTATACACAGCGCTGTACAAGGTCGGTAAAATTAAAGAGAATATAAAAGCCTGCCCAAGGCGTACATTCTAAAATAATAACAATTAAAAGAGGAATAGATAAAATTATCATATAGAAAAGGAAAAACAAATTAAAAACATCAAATATCAAACAAATCACATCACATCAAATATTGTCAGACAGCCAGATGACAATCACAAATTCCCTGAGAACGCTTCCCTAAACAATATGGTTTTCAGCTCAGCCTTAAAGCTGGTTAGGGAAGTGATGAGCCGTGCATGCAGAGGAAGAAGGTTCCAGGAATGAGGGGCAGCAAGAGAGAAGGGACGGATCCGGGACGGGGCAGAGAAGATCCTGGGTTGAGAGAGGAGACTTTGGCTGCCAGAGCGCAGAGTGCGAGTAGGGATGTAGGGAGAGAGAAGATCAGTTAAATAAAGAGGGGCCAGCCCATGCAGGGCTTTAAAGGTGAGTAGCTAAAGTAATTCTTGCCAGAGTCACCATCTAAGCTTCCAGAAGCAAAGAATAAGCTATGAATCCAAACTTATGCAGGAATGCAACCTAAGTCAAAAAACAGTCTCACCTCACTCTGATTACCTGAAGGAGACAGTTTGACTACTGTCTGAGCAAGTGGAAAATTCTTCTCTGGCTTGCATTAAAATTGAGTCCTGTACAAAAATGCTCAGGACATAAATAACATGGGCATTAAAAGTCCTCAAGACTCCTATTACTAAATCTGAAAACACAATTCTAGACAATATCACTATTGGCTCATCACTTCTTTAACCAGTTTCCAAACTGAGTTGAAGACTATACTGTTCAGGGAAGCATTCCCTGGCATTGTGTGATTGTTATTTTTTTTTTCCAGCATTGTGTGATTGTTATTTGATGCTTGATATTTTATACTTGATGATTTTAATTTGTTGCCTGTTTATTTTATCAACACCTATCATCTATTATTATGTATTATTTGATATGTATATTGTTTTCATTTTGTAGAATGTACGCCATAGGCAGGTTTCTTTTTGTCTATTTTATTTATTGTTTGTACAGTGCTGTGTAAATCTACAGCACTATGTAAACAATAATAATAATAATAATAATAATAATAATAATAATGTTTGCCTATTTTCAGTATTAAAAACTTTGTGAGAACTGTGAATATATAGCCTATCTCCTAGCATTTAAAAAAAAGCATGAACGCTCTGGAGGATTTGGTGGCTGTCCACTTATTATTCAGAAAACATCCAAACAGAGAAAATTATGAACAAACTTTGGCAACTGAGTTCCCACATGGGAATGCTGCACAAAAATCACAGCAAGCTGTGTCTGACCGCCATGTATTTAGTCATCACCAGCCCTAGCACAGGGCAGTATATTTACACAATGTATTTATAAGTTTACCAAGTGGCAATTAACCTTCCAATTTTCAATCAAAACTACTTGCTGAGATGAAGCAATTATGACCAAAAGGAAAAAAATAATAATAACCTGGTTTGGGCACCTTACTTTCAAGTCCTGACAACCAACAGAGACATTAGATGCCTTTGTTCACATTATGGATTATTGCACAGAGATGTTCAAAGGAACATTTAAAGTGGAGGAGCCAACTTCAACCTGCCAATTATGGTTAGAACCTGGATCCTGCTTCTGTCTGCTATTTAGCCTGAAAAATAATGTATCCATGGGGCAATTAGATTAGCATGTATTGGCAAGAAACACTGAAGGATACAAGCTACATTAAGAACAAACATTTCAACAAGATGAAGCCACCCGTTTATCTAGCCCACGTTTTTAAGAACAAGAAAACAAAGTAGTTTTTGTGGGTTTTTCGGGCTATGTGGCCATGTTCTAGAAGATTTTCTTTCTGACGTTTCTCCAGCATCTGTGGCTGGCATCTTCAGAGAATGCTTGCCTGGAAAAAGTGGATCTATATATACTGTATGAGCCTGGGAATGCAGGAGTGATTTGCATGTGTATTGTTCTGTGCTGATGGCAGGCTTCAAGCTGGGAGACTAATGCAAAAGAGGATTAATGTCTGCTAATAGTGTTACTACTACTACTACTATTATAGTTAGCTCTTGGCTACCTTTCATCTGATTACATCAGACATGTGATTGCATCAATCATTTACTTTAATACAGCAACTTCTAGGGTTCAAAATTGGTCAATTCATTGTTTCTACTATCATATATTGTTTATAATTATAATGCCATTATTCCTAGAACTAAGGGGCTCAACAGACAGCCCCTTTGGAGCAGCATCCTGCCACCCCTTTCAGCGCCAGATCAGGACTGTGGCAACCACACACCATGGCCCTGAGCCAGCACTTTGCCAATACCAAAATGAACAGCAAAATGCTTCTGATTTTAGTGCCAGCAAAAAGCACCCTTGTTGCCTCAGTGGCAGATTGTTGGCGCTCCTTTGGCACAGTGTGGTTTAAATGCTGCACTAAAGATACACCCTGACATTCCCCACTGTGTGGTGTGCAGACATCATGCCCTCACTCTGCCCTGAGGCCAACGTTAAACGCCAGTCTGTTCACCCCCTAGGTTCTTGGTGACACACTCACAGTCTCTAATACACTGAACTTATTTTATACCTTATACTCAGTCTAATTACATTTCTCAGTCTCAAAATTCACAATCTAGAACCAAAACAGCATGCAGCCTATATCAACTCTCTCACCCACTCTTTTTTCGTTAAAACTGGAAGGCAGACCTTGTTCTAATCACTGTGCAATACACAGGTATGGATGAAATGAAACCCTGTTGATGGAGAAGGTGAATATTTTACACAGATTCTTTAAAATGTTTAGTTGTTCTTGGATTTTTTTTTTAAACAGGTTTTTAACAGAGATTTCTGAAATGCAGGTAGAGAAGGAGGAATGACTTTTCTTGCTTTTAAAAAATTCCAATACCATTGACTGAGAAAGTCAAAGGCTAAGCACACTCTCAGAGAGATGTTCAAAAGAGATTTCCAATGCAAGAAGACTCAAACATTATGTTTCTGAGACTTATAAAACCCAAATCTGAAATATTTTTTTCAACCCCACATAGACATACACATTTTTCATGCTATTATTTGGCGTTTTTTAGTCAGTATATATTAACAACAAATACATTATGCGGATTTTTTTCTTCTATTCCAGTATTTACATTATCCCAAAGATATCAACCATTACTGTAAGTTCCACAGCATGATCCAAAGATAACCTTTAGAATGATCAAATTCTCAGGTGTTTCAGCACAGAAAGATCAAGTTAAGAGATACCACTGTTTAGCCAAAATGAGATCAGCAACGTTTGCATTTATGAAAGCCAAAGATAGAGTTCACCTTTTGGCTCAGAAAGCAACTTGCTTTGTAGTTGGTTCTGATGTTATTTATTTAGACACTGAAAGAGATAAAAGCAAATACTGAATTAATTTTAAATTAGGTATATAATGTTTTTTTACCTAGAACAAAAACAATTTGGAAGAAGAGCCCACGGACAGCCAACAAAAAAGGGGAAAGTAATATGAGAAACGAACATTGGCTTACCTTGTGAGATGTTTGTTTTCAGCAATGAGGGCGGAGACATCTTTAATGAGGGTTGGTTCTCCCTTTTGCTCCAATCAGGCAGGATCTTGACTTTGGGCATCAGCACAGGGAGACACGCCCCCACTCTGTTGCCCAGTCATTGAAAAGCCAATCAAAGTATAGGTAAATCTAGAAGACTAAAAGTCCCTATATTCTTAAATATCTAAAATTTGTGATAAACATGAAAACTCAACAACCTATAACTAGAAAAACCTTAGTTGAACTAACAACCTGTCGTCCCCCCCCCCCCCGGCACCGGGGAGAATATTTCCTCAGTTTCGGGAGGGCAGGATGTCTCCACCCTCATCACTGAAAACAAACATCTCACAAGGTAAGCCAGTGTTCGTTTTTCCAGCGTTGAGGGGGGAGCCATCCTTAATGGGGGATATACCAAAGCTCTCCAATGGGCGGGGAACTGAGGTAATCAGAAATCTATAAAATGGACTGAAGTATCCATCTCCCAAACAACGCCTCAGCTGATTGGAAGGCATCGATTCGGTAATGACGAATAAATGTGGAAGGGGATGACCATGTGGCCGCCCTACAAATATCTGCTAAGGGAGCATTAGTGGCAAGGGCAGCAGAGGTCACGGCACTGTGAGTGGAGTGTGCGGTGACCTTTCCCTGGAGTGTGGCCCCGGAGATTGAATAACATGTAGTTATGTAGGAGCGAATCCATCTAGATAGAGTGGGAAATGAGACCTTTTTTCCCATGTAGTTTGAACTGAAAGACACAAACAGGCGATCTGATTTGCGAGTTTTGCGGGTACACTTGATATAAGTGAGGAGAGCCCATCTAATGTCTAGTGTATGCCATGTCTTTTCGAGTTCCTTTTTGGGATCTGGAACAAAAGAAGGCAAGATAATCTCTTGAGATCTATGGAATGTGGAATTGACCTTGGTCATAAAAGTTGGGACCAGTCGAAGTAAAACAGAATCTTTTCTGAATATGCAAAGTTCACTTCTAGTTGACAGTGCTCCCAATTCTGATACTCTATGTGCCGAAGTGATAACTGTAAGGAAAAGAGTTTTTCAAGTCAAGAACTTTAGATCTGTTTTGCCTAAGGGTTCAAAGGGAGATTTAGTCAGTGCCTGAAGGACAATGTGTAAATCCCAGTTAGGGTATCTGTGGACTGTAGGTGGCTTGATGAGAGAGGCTGCTCTCAGGAATCTTTTAACATAGCGATGGTTCGATAGTTTGAAGGCCAATTTTGATGGGAGAGCTGACATAATGGCAGAAATCTGTCTTTTCAAGGTATTAGGCCTGAGACCTTTGTCGAGACCATCTTGGAGGTATAGCAACAGTGTGTTTATAGATACCGAGGAGGAGGAAGTCTGATTAGATCTACACCAATTACAGAAAGATCTATAAGAGTATTCGTAAATTCTCTGAGTAGATTCTCTCCTCGATTGGATAATAGTATCTGCGACTCCAGGAAGCAATCCGTCTTTAATTAATAAGCGCCTCTCAATTTGCTGTTGGTGGGAACGCATACAGAAGGCCCTGGGGCCCAGGTGCGTGTAGGGCATCCATTTGTTCTGCGCCCTGAGTCAGAAAACATGAGAAGAACCGAGGGACCTGGTTGTTCATTGGGGATGCAAACAGGTCGACCAGAGGCATGCCGAACCTCCGTGTTATCAGGAGGAAAGTGCCATTCTGCTTGATCTATGTCCGATCTGCTCAGCCAGTCAGCTCTTGTGTTTAGTTCTCCCTTTATGTGTTCTGCTTTGAGGGAGAGGAGGTTGGTTTCTGCCCAATGAAGCAGTAACGATGCTTCTTGCATCAAGGTTGTCGATCTGGTCCCTCCTTCTCTGTTTATGTGTGCCTTTGTTGTTATGTTGTCGGTGCGTATTAGGACCGCTTTGTTCTTTATGTGTTGAGAGAACGCTAGAAGTGCTAGTCTTACTGCCCTTAGTTCAAGCCAATTTATGCTGTGTGCTCTTTCTTTTGGGTTCCAACATCCCTGTGCGTATAGGTCGTGTAGAGTGGCCCCCCAGCCCATCAAGCTGGCGTCAGTTGTTATTAAGATTGGGGGGGTTGGTTGAATTGGCCGCCCGAGTAAGATGGAGTGGGAGTTCCACCATCGTAGGGACAGTTTGACCTTGTAAGGGAGTGGAACTTGCTTGTTCATCTTGTGCGTGATTGATTTTTGATAAGGTAATATCAGCCACTGTAGAGGGCGGGAATGAAATCGGGCCCAGGGAACACACTGGGAGGCTGCTATCATGAGCCCCTGTAGCCTTGCGAGAAGGAGGAGGTTTGCTGATGGATTCTTGGTTATCAATGCAATCATGTCTTGAATCGTTTTGATCCTTTCTGGTGGAAGAGATATCAGACTTTTTCTGCTATCTATAATCACTCCCAAATGATGTATGCGTTGGGTAGGGGAAAGGTGGCTCTTCCCAAGATTTACCAGAAAACCATGGTGATGTAGTGATGAGAGAATGACATTGACATCTTTTGTCGCCTGACATGGAGACGGGGAGGCGATCAGGAGGTCGTCCAAGTAGGGGAAGACACGGATCCCTTGAAGTCTCCAATGGGCCACCAGAGCTATCATGATTTTGGTAAATACTCTTGGAGCCGATGACAGGCCGAAGGGAAGGGCCCTGTATTGGAGGTGAGTTTTGTGGTAGCAGAAGCGTAGAAACTTTTGGTGGTCCCTGTGAACCGGAATATGTAAATAAGCTTCAGTCAAATCCACAGAAGCTAAGTAGTCACCTGGATGGAGAGATTCTAGAATAGTCTTCAGCGTTTCCATCCGGAAGCGACATTTGGGGACATGTCTGTTGACTCTTTTCAAGTCGAGGACTGATCTCCATGATTTGTCTCTTTTTGGGACTAGAAAAATGATAGAATAGGACCCTTTCATGATTTGAGGAAGGGGAACGGGTTCAACTGCCCCAATCTGTAATAGATGGTTGATCGCTTCTAACATTAACTGGTGTTTGCTTGGCCTTTGGGATTTGGGGGAAATAATGAAATGATCCCTTGGAGTTTGAGTAAAGTCTATCTGATATCCCGAGAACAGGGTAGACAGTACCCATTTGTCTGAGGTAGTTGAGCACCAAGTCTGAATAAAGTGTTGTAGATGGCCCCTCACTCTGGCGCTGGGATAGTCAGGTTGAGGTATTTCGCCGTTTCCCGGCATTGTTGTTATTGGATTGGCTGGTGTTGTTTTTGGAAAAGGAACTATTGTTGTAGTGTTGTTGTGAGGAGGACTTTCTGTCAGTCCACTGTCGTCTGCCACTTCTGGTTCCTCTCCCCCAAGATGAGTTGTATGTAGACTAGGGGGAACGAAAGGACTGTTGACCTTGACGGGAGGGCCTTCTATCGTCTCGGCAAGTGGTAGATGGAAGAGCCTTTTTCTTATCTTTAGTCTCAATAAGTACCGGGTCTAGGGCTTCACCGAACGGTTTGGTTCCACTGAAGGGAGCCAGTGTCAGGTTTTGTTTAGAGCAAGTATCTACTTGCCAGTTTTTTAGCCAAAGGTATCTTCTGATTGGTATTGAGGCCACCTGAGCACGTAAGCTGAATTGAATGATGTCAAGGGAGGAATCGGCAGCGAATGCTAGAACCTTAAGGAGTCTAGTGTTGCCCTTGGGGACTTCTAGCATGAGGTCTTTAGCCCATAGATGTGCTGCCCTGGTTAGGATGGAGGTAGATGATGCAGCCCTGACTGCAGTGGAAGAGGCCTCAAAGCACCTCTTAAGGGCAGAGTTGGCCCTTTTGTCTTCAGGCAGTTTGTGTGATTCTTCCCCATCTCTAGCGTACATGGCCAATGTAACAAGAGAGGAAACCGGAGCATCCACTAAGGGGATCTGTAGTTTGGTCATTACATTCTGAGGCAGGGAATAAAACTTTTTTACAGAGCTAGGATTGGGTCTGACTGTGGCAGGTTTGGACCATTCATCTTTGATTACTCTCATGAAATCAGATGGAAAAGGAACCTCTTCGGAGGATGGTGAGGGTTTTGGAAAGGATTCACCTTTGCCTTTAGGTAGATCGGTGTCCTCTTGTTGGGTAGGCTGTGGTTTAGCCTCCAGTTCAAGGGCTCTGATTGCCTTCTTCAATAAGATAGGGAAGTCATCGACAGGGAAAAGTCTAGCCGAAGAGGAAGTCCCAGTTCGGTCTTCGTCTTCATCCTCATCAGACCACTCTCCTTCCTCTGATTCAGAGACAGAACTGGATTGTGATCTGGAAAGGTTCTCATCTTCCGATGATCTAGTTGGCTGAGGTTTGAATTTTTTGGTCTGAGATGTTTTGCCACTAGATGGCGCCCTTCTATTAAGTTTGGAGCCCAGGGAATAAGGAGGAGCCAAAATGGTCTTTTTCCCTCCCTTTTCCCCTCCTTTTTTGTGTTTGCATGCCAGGGAACTTTTGGGCGCGAATTTGTCCCTCTCTGATTGGGGGATGGGATCCCTGGAGGAGCGGGAAGCAGGAGGGGAGAGGGAAGACTCTCTGGCCCTATGGGAAAGGTAGCTATGTCTATCTGACCCAGATTCTTGGGCCGAAGGAGCAGCCGAGGCTTGAGCCACTGGGTGGAGGGAGGCTTGGGAGGCAGTGGAGGAAAATGCCGCCGCCTGCATGGCAATTAAGGAAACCAGGGCAGAAAGCTCTGGTGGGAGCGTTTGGGGAGGAGGAGGGCCGCTCGTTGCGGTGCTACTCATGCTCCTGGGTTTGTCCTCCATGGCAGCCGCTCCCTCCCGATCTCGGGACAGGTTGCAGCGGCTGGGCGCGGTAGAGCGCAGAGACGAGGGATATCCCTCCTCCGGCTGCGCCAAGCGGCCTTCGTGCCACAGCTCAGAGTCTTGGGCCGAGCCTCGTCGTTCGGGAGAGGCCCTCTGAGCATGTCCAGATTTGCTGAACATCCCGGAGCTATCTAGGTCCTCCATTGGTTCTAGTCTGCCCCACAGAGAGAAAAGAGAGAGAGGAAGGATTTTTTTTAAGTAAAGGAAGAGAAAGCTTGAAAAGCAGCCTGACGGAGCAAAGGCAGGAACTAGACTGAGTGGGGGCGTGTCTCCCTGTGCTGATGCCCAAAGTCAAGATTCTGCCTGATTGGAGCAAAAGGGAAAACCAACCCTCATTAAGGATGGCTCCGCCTTCAATGCTGGAAAACAGCAATTTAACGGCATAATTACATGCATGCTTACTTATGTATTGACATAATTGTCTACATAGGTGGAGCCTCTCTTTTCCAAAATGCTTGGGACCAGTAGTAATTTAGATTTTGGATGGGGGGGGGGGAGGTCTGGAATACCTGTATTTGCATATATGTACATAATGAGATATCTTGGAGAAGGGACCCAAGTATAAATACAAAATTAAATTATTTTATACAGTATACACCTTATAGAGATAGCCTGAAGGTAATTTTGTACATTTTAAGTAGTTTTGTGTATAAAACAATGTTTGTGTACATTGAACCATCAGAAAGCAAAGGTGTCACTATCTCAGCCACGCCTGAAAAAAATTGGTTCAGGGAGTACTTCAGATTTCAAAAGACCAGATAAGGGAGATTCAACTTGTATAATACTTCATTAATTAACAAGAGCAAGTATGGTGTAATGATTTGAGCACTGAACTACTACTGAGCACAGGGTTCAAATCCCCACTTAGTTATGGAAATCCACTGGGTGAACTTGGGCAAGTGATATCTCTCAACCTCAGAAGAAGGCAAGAGCAAACCCTGTCTGAACAAATTTTGCCATGAAAACCTCATGATAGGTTAACTTTAGGGTTGCCATAATTTGGAAACGACTTAAGGCAAACAACAACAAGTGATAATAATTAGCAGTACTATCCTATATATATCTATTCAGATGTTCAACAGGGCAAGTGTTCAACACAACTTACCTTCCAGTGTGTACAGCAGGAATGGACCCTCTGGCTAATGTTGGACTGCGGCTCCTATCACCTCTTGTTAATATAGGCCCCATACAGACAGGCCAAAATAAAGCTGCTTCGGGTCACTTTGGAGGTATGCTCCTAAGGACTGGAGCATGGCTTTGGTGTGACTTCTGGGCTCTTAGGACGCATCCATCATTTAAACAGCATACCTCCAAAGTGACCCGAAGCAGCTTTATTTTGGCCTGTCTGTACGGGCCCATAGTGAACAGTGAAGAATCATGAGAGTTGCAATGTAACAACATCTATAGGGCCACTTCTTCTCTGTTCTCGGCGCATGAGATGGCAGCCTTGGCCACTTCCTGGATCATGTTTGTGCAAGCATCTATTGAAGTCAGGAAGGTGTATCAACAAGCCACTGGTGCATTTCTGTATCAGACACGTCTGATACATGTCTAAAGTCTGAGTGAGAACATAGCCAACTACTTAACAAATGAAAACGTGGCAATTGCTGTGGGCATAATCTGTACACTGTACAGGTCCCAGTATACACAGATTACATAATAGGAAGGATCTCTGTTTTGCCACCAGAAAAAAATGTTTCCGCCTGGCTGCCCACATCTGGAATACAGCACAGACCTGACTCCATTCTCAGTGTCAAGAAATAAATCTAAATTTATTCAATTCCCCTGTTTAAAAAAAAAAGCAAAGATGACCATATTGGCTGTTTGATTGACAGGTGGGACAGTCTGGGAAGAATATGGGGAAACTATACGACTGGAGACCATCAGCAAAACAACTGGATGGCTTCTCTGTCGTGTACTGCATAAGCCAATAAAGCAGTAATGTGAGTGTCTACCACTAAAAGAACTCTTGGGGAGGCCTGGAACTACACTCAGTTCTAGAATCATAGAGTTGGAAAAGACCTCAAGGACCATCCAGTCCAACCCCCTGTCATGCAAGAACACAGAATCAAAGCACCTCAACAGAAGGCCATCCAGCCTATGTTTAAAAACCTCCAAAGGAGACTCCCCCATTCTCTGAGGGAGCATGTTCCACTGTCAAACATCTCTTGCTGTCAAGAATTCTTCCTAATGTTGAGGTGGAATCTCTTTTGCATCCATTAGTCTGGATCCCATACTCTGGAGCAGAAGAAAACAAGCTTGCTTCAGTTTCAATATAACACCCCTTTGTTGACAGACACAGAACAATATCCCCCTCCCAAAAACTATTCCATGGCTGGTGGAGAGCAAGAGGGATTAGAGAACCATTTGGATATATTCCCATAGCCACTGCAGACTGAGGGTATCTTCTACCAAGATCCACCAGTGTCCTCTGGAGGTCTGCACAGATTATGTCATCGATCTACTTCTGACTATGAGAACATAGCCAGACACTTCTCCAATTGTTTCTCCTTTCCACCAGAATCAGAACGGCTGTTGGTGAAGCTATCACAATGACATGATGAATTTGAAGGGGGGGGGGGGGGCGCTTGGGTTGATGTGGAGGGAAGGAAAGGAATACCAACCTCTAAAACAACCAACAATTACATTCACAAACATAAAATGGAATTATGCTTGTATTTGTCACTAACAGGATGCCAAGAAAATGGCCCTCCAAGAAACTGCACATCAAACAAAAGGAACTACTATAATATGAAGTAAAAACAGCACAGGTCATCATTTCCTTATTTGTTCCACTCCAGATGTTAACCTAAAATTGACATCATCCCCACACATCACAGCCACTGTCCAGTACATCTAGGCACCAATTAGGAATGAGTGGCATGCACTCTTTACTGCCATAGAGGGCTTTGAAATCAGGAATGGCTCATTAACAGCCTATGTTTAGCACCAGGGAGGATGCACATATTTAAGTGGCACAAAGTGTGTATTCCAGATAAGGATCAGATAGTGTTAGTTATAGCAACAGGTTTACAAGCATCTTTGGAAAGAAACATTTTAAGGCAAGAAAGTGTGTCATTAATTCTCACAACTGAATACTATAATAAATACTGTAACATAGAAATATGTTCCACCCAGGGATACTGAAAAATATAGAATCACACTTTGCAATGACTACTTTCAGTTTCCTTGGAAACAGCATGCTTGGAAACAAAATGTTTAAAACGCTTCATAAGATATATGACCAAGAATTGTTTCAGCATCACTCCCACTGATTTCAACAGAATGTCCACAGCAAAAGCAATGAAATTATCATTTTAAATTAAGCATTGTCTCTCAATTATTTATCTATTACTTTTATGTTACGAAAGTAACTACAAAAAATATTCACCAAAGGATTATCTTAAACAGATAGAAATCCACTTATTTTCTATGATTATGCAAAAGCTAGAAAAATAGGACTACAAACAAATGGTCACAGGGCAACTTAATACATATACATTCACCTTTTCCCACAGAGGGAAATTATGCAAAAACTTAAGATAAATAGGACAGAAGGTGGACCAGGAACTACTGGTAATTTCTGGGTGATCTGTAGTAGATCTGCAAGTGTATATGACTCACAACTGTCTAACAATAACAACTAAAAAGCTTTCCCCCCCCCCCCATTTCTGAACTAAGCTTCTGAAAAACAAGAGTGAAGTTTTGTGCAAAATGGCTTATTTATTTTCTTAAATAAGATTTATATCTCCTTTCTCCAATCAGCTTAAGGTGACACACAAGCTGCTCTTTTCCCCATATTATCCTCACAAGCCTGCAAGTCAGGTCAGGCTGGGACACAATATATCATCCAAGGTCACCCACTAAATTTCATGGCTGGATTGGGTATTATAGGCTCAGTGCTAATTTGGATATATATTTTGCAAAATGTCTCTCTCTCACACACACACACGCACGCACACACACACAGCCCTGGAGGTGTGAATATTAATGAAATAAAGGTATCTGTTTAAAGGAAGAAGTAGGATGTCTATGGCTACATCTGCAATGCACAATAATGCAATGTGACACCACTGCCACTCAATGCTATGGAATTCTGCAGTTTGTAGTTTTGTGAGCTATTTAGCCTTCTCTGCCAGAGAGGTGTGGTGCCATAACAAACTACAAATCCCAGAATTCCATCACATTGAGCCATGGCAATAAAAGTGTTGTCAAACTGAATTATTTCTTCAGTGCAGATGTAGCCTGTGTGTCAGATTACAACATATTAAGAGTGCAGACTTACCATCCAGTTCTGAGTATGAAGCTATCTAAGCCAAAACAAAGGTTATAAGGGAAAACAGTCTAAAAGGGAAACATTAAACCAGTGACCAGACTATAATAAAGAAACCAAAAAGGAATACTGCAGTGGTAAAATAGTATTATTCAGCTAATGATTGATGCAATCTGATTCAATTATCTGATGACAGGCAGCCAGAAGGAACAGATAGCTACATTCTCAGGCAAATGGTCCCTTAAATGCCTTAATCTCACTTCCCTTTGGAGGGGAAGAATATTGTTGACATTAACAGGGATAGGCTAAACCTGTCTCTGGACAGATAGAGGTTGACGGCAGTATAAAAGCTACATACTGGAACAGAAGAGTTAGGGCCTCTTTAAACAATCTCCAATGGTCAGGCTTCGCTGTCTATCACAGCTTTTAGGCTGCTTCCATTCCTAGCCAGGAAAAACCCTCAAAGTGATGGTAAGAGAGACAGAACCTCTACTCTAAATACTAAATAGGCTTCATTAAATAAATACTAATTATCTGAGGAGATAAATGCCCCTTATACAAATACAGTGGTACCCCGGGATACGAATGCGGCGCCTTACGAAATTTCCGGGTTACGAAAAAAATCCATTTAAAAAAACTGTTCCGGGTTACGAAGGTTTTTTCGGGTTACGAAAAATTTTTGGTGCTTTTCGGCGCTATTTCACACGAAATCGCGGCTTTTCCCCATTAGCGCCTATGGGTTTTTCGGCTTGCGAAGTATTTCGGGTTACGAAAGCGGCGGCAGAACGAATTAAATTCGTAACCCGGGGTACCACTGTATATAACAAATGCTGTAATATATTGTAATGACAGTGAAAGGATATTATCTTTCCATGGATATAAATGCCAAATAGAAAAGGGTAGACTATATGGCTGCCTCTTAAGGAATGTTTGCTAAGAAGAATATGGGAGAATCTGATGAAGATGCTAATATGATGTAAGATGAGTGATGTTTTAAATGAAATGTAAAGTCACTAAAATAACAGTTATGTGCCTAGACCAGAGTGAGGATAAATGACATAAAGAAAATCAAATCATTTGAGATGCGGTGCTAGAAAAGAGTATTAAGGATGTTGTGTACTAAGGATACTGTGTACAGACAAATGGGCCCAAGAGCAGATGAAGCCTAAACTCTCCCTGGAAGCCAAGATAACCAAACTGAGGTTGTCATAGTTTACCCACATCATGAGAAGAGATGACTCACTAGAAAAGACAATAATGCTAGGAAAGGTGAAGGGATGTAGAAAGAGAGAAATACCATATATCGGTTGGACAGACTCAAAGGAGAAGGTTACAGCCATGGGCTTGCAGGACATAAGCAGGGCATTAACGACAGGAGGCTTGGGGCTATGTTATTCACAGGGTCACCAGGAGTCAAGACTGACTGGAGGACAGTGAACAATAACAACAAGTTTATTCTAACTAGGCCAATGGATTACAGATTGCAGCAGAATCAATGCTGACAAAATCATAGAATCATAGAGTTGGAAGAGACCACAAGGGCCATCCTGTGCAACCCCCAGCCATGCAGGAAATCCAAATCAAAGCATCCTCGACAGATGGCAATCCAGCCTCTGTTTGACCTCCAGGGAAGGAGACTCCACTACACTCAGAGGGAGTGTGTTCCACTGTCGAACAGCCCTTACTGTCAGGAAGTTCTTCCTAATGTTGAGGTGGAATCTCTTTTCCTGCAGCTTGCATCCATTGTTCCGGGTCCTGTTCTCTGGAGCAGCATAAAACAAGTTGCTCCCTCTTCAATATGACATCCTTTCAAATATTTAAACAGGGCTATCATATCACCTCTTAACCTTCTCTTCTCCAGGCTAAACATCCCCAACAACCTAAGTCGTTCCTCATAGGGCATGGTTTCCAGAACTTTCACCATTTTAGTTGCCCTCCTTTGGACATACTCCAGTTTCTCAACATCCTTTTTAAATTGTGGTGCCCAGAACTGGACACAGTATTCCAGGTGGGGCCTGACCAGCGCAGAATACAGTGACACTATTACTTCTCTTGATCTAGACACTATACCTTTATTGATGCAGCCTAAAATTGCATTGGCCTTTTTAGCTGCCGCATCTCACTGTTGACTCATGTTCAACTTGTGGTCCACTTGGACTCCCCGATCCCTTTCACATGTAGTTTCATTCAGCCAGGTGTCTCCCATCCTATATCTGTGCATTTTATTTTTCTGCCCTAAGTGAAGTACCTTACATTTCTCTGTGTTGAATTTCATTTTGTTAGCTTTGGCCCAGCTTTCTAGTCTATTCAGTTCATTTTGAATTTTGATCCTGTCCTCTGGGGTATTAGCTACTCCTCCTAATTTGGTGTCATCTGCAAATTTGATAAGTATGCTCCCAGTCCTGTCATCCAGGTCATTGATAAAGATGTTGAATAACACTGGCCCCAGGACAGAGCCCTGTGGGATCCCACTGGTTGCTTCTCTCCAGGATGAAGAGGAGCCATTTTTGAGCACCCTTTGAGCACAACTATGATAAAATGTGTCAGTTTTTTTTTAATAATCTTTATTGATTTTCCACATAAAAAAACAACCAAAAAAAATAGAAGGAAAATTATACATGCTTAACCTCAGCTTACCACAGTCCTTTTACTCTTCCCCCCCCCCATTCCCTTGCTTATTTATCTTACTGATTTCTTAGCTATTCTCTCTAATTCTTCATATTAAACCTTCTTTATACTTGACTTTATCTCAGCTTCAGACATCCTCTATCTCTTAATTTCTAAGGCTGGCCTAATCGAGCCTATTTTTTTTTTCCAATACAAGTCAACCTACCTTATTCCGTTATATTATACCATATTTTATATCCTCTTATATTATTTCACGTATCTGTCACCTGTTTTATCACTCTTTCCACTTCTGATAAATCTTTATTAGTCTATCCCCTACCATATCTTCTTCTTCTAATATCTTCCCCTTCATTAACATCGTTAACCTATCTAACTCCATTATCTCTAAACATTTCTCCAACCACATTTCTATGTCAGGTATTTCTCTATTTCTCCAGTTTTTAGCTATTACCATTCTAGCCATGGTAATTAAGTATAATAACGGTTTTTTCTTTTCTCTCACTTTCCTATCTTGAACCACATTCAGTAGGCACATTTCCGGAAGTAATGGAAATTGCAATTGTATTATTTCCATCATTATTTTATGAACTTTAACCCAAAATTTATGTATCTCTGGGCACGTCCACCACATATGGTAGAAACTTCCTATCCCTCTTTCACATTTCCAACATGTTGCTTTTTCATTCTTATATATTTTCGCCAATCTATTCGGAGTAAGGTACCACCTATAGAACATTTTATAAAAGTTTTCCCTTATATCCATACATAGTGTAAATTTTAAATCTTCTCCCCAAGTTTTTTCCCATGTTTCTAAATGAATGCTTTGTCCAATATTCTGTGCCCATTTAATCATACATTGCTTTATCCGATCTTGTTCCAAATTTAATTTTAAAAATAAATTGTAAAATGTTGAGATTTTCCTGCCTTTCTTGTCGTTTATTATTAAATCTAGTTCTGTACTTCTATTTGTAATCCCTTTTTCTCTTACATCTAATTTATGTCTTTCTCGCATTTGATAATATAGATACCAAGAAATATTATATCCTTCTTTTTCTAATTCCCTCCTTGTCTTCATTACCAATCTTCCTTCCTCTAATTTTAGTAAATCTTTGTATCTCAACCACTCTTTACCTTCTATTTTCCCCCTATATAATAATGCTTCGTGAATTGATACCCATTCCGGTAATTGACTATATATTTTCCCTTTGTAAATATTCCAAATTTTCCCTAGGGCTCTTCTAATTATATGATCATTAAATTCTTTGTTCAATTCTGTCTTTTCTAGCCACATGTAGGCGTGCCATCCGTATCGCAGATTAAATCCTTCTAGATTGAGCAATTTTTCGTCTTCCAGTTCTATCCAACTCAATATCCATTCCATGCAACATGCATGGAAATATAATTTTAGATCTGGAAGGCCTAATCCCCCTCTTTCTTTGATATCTATCATGTTTTTCCATTTTATTCTAGGCTTTCTGCCCACCCAAATAAATTTCCTCAAATCTTTTTCCCATTCACTAAATATTTTATTGTTCAATATTATCGGGAGGTTCTGAAATAAAAATAAAATCTTAGGGAGTATTGCCATCTTTACTAACGAAATTTTTCCTAATAACGAAATTTGTAACTTTGACCATTTCTCCATATTTTTCTTTATTCCCTGCCAAACTTGTTTATAATTATTATCGAACAATTCATTATTTTTATTTGTAATTTGGATTCCCAGATATTTAACCTTTTTCTGAATTGCTATTCCCGATTTCTCTTGAATGATTATTATCGCTGATTTTTCTTTATTTATTTTCACTCCCGCCAAATTACCAAATTCATTTATTATTTCCAGGGTTTTAGTCACATTTTCCACCGGATTCTCCACTATTAACACTATATCATCTGCAAAGGCTTTTATTTTAATTTCTTTCCCTTTAATTCTTGCTCCTTGAATCTTTCCCTCTTTTCTTATCCTATTACATAAAACTTCCAAACACGTTATAAACAAACTTGGTGACAGAGGGCATCCTTGCCTAGTTCCTTTACTAATGTGAAACCTTTTAGTCTTGATTTTATTTACTAAAATTCTTGCATTTTGTTCTTTATATAGTCCCTCTATCCATTTACATAAATTTTCGCCAAAATTTAATTTTTTAATCAATTTTTTCATGAATGTCCAATTCAAATTATCGAAAGCTTTTTCCGCATCCAAAAATATCAAAGCTGCTTCTTTACCCGGTTTTTTCTCATAATACTCTATCAAATCTAATATAATCCTTATGTTTTGTTTCGCCTGTCTATTTGGGAGGAATCCACTTTGATCATCTTTTATCCATCCCGTTAATACTTTCTTTAGTCTTTCTGCTATAATGTTTGTGAATAATTTGTAATCTGTATTTAGAAGTGAAATTGGTCTATAATTTTGGGGATATTTTGGGTCTCTACTTTCTTTAGGAATTAAAGTTATAACCGCCTCCTTCCAAGAATTTGGGATCCCCTTTTCCAATATATTGTTAAATATTTTTTCCATTATTTCTATCAATTCTTCTTCAAATATTTTATAGTATTCTAATATGTAACCATCTGGTCCTGGAGCTTTCCCTTTTTTTCCCTTTCTTAATGGCCTCCCTAATCTCTTCTTTTGTAATTCTTTGATTGATCTTTCTTTTTAACTCTTCATCTATCTTAATCTCTTCTATTTTATCCAGGTATCTTACCATTTTCCCCATTTTAACCTGATCATATTCCTTCCCTTCATATAAATTTTTGTAAAATTTATAAAATATATCTCTTATTTTACTTTGTTCTGTAATCACTCCTTGCTCTCCCATCAATTCTGTAATTTGTCTTGCTTCTTTTAATTTTTTAACCTTGTACGCCAATAATTTTCCTGCCTTATTACCTTGTTCAAAATATCTCTGCTTTGCATACTTCATTTTGATGCTCACTTCCTCCGCCATTTTCCCTTCTAATTGTTTCTTTAAAATTTTCAATTCCTTATCTAATTTCCTATTATTTGGCTCTTTCATTTTTTTCTTTTCTATCTCCTGTATTTCCTCTGATATCTTTTGAATTTCTTTTCTCTTTTTCCTGTTTTTCTCACTCTTATACTTAATCAGATATCCTCTTACTACAGCTTTGGCCGTATCCCATATTGTATTTATACTTGTATCTTCCTCCGTATTTTCTAAAAGGAAAAACTTTATTTGCTCTTTTATTTCCTTCACTATTTTCTCATCTTCCAATAATGATGCATCTAACCTCCAGCTGTATTCTTTCTCTGATTGTTCCAATTCTAGCCAAATTTGATTGTGGTCCGAATTCTTATTTATTTTTATCCTTGATTCTTTGACATCCTTTAAGAATTCTGATGAAATAAAAAACATGTCTATTCTAGAAGCAGAATTGTGTGGGATTGAGTAGAAGGTATAGTCTTTCCTTTCTTTATTCCTTTCTCTCCATGGGTCTACTAACGATAGCATCTCTAACAGATCAAAAAACTTTTCTGGTAATTTCCCTTGATTCTCTGTGATTTTTTTTTTTTTTTTTGACATTCTATCTAAATTAGGATTAACCACGCCATTCCAATCTCCCATAAACAAATAAAATTCATATTTTAAATTTGCTATTTTCTTTAATAAATTCCTGTAAAATTTTGCTTTTTTCTCTGTTGGGCCATATACTCCTAATACTAATGTTCTATTTCCATTAATCATCACTTCCACACCTACATATCTACCATCTGGATCATTTAAGACTTCCTTACACACACTTTTATTTTTAATATATATTGCAACTCCATTCTTCTTTCTTGTGCCCGCTGATATGTATACTTCTCCCAGTTTTGGATTTTTTAAATACTGTATTTCTCATCTTTTCTCTTTATTCTGGTTTCTTGAATACTACATATATCCCATTTTTGTTTCTCCAATTCGTGAAATATTTTTTTTCTTTTATACACAGAGTTCATGCCTTTCGTGTTCCATGAAAGGAACTTCATCTCCAACTCTTCATCTATCTTACCCTCACTATAATATCTTTTTCTTTTTATCTATTTTACTTATTTCACTTATTTCCCCTTCCCCCTAAACTTCTTTACTAGAATACTTGTTTTTATTTTACTCTCTTTCTTCTTCCAGATCCTTTCTTTCCTCTATGATACTTTCTTTGCTTCCTTCCAAGGATCTCAATTCTTCTTCCCACTCTAAATCCACTCCCCCTACTGCCCCTTCCCACAGAGTTTTTTCCACTGCCTCTTTCCCTTCCTCTTCCTTCTTCTTTTGTCTTTCTTCTCTGTCCTTCGAATCTTTGGGAGTTTCCTCTTTTCTTTCTTCGTCCTTCTTTCTTTCTTTGTCTAAATCTTTGTCCAATTTCTCTTCTTCCTTAAACCATCTGTTGTAGAAAATTTTTGCCTTCTCTAGCGTGTCTATTTTGTAATATCTCTGTCTCCACATAAAGGACACCCCTTCCAACGGTTCCCATTTATATCATATGTTTTTAATTTGTAACATTCTTGTTAAGTTTGCATAGTCCCTTCTTTTTCTCAAAATCTCTCCTGGGACATCTTTGAAAATCTGAATTTCCAATCCATCTATAGTTATTTTCTTTTTGTAGCTTTCTTGAATAATTTTTTCCTTTACTCTTTCTCTTGTAAAATAAGCCACCACATCCCTCGGTAGGTTCCTGTTTTTAGCTGCCACAGAGTTTATTCTAAAGATTTTGTCCACGTCTAAGTCCAATAACTCTGGGCTACAGTCCACCAATTCAGCCAAAACTGGTATTATTTTGTCATACAAATTCTCATTATATTTTTCTTTTAATCCTCTTATTTTTATACATTTCCTTCTGTCTTTTAATTCTCTTATTTTACTCTGCTCCTTTTCCAATGTCTGTGTCAGGGTTAATTCTTGTGTGACTCTTTTTAGCTCTTCCATTTTAATCTCTAATTTAGATACTTTCTTTTTTGTCATTTTCACATCCTCTTGTATGCCCTTCATTGTCTCTTTTAGTTCATCCATGTCTCTCTTAAAGTCTTGTCTCAATTCATCTCTAGAGGCTTTGATTTCCTGTCTTATATTTGCTTCATTTCTTTGTATTGCCTCTAATATTTTCCAGTTCGGGTCTGTTGATTTAATTTCTAGAGATGGCCTTCTTTCTGCTAAATGTCTAGATTCTGCCAGTTGCTGCATTTTTTTTTCTTTTTTTTCTTGGCCTCTAGTTTGCATTATTGTTTTGTCCATTCCTTTGCCACTATTCCTCCTCACCACTGTGTGTCGCTCTATCTTCCTTTACTCCTTGGATTTAGTTAAATTTTACTTCCTGGTGCAGTTATACCTCCTAACCGCTTGGTGGCGTAGGCAGTCTCTTGCCTTTTTGTCTCTATACTCGGATCTTCTTGCTACTTCTCCTTGTTTTTTATGCGTCACTTCCGTTTCCTTTCCCCTTTTACTTCCTTATCTTCCATGTGGTATTTGGCCTTGAAAACGCCGACTGGTGAGTCTTACTAATTAAGCAATCTTTCTTTTCCTGGTTTCTTGCCGCTGTCCTCTTTTTCTTCAAACCGTCTGCTTCTCCTCCCCGTCCGTCGTCGTCTACTTCTCTTCCTTGTCCGCAGTCGTCTGCTTCTCCTCCTTGTCTATTATTGTTGTTCTTTATCTTTTTTTTTTGTCTTCTTCTCCGTCTCTCACTGTCTCTCCGCCTCCTGTTTAATTACAATGCTGTTTCTTTTTCCACCTCCTCCACTCTTTTCTCCTGCTCACGGGTTTTATTTCGCTTTCCCCAAGCCTTCCTCCGCGAGCTGCTTTTTATTTGACTTGTACAGTCTATCTCTCCACTGTTCATTGATCTTTCAAAACTCCACACCTTAGTTCTTCTTCTCTATTCCCCAAATATTCTTCTTTACCTCTGATAAAGTATATATGTTGAAGATCTTAAATGTCCAGTAAGTTTCAATTTAGTTCTCCTTCCTCTTCTCCCCCTAAAACTCCGGATCGGCGGGGCTTTGCTCTAGCCCTCCTTGCAGTCGCGGTTCACCCTCGTCCTCCGTCTGATCACCGGGCCACCAAGGCTCTGTTAAAGGGACTTGGGGGCAACTGGTGATCCTAGAAGACCCCGTGGGTCCACCCG
This sequence comes from Sceloporus undulatus, assembly GCF_019175285.1. Taxonomy (NCBI): domain Eukaryota; kingdom Metazoa; phylum Chordata; class Lepidosauria; order Squamata; family Phrynosomatidae; genus Sceloporus; species Sceloporus undulatus. Next base: position 360,154,607 of record NC_056522.1, on the reverse strand, counting down.
AGTCCCCTTTATCGGGGGGAACGATTTTCCCAGACTTTTTAAACTGCAAGTGGTGCCACTCCCTCGCCTGCTACCGCGAGTTGCAGCTTTCACTCCGCCATGTTACCGGATGTCTCCAAAAATGTGTCAGTTTTAAGAGGGAGGCAAAATATTTTTTAAATGTTTTAAGAACTAATCTGCAAATGTATTTTTTTGATCAGCTGTCTCCTACCCTTCCAATATATATTTTTCCCATTAACAACTATTTTCTTTTCCAGCTAAAAGTGTGAACATGTCTCCAGATTTCTACATACTCAGAGAATGTAAAAAGCAAGAGAGAACAATCATTCTGTTGCAAATTAGACCAGAAAGTAGGGTGCAATACTATATGAATCTAGAAAAGATTCTTCTCAATAGGCAGAAAATCTTACCACTAGATAACTTTGAACTCACCAGGAGCTCACAACTTTGCTGCAAAAGATGATAGAAGGATATCTCCCTTGCCTTGCTAAGCATTGTATACATGCAAACAAGTATATTTCTATTTATTGGGAACAGCAGCACATAAGAAAAGACGGAGTCAAGAAAAGGCCTGGCAAAAACCTATGACAAGATTTAAGGATATTCAGAATTAGGAAGTTTTTGAGGCAGACATGACAATCCATTTAGATCAGGAATCTCCAAGGGAGGTGCCAGTGTGACCTTTAATCCCTCTACAAGGAACCACTGACACAATCACAGGGAAGGAGAGAGAGTATGTATGTAGCTCTAAAAGCCACAAGACCGAAGTCTTCAAATGCAGTACCAATTTAGTGATCTGTCCAGAGTAACAGAGTGTCAAAGGGTGACCCTTTTCATTATACATACATTTGAAACAATTTCTCCCTTGAGATGTATTGACCTTCAGATCTTCATAAGCCTGTTAATTTTTCACAAAACCTTTTCTGCTCCATCAGATCGAGTGCTGTAAAAACAGGTCTTCTTCATGGATAAAAGGCCCCAAAACATATTTTCCTCCTTTAGAGACAGGTTGGTGTTGTTGTTTTTTTCATTTTCAGTTCTCCACGGTGCTGAACAGCCTCATCTACTGGTCGAGAAGACGGTGGACAAAGCATGTATTGTAACCCTGAAGATATCAATGTATTATTAATCCTCTCCTAGCACTTTTTAGCGTGCAAAGTGCTGTGTAGTAAGTAGCTTATTCATAAATCATGACTCACTAGTAGTTTTCAATCACACACATATGTTTCCCTTAGACCAAGCTATTCAGTTGGAGAAAAAAGCAACACTCTAAACAGCATGCTCTCTGGGAATGCATAAAACCAATTTTTTAAATTAAAAAAAATATATACTGGGAATAAAGTGGTGGTGAAGCCAGGAATATGTTACAAGTTACAGTGGGCTCTTGTTATCCGCCGGGGTTTGGTTCCAGGAACACCCATGAATAACAAAATCCGTATATGCTCAAGTCCCATTAAATACAATGACATAGCAAAATGGTATCCCTCATGTAAAATGGAAAAATCAAGGTTTGATACTTGAAATTTATACTTTTTTTGAATATTTTCAAGTTGTGGATGCTTGAATCCATGTATAAAAAATCTGTGTATAAGGAGGGCCCAACTGTACTAATGACTGATTAGTATTGGAGTATCCTCATTCACAATAAAGCTTAATTTAATTTTTTGAGTGATAGCAGAACCTCACAGAAAAATATTTTTCTTAGTAGTTTAACAAGTGTATCATTAATTTATTAGAGAAAAGACAGGAAAAAATCCATACACACAATCGTTTCTTATGAACATTGCATACCACTCAACAATCTATGTTGATTTTAAAAAAAAAACATTAAAAGCAAGAATTTCTTTTCCATTACTTTAAAAAACAAAGTTCCTCCAAAGAGACCATGTACTAATAACTTTTAGTCATATCTCATTCTGCTCTGCAAGGTAAGCCAGGATGAGCAAAATATATTAACCCCGTACCCAATAGGATTCATGACTGACCAGCGATTTGAACCCAGGTCTCCCTATCCATAGTCCGACACCATAAGCACTATCCCTGCTCAGCCTGCAAGGAAGAAATCAGAAGTATGTATTTCCTGTTTCCTGGAGTTTATTCTCATGCCTAATCCTAAAGGAACCCTAGTTAGTATTAACTATGGCTGACAAACAAGCCAGGATCATAAACCGGCTTGATTCTGGCAGTTAGTTTAAATTACCCAAAGTTTTCCTTGATTCAGATGTAATAATTATCTCTCTGCCTTGCTATTATTTATATTACAAGTAGTCAATCTGCAGTGGCTGGCCAAAACAGAGAAGTTAGCTGCAGTATTCATATTTAATCTAACTGTGCCCTCTGCTGGCTTGAAATCTGCAGCAAAGAGGGCAGCAGCTAACAGTACAAAGAGCTCTTTGAAAATCTGTAATGGTTATTTAAAAAAATAAAATAAAATAGCTCTCAAAGGCTGTTTAGCATGCAAGAAATCTCAGACTCTGCAGGCTAATGTTTTTAAAACTCTACAATGTTCCCACCTGAGCTCAGTCATTTCAACCAACAATGCACATTCTCTGCCTTCTCAACAGCAGATTCATTCTGAGTACTGTCCTCTTCTTTGAGAGGATTAAAATAAATGTTGTGTACTGCTCACTAGAATTTACCAGAGTCTCAATTTGCTTTTTTTTTTAAAGAAGATTGAGGACTTCACTTCAAGAGAACAATTTTTGAAATGGAATGATGTGGCTACTTCTCAGGACATTTAACAACAGTACTTTAAGTTATCTCTTAACTAGAAATTGCATTTCTGGACAATTATGAACTAATGTACTTGTTAATTCCTAGGCTGTGAAGTAGGAAAAAGGAAAGAACTACCATTATATTATCACAATGGGGCCAAGGTATCTAGCTACTGTTGGTTCAGCACTGTTAATGTCCAAGTAGCATGGGCAGTCACCTGTTTGAGAAGGCAGGACTTGGATACCACTGAACTGAAATGTTTAAGCCAAAAATTACTTTATAAAAATTAAGCTATATTGCCAATTTGCCTTTGATTTTTGAATGATCAAGAAAGGGCTAAGGTTGTTAACTATTATTTTATTATTTTAAAACTGTAGCCCTCTGCTTTCCTTTTTCTCAAAAGTAATTAAAATAAATACTTTTGGTTACTTTTTTGTTTAAAAAATCCAAATGTTACAATGACTCCCAACCATCTCATCATAGCACTGATATGAACATCACAGCCCAAGATATGGGAACTTTTTGACTACGTATTTCAGTTTTCTCATTATCTAAGACAAATTCTTATAGATCTTCCGCCTTCCATTATTTTTGTTTTCTTAATGTTCAGCATTAAGCCTCCCTTGGCTATTACAATATTATAAAATATTATGAGTGCCATAGTTACTGACAATAATGCATTGTGTTATGGTTCTATAATTATACTGAGGAATTGGTGTTTGTGGCTTCTGTTCTCCCTATTCTCTCTCCCTAGTTAATTAACTTGTTGCAAAGTAGCACATGAAAGCATAAACTCATGTCAATGAAAGAAAAAAAAGATCCTTGTATTTTTGTAATTATTTTATACTTCAGGGTTTGTGGGGTTTTTTGTTTTTGGGGAGGAGGGTTGCAAAAATCAGAAATAAGGCATTGGGGACAGCAAAGCATATAATAGTCACCTGCTGATGTGAAGAACTAGAATTAGCAGCAGGTTGCCTCAGAAACCTTCCAATAAAATCTTACAATGTATATCAAATGTCTTTTCAACAAACCTAAAAAGCATCTAAGTGCTTTAATTACAAGGTTAACTTACCAACAGGCATTTGAAATCAATACAAAGAAAACGGTTCAAGAAAATTACAGCTTATAATAGGTCACAGGAAATTAGAATGAAATGAGAAGTTTTGTATTGCTCTGGATGGTGAGTTTTTGCCTTTTCTCTTTTAGTAATTTCTTCAACTCTGGCCTTTGAAGTTCCATACCTAACTGTATGGAGAGGGGTGCCTTACCTAACCAGAAAAGGCCAAGGCAGAGAAAAGTAGATGAAGCACTGATGCCAGGGGTTCAGGATGGGGGAGAAGCTTCAAAGCCTGGTGAGCCAAATTTGTCTTGCAGCCCAAAGGTTCTCCATCCCTGTCTTAAGACTCTGGGGAGTTTCTGTGAAGCAAAGTATTCACTATTGGTCTAGAGAGGGACCAAAGATTTGATGATTGAGTATAAACAACATCTTTTTTTTTCCTTTACATCTGATGGTACCTGATCACAGCACTTGGGAATGTACAACACGTGAGGATCATGCAGCTATGGCCACATCCTATGCCTCTGGTCTGACCCCACCTTGTCCTCACAATAATTCAGCGATGCTGGATAAGCTTTCCAACAAATCTCTTAGTCTTTGCACTGGGTCTGCCTCAGTTGCCTGAGAAACAACAGAAGTCTTAGCTATTGCTGTGTGTGTCTTCTCCTGAACCAGGCTACCTGATAAGGCAATTAAAGTCATGAAATCTTTATAATATGGAAATACAGTAATGGCATAATCCTAAAATAATTTTCTATTCCTAGTGTAGTCTCTAGTGATATAGAGCATTTCAAAGATGCCAGGGTCAGTTTCCCATTCTTTTCCAGGGAAGAAAGCATTACTAGGAGAGCTGAGGTCATATTATTCCCTTAATTTTTTTTTCCTTCCTGTATTCTTTCATATCAGTAAATAATACCAAAAGATACATTCTTACAAGTAGCTCCTTAAATGCAGTTTAAACTGCATTTAATACAGTTGCAAGCTGTGTCCTCTTCCCTAGCACAGAAAAAGTCCAGGTCTCTTGATGCACGAGGCAGAAAATCCAATTGGTTCCCCTCGCCACACTGTGGTAGTGATACAGTAATCAACTATATAATTGACAATTTGCTGTCCTTTAATGTAACACCAAGGACTGTTGCCTGAAGTAGGGCAGCTCATCCTGCCTAAGCAAAGAGCTGGCTCTACTTGGAAAAATCACTATGGAACCACTGAGAACATTAGCAACCAGACTCACAGCAAGGCAAAACAAAAACAAAATCAAAACAGACTAGCAACTCAGAAATCCAGTGAAAGTGTACAGAAAACATCAGTGTGTCATCAAGCTTTACATAAATCAGAAAATGCAATTACAGTGTGAATACTGGGTACAGTTCTAGGCCCAAGAAGGAGATTGTAGGAGGGGAAAATCAACTACTGTATTTGAGATGTAGTGCCTGCCATCGCTGGTGAGAGCCAGGAGAGAGGGAGACAGGGAAGTGGGGAACAAGGATAAGGGCTGATGGAAGGAGGAGGAGGAGGAGGAGGAGGAGGAGGAGGCAGTGGCAATGCCCACCACCCGCCTGACCACCCGCCACAGGTGAGAGCTGGGAGGGAGGGAGGGAGGGAGGGAGGGAGGGAGGGAGGGAGGAAGGATGGATACATGAGGACCAGTGAAGTGTCATTGCCCCCAATGGTGGCATGGCTATATGGCTGCACCACCATTGGGGACAATGGAACTTGAGCATCTGCAGACTTTGGTATCCCCCGATGGATACCGAGGATCGACTGTACTTTGAGAATCCCATGGGACTAACAAGAAGGCTAAAAGTAACCAAAGTATATACCGCACATAAGTACCAAATTCTACAGTTAATTGATGCCACTGGAAAACTTAAAAGACAAATTCTAATGAATTAGATGGATTGCCAGTTTTATAATTTAATCATAGATAATATAAATGGGAATGGCCAATTTGAAAAAAGGGGATGGGAACTGGATTTAAACATAACAATAGTCTAATGCTGAATGTCAAAAATTTGGAGTCCTCCTCCCTTTAAATCCAAATCAGCTTCCCTTAAAGAATGTGTCTTGTAATTGATACACAAATGGCACCTTACTCCAACTAAGTTAGTGAGAAGTACAAGTACACATCTTCTAAGTGCCAGAGGGGTTGTGATTGTATGGGTACATTTACACACATATGGTTACACTGTGATAAGAGCTATCAATTTTGGCTCTCTGTACGTTCCAAGTTATCTCGAGTATCACAAACCAAAGCCTTGTTCCTTGTCCTGAGTTATTACTTTTGTCTGTATTTAATGGTAATTATAAGAACTTAAAATACAATTATATCATTTTGTTTCCTTCTTGCTATTACTTGGTTGGAGATAGTAGAGAACTGGAAGACACACTACTTGCTCATGGAGAACTGATGGCAAAGGGTATGGAACACCTTATTAATGGAAAAGCTATCAGAAAGGATCAACAACCCCACTTCATATCACACTCCTTTTGAGGAGAAATGGTTACCCTTTTTTACTTTTGTTAATTCTTTAGAACACCCTCCTATGCCACCATCTAACATTTGAACTTATGGAATGATGTTGTTGTTTTTATTTGACCCATTTGCTCCATAATATATATTGTATTCATGATTTTTTTACCTTTTCCTCAATGGATTATGATTTTAATAAAATATTTTTAAAAAATTGATTACCAGCATCAATTTGTCACATTCCTATGAGTTCTTCTCAGTTACAATACTATAAAGGAAGAAAGCGTCCACAAGACTTAAGGATGCAGTTTTACTGAAAACAATATAGCATGTGTCTGAGCAATATGTATAGAATGCCTGGACCACACACTACATGCTACTCCAACAGATAATTGATCTCCTTGCTTTTTTCAAAAAAGTTAAATTAGAAAACGAAAAGTTAACAATTTGACTGGCAAACCAGAATGCTTTGCCCTTAAATTTATTACTGTCTGTAGGGGGAATACAGACACAAAGATTATTATTGTGTTACCACCAACTGCACCGCATATACCAGCCCTTCCCAGTCATGCATCACTGTCCTTGGGGAAAGAAATCAAGTTAGGAATTACCCTCATTTAGCTAACCAGGAGTCAGAGATGACAACACAGATATGTGTCAGGAAACAATGTGGCAGCCACCAGAATCAACAATATTACAAATGCTGGATTTGGATTCCTCTTTAGATTTCTGAATTTGGGTTTGCTCCTATTCCCACCCCACACCACAGATAGAAGAAATGAATGGAGGGAGGGCATTCATTTTCACAAGGCTGTAAAGGAATTGCATTGCACTACAACACTGAGTTCTGACTGAATCTAGCATCAGAACTGAAAAGTCTTAACTGACCATCTGCCTTGGTCCAGGCCTCAGAGGGAGAGAAGAACTGCTGGATCTGATCTCCTTCCCCACCCACCTTCTCCATTTATGTCGTGTCTTTTTAGATTGTAAGCCTGAGAACAGGGAACCATCTAAATAAAAATAATAATAATTATAAGCCGTTCTGAGATCCTTTAGGGCTGAAGGGCAGGATATAAATAACATACATACATAAAAAAATAAATGTCAGTACTTTTCCTTACTCCCACCATTTAAAGGAATTCAGTTTCACAGATAGCACATAGCCCTGATCAACAGATGAATGTCTTCACCTTTCTGCCACAAAAGAGCTGTGGCATAGAAAAGGGCTCACAGGGACTTATCAAAAACATTCATATTTTATTGGATTCTCATTTGTTTTCTTCCATATAAAAACATTCAGGTGTTTTTTATACGCAGGGTGCAACAAATGTCCATTCAGTAAAGCATTACCTTGACAGTTTTATCCATAGATGCAGAGAGCAACATATGGCTCCACTTCTGCAGAGGACACCATTGGACTGCATTAACTGGACCACTGTGATCAGACATCTCAAACACCAGATTCTTAGGAATTTCAGTAACTCCATATTTGGATCCTATATATGGCATCATATACTGGGAAACTTTAATGGACATCCTATCTTCTGCTGTCCCAATTTTGATAGTGCAGTTTGTACTCTCTCCAGAGCATTCAGCTTCATGAGGAACGGCATTTTTCACCAGTCTCATTCTTTTAGGAATATATGGCTTCAGTCCCTGTATGGGAACATCACTGTCGTCATGGACCCTCTTCTGTGAGCAACTCTCATTTCCAGAAAGCAACTTAGGTTTCATTGAAGAGCTTAGCAAGTGGTTATGATTCCTACTTGCTATTTTCAAATTAGGATCAAATGTCTTCTGGTAGTTTGTTACCATAGGCTTTTTAATGTTCTGTAGGTTCTGTAAAAGAGCATCTTCATGATAGACATTCCTTCTGGAGCTACCAATACATTCCACAGGCTGGCCTTTGCTCCCACTAACTGTATATAGCCCACCACAATACTGAACAGCCCTCATTGCAGAATCCGCTAGGCCTATTTCACTACTAGCAGCATCTTCATACTTCCCAGCCTCTGCCTCAGAATCTGAATCTGAATCATCATAAGCAACAAGTGAGTTCATCAAGTCAGCTATAATGAAAATTTCTAACTTCTGTCTTTGAAAAGTTTAGAAACTTCATATGCAGTGAATACCTGCAATGAAAGGAATGAACAAATTTTTAAAAATTGAAAAATTCTATTTTCAATTGAATAAATATTTCTTATTTTCTTATTTATAAATAGCTATACAATTCAATCACAGCATAATTATAAAACATTAAATATTTTAACCAGGAACCATTACATCTTTCATCAATACTGTGTTCACAGTAAAAGACTGTAAATCCCAGCTTGGCTTACTAACCTTGCCAAAACAATCTTAACTATACAGCACTTTGTTTCAAAAGGAAAACTGCAGACTGTCACTGAGTCAGTAGTGAATCACAGAAACACTGTTCTGCAAATTTCTAGGATAGAATAAGAAACCTATATCTATCTGTGTGTTCCCATTAAAATGCAAATACATGGTCAAGTGTGACCAGAAAAGAATAAAAAAGGGACTATCCACACAATGGAAATAGTAGTGAGTCCAGATTTATGGTGGGCAATGTATTCAAATATATTATTTTAACGGTGCAAAATGCAAAAGAGGACACATCTCCTTTGACACACACAGTGGTAAGGGGATCTTTTAGTACTGAGACTCAGAAAAAGAAGTGGGTAGCATAAACTTTTTGCAGAATGAGTCTACTACATAATATGCAGAAGCAGACTTAAGTCTACAAAACCTTATGCTACCAATTTCTTTCTCTCAGTCTCACAGGTGCTACAGGTTGAGTCCACCTTATCCGGAATTCCAAAATCCAAAACTGTCCACATTTGTTTTCTGATGGTTCAACTTACACAAACTTTGGTTCATGAATAAAATTATTTTTTTAAACCAATGTATAAAATTTCCTTCAGACTATGTGTATAAGATGTACCATATATACTCGACTATAAGTCGACTTCATGTATAAGTCGAGGGCAGGTTTTGGAGGCAAAATTATGGATTTACCCATGACCCATGGATAAGTTGAGGGTAAAACTTGGAGGCTTCTTGTGTATGTGTATGTGTGTGCACAGCAAAAGGGACTCTAACTGAACCTTTTTGCTTCAGTGTGTCAGCCTTTGTTTCAGCCTTCACTCCCCAGACAGCAGCTGCAGCACAGGTGGGAGAGGGACTCTGTTTGTTTAACAGCAGTCAATCACCCAGGACTCTTTCTGCTTGGCTCAGGAGAGAACGAAACTGCTCTCCCCACCACATAGGGAAATCTGAAAGAGCTACTATCACATCACTATACTGATCCATAAATAAGTCAAACTTGGATTTTGGGGTCAATTTTGGGTATAATTTTTTCAATTTATAGACAAGTATATATGGTATACAAAACATAAATGAATTTCATGTTTAAACTTGGGTCCCATCTCCAACATATCTCATTATGAATATGCAAATATTCCAAAACACTTCTAGTCCCAAGCATGTTGGATAAGGGAGACTCAGCCTGTACAAGACCCCTTTGTATACTTATCCAGACTAATATGGCTATGCTTCAATTCTACACTTTGGCTGCATCTGCACTACACAAATATTGCAGTATGACAGCACTTTTAACTGCCACGGTTCAGTGCTATGGAATTCTGGAAACTGTAGCTGACTTCTCTGTCAGAGAGCTCTGATGCCATAACAAAACACAAGTCTCAGAATTCCATAGCATGGAGCCATGGCAGTTAAAGTGGTGTCAAACTGAATTATTTCTGCAGTGTGGATGCAGCCCTAATTGTAAAAGAAACAAACGAAGAAAGAAGCCCTAGTTGTGAAAGAAATAAGTACAGCAGGTGCAGGGCACAATTAATTCCATGCTTGACACACTACTAAACATGAAGTAAACTTATCCTCTAATATATATATTATATATATATATATACACACACACACACACACACACACACACACACACACACGTTCCCAACCCTATTCATGAAATGGGGCAAGTGGAGCTTGTGTTCTACCAAAACCTTTCTTCTCCGCTTTCCACACACAATAAGTATTAAAATACTAAATAATACTACAGTGTTCCCTCCACGTTTGCTAGGATTAGGGGCGAAGGACCCCTTTGAATATGGGGAAACCACAAATAAAAGAACCAATATTCTTTTTACCTAAGACAACACCTTTATGGGCATTTCTAGGTCCTCTAGTGTAACTCTGCCGAAGGACCTACAAATGCCTAGAGAATTGCTTTCTCTAGGAACATCTAGGTTCTCCAGCACAACTCTAAGGTCAACTTCCAGCAGAATTGCACTGGAGGACTTAAGAGATTCCTAGGGAGAACATTTTAATCAAAACTACAAAAAATCAAAGCCGCAACTGTGGAGGGCCAACTGTGAAGTCGAAGGCTTTCATGGCTGGCATCTGTAGTATTTGTGTGGGTTTTTCGGGCCATGAGGCCATGTTCTAGAAGAGTTTATGGCACTTTAACTGCCCTGGCTCAGTGCAAGGGAATCCTGGGAACTGTAGTTTTGTGAGAAATTGAGCCTTCTACGTCAGAAAGACCGGTCTGGTGTCACAATAAACTACAATTCCCAGGATTCCCTAGCACTGAGCGAAGGCAGTTAAAACAGTCTCAAAGTGGATTATTTCTGCAGTCTCTTTTTTAGACCTTCGGGAGGGAAGGCGGGGTATATATAAATGAAATTAATAATAATAACAATAACAATAACAATTCCGTCCCAAGCGGTGAGCACCCAGAGCCTCTGAAGCAGCCCTTACCTGTCCTGAGGGCTGAAAACCCCTGAACGTTAAAAAGAAAGAGGGGGCAAAAACAAAGTCACCGGAAGTACGTATACTGGGGGACCAATTTCACATGAACACCAGTCGGTCCGTTCCTCAGAGTGTTCCCCCGGAAACCCGACCGGCACTTAAGGTTCCCCCTCGCACCGCTGCTTTCGTTGGCGTCGTAGTGTAGTGTCCCCTTTTCGTACAGGCCTACTGCCTTTCCTCTCCTGCCTCCTAGCCCCGCGGTTTCGTCCGGTTCCGGGTCAGGAGTGTGTTTCCCAGTCGGAAGGACATGAGCGACGCACCAGCTGCTCCTGTCTGATGCAATGGAGTCACTCTCTTTGGCCAAGAGGCGCTGAAGGAAGAAGTCGGTCCCGCCGAGAGACAGGTGAGGATCTGGGGAGAAGGAAGAGGCCGGGCAGAGCGAAGCAGGCCCTCCTTTGCATGGAATCCTAGAATGCAAGAGTTGGAAGAGACCCCAAGGGCCCTCCAGTCCAACCCCATTCTGCCATGCAGGAACTCTCAATCAAAGGGTCCCCAACAGATGGCCATCCAGCCTCTATTTAAAGACCTCCAAGGAAAGAGACTCCACTACACTCAGAGGGAGTGTGTTCCACTGTCGAACAGCCCTTACTGTCGGGAAGTTCCTCCTAATGTTGAGGTGGAACCTCTTTTCCTGTAGCTTGCATCCATTGTTCCGGGTCCTGTTCTCTGGAGCAACAGAAAACAAGCTTGCTTCCTCCTCAATATGACATCCTTTCAAGTATTTAAACACGGCTATCGTATCACCTCTTAACCTTCTCTTCTCCAGGCTAAACATCCCCAACAACCTAAGGCGTTCCTCATAGGACATGGTTTCCCTTCACCATTTTAGTCACCCTTCTTTGGACACGCTCCAGTTTCTCATTCCTTTCTGAACTGTGTTGCCCAGAACTGGACACAGTATTCCAGGCAGGAATGACCAGAGCAGAATAGAGTGGGACTATTACTTCCCTATACTATTTCTATTTCTTCGTTGTTTAGGGTGAACTTGTGAAATTTCTCGGTGCTCATTATTTTTATTTTCTTTATGCTCAGCATTAAGCCTGTCTTTGCTCTTTCTTCTTTGATCTTCCTTAGCAGGTGTTCCAGGTCTGTGAGGTTTTCTGCTAGTACTATGGTGTCATCTGCATAGCTTAGATTGTTGATATTACTTCCTCTTATTTTCACTCCTTTTTCTATGTCCAACCCTGCTTTTCTTATAATATGTTCTGCATACAAGTTGAAAAGACAGGGTGAAAGGATACAGCCTTGTTTGACCCCTTTGCCAATTGAGAACCATTCTGTTTCTCCATATTCTGTTCTGACAGAAGCCTCTTGTCCTGAGTACAGATTCCACATCAAGACTATCAGATGTGTTGGCACTCCCATGTCTTTGAGGGGATTCCACAACCTTTCATGATCTATGCAGTTAAAGGCTTTGCTATAGTTATTGAGGGTTCCAGGGGCCAGACTAACCTCTACTTCTAAGAGGACTTTTACCATCTCGGCCGCTACCCTCTGGAATTCTCTGCCCATTGAGCTCCGCTCGGCCACCTCCCTGGCCCAGTTTAGAAAGGGGCTGAAGACCTTTTTATTTAAGCAAGCATTCCCTGATGCAAGCCCCGATTAACTTCTTCCCCCCCCCCCACGTCAGCAGTGGCAGCTGGCCGGAATGTTTTAATGGATTGTGTTTTATTTATATGGTATATGTGTTTTATGTATATGTATTGATATGCCATGTGTTTTATGTATGTTGTACACCGCCTTGGTTTATAGAAGGGCGGTATAAAAATAAAATTTTATTATTTTTATTTATTATTATTATAGTCTATAAAGCCTCTGTTTAGAGACCTCGAAAGAAGGCGACTCCACCATACTCTGAGGCACCATATTCCACTGTCGGACAGCTCTTACTGTCAGGAAGTTCCTCCTAATATTGAGCTGGAATCTGTTTTCCTGTAGTTTGAATCCATTACAGTACTCTGTATCTTATTCTCTGGAACAGCAGAAAATAAGCTTGCTCCATCCTCAACATGACATCCTTTCAAATACTTAAACGGGGCTATCATATCACCTCTTAACCTTCTCTTCTCTTCTTCTGGCTTAACACACCCAGCTCCCTAAGTCATTTCTCATGGGGCATGGTTTCCAGACCCTTCACCATTTTGGTAAATACACACACACACATTTGTAAAAGAAATGGCCTAACCCATACTCTCCACTAAGAGCTGGACTGTTGGGTGGAGGTGCTCACACTATTCAGGAGAATTGCCAGGTGTGTGTGTGTGTGTGTGTGTGTGTGTGAACACAGTCCTCTCTTTTCACTAACCCCCCCCCCCCCCGTTTCCTGCTGGTTTGTTGGATGTCTTTCCCATTTCCCAGACTTTGCTTTTCCCACCTCGTCCTCCTCCTCCATTCATGTCCACACTTCTGCCAAGCCAGCCTGCAGGTTTGAAACCGCACCAAGCACTGATTCTCCTCATGACAACGAGTCTTTCTCTCTTGGGTTCACCTCAGCCACATATATACACAAACACCTCAAACATACATATACACCAGGGTGACCAGCTATCCTCCTCACCATTGTCAAACAGCCCTTACAGTCAGGACATTCCTCCTAATGTTGAGGTGGGATCTCTTTTCATGTAGCTTGCATCCATTGTTCCTAATCTCTTGAGCTGCAGAAAACAAGCTTGCTCCATCCTCAGTGTGACACCCCTTCAAATGTTTAAACAGGGCTATCATATCACCCCTTAACCGTCTCTTTTCCAGGCTAAACATACCCAGCTCCCTCAGTCTCTCCTCATAAGGTATAGTTTCCAGACCCTTCACCATTTTAGTCACCCTCCTTTGGACACGCTCCAGCTTCTCAACATCCTTTATTAATTGTGGTGCCCAGAACTAGATGCAGTATTCCAGGTGGAGCCTGACCGAGGCAGAATAGAGTAACACTATTACTTCCATTGATCTAGAAACCTTCCCCCACCCCCATTTTTACAATTATTTTATATACAATAATATATCAACATTACAAACAGTACCCTCTTTACAAACAAACATGCATTATAGACTACACAAATATTACAAACATCAAACTAAAATGACTTCCTGACTTCTATCACATGAATATTTTTGATAAATTTTCTGACTTTCTGATCTGTCTTTTTATAAATATTGGTTGCCATTATTTTTGTCTCATATATTTAGGTTGTATTATGTATACAATATTTTTAATTTTTCTCTATTACCCATAATTCATTTACTGCCATCATCATCATCATCATCATCATCATCATCATCATCATCTCTATATCTTATTTCCTTGGATTTATAATCTTTATTGGTTGGTAGATATATATATTTACATTTGTCCTTAATTACTTTTACAATTCTTCAACCATAGCAAAAATAGATATATAAATAAGAGAGAGCCCAAAAATCCAAACATTTCAACACATTATATACTTTTTTCTTATATATTGTTTATATCTTATTTGTTTGATATTAATTTCTTAATTAGTTAATCCTTATATACTTTCTTCCCCCATAAATGTTCTCTCTCTCTCTCTCTCTCTCTCTCTGTCTATCTATCTATCTCTCTCTCTATATATATATAGTTTTTACCACTCTTTCTTATATCTGTCCATCGAATCATCAGACAGGTCAGTTTGCCTATTTCCTTGAGATCATATAATCTGAGTAGCCATTTTGTGATATCTGTTTCTTCCACTGCTTTCCATTTTTTGGCATAAATTACTCTTTCTGCTGTAATCATATAAAATATTTATGTTCCATGGCATCTTTCTGTCTCTTCATCAGTTATTCCTAGTAGGTACAGTTTAGGTTCCATTTTTATATTTATGTGGAGTAGCTTGATAATTTCTCTGTGAATTTGCCTCCAGTATTTTTTGTTTCCTAGCACTCTAGACATGTCCTCCTTTTCCAGGACACATCATACATTTCTGGCTCCTGTCCAGAAGGAATTTCAACATGTCCTTCATTTTTAGCATGACTAAGAAGCATGAATTCATCTTTATATGAGTGTCTTTTAACTATTATTTGGTCATGTCCTGCATTTTTAACTTCCTACTTCTGTGGTGCCTTGTCCTCCTTTGTGGTGAGTACATCTGGTCACCTTGGGCTAGTTTTGCTGAGGAACCCGGTTTTATTGGAAGGGATGTGCAATGACATCCAAAATCCATAAAACAGGGACACCTTTATGGGGTCAACCAAAATGCACAAAATACATGATTCAAGCCCTCGAGTTGATCCCAACTCATGGAGACCCTTTGTATAAAACATCCCCAAGCCCCCCCTTGTCCTCCACTGCTTTGCTTAGATCTTGTAGATTAAGGCCCATGGTCTTCCTGACTGCGCCTATCCATCTGGCACGCAGTCTTCCTCTCTTTCTATTGCCCTCTACCTTCCCCAGCATCATTGTCTTTTCTAATGAGTCCTGCCTTCTCATTATGTGGCCAAAGTACAGCCTCAATCTGATCATCTTGGCTTCCAGGGAGAGTTCAGGCTTGATCTGTTCTAGGACCCATTTGTTTCTCTTTTTGGCCATCCACAGTATCCTCAGCACTCTTCTCAAGCACTACATCTCAAATGAATTTATTTTCTTCCTATACGCTTTTTTCACTGTCCAGTTCTCAAATCCATACATGCTGATGTGGCTCAAACAATTCTAATTTTAGTGCCCAGTTGTATACCTTTACCCTTTGGAATCTTGTCTCGGTATTTCATCACTGCCTTCCTCATTCTTAAGTTTTCTTCTAATTTCTTTACTGTAGGTCTGAAACAGACGGGCCGAAAGCTCCGTGTCGGCACCGAAATTAGGGTTCCAGAGCGCGTGGCATCCACACGCTCTGGAACCCTAATACGTATGGGAGGCGCCATCTTTACATGCACGATGCAAGTGTGGTGCCACATCCACATCTCCGGGCGCTGCACTTGCATCGTGAATGTGTCACAGTGTACCAATGGCACACTGATGATGTCCTCCCTGCGTGCCCAAAAGAACCCGCTTTTAGCAGGTTCTTTTTGGAGCGGAGGGAGCCCACGCAGTTTGGTTGATGCAGGCTTCCTCTGCAGGGAAAATGGCCTTGCAGTTTCTTCTTTGACCTTCCTTAGTACAGTAGTTGTTCCAAGTCTGTGAAACATTATATAGGAGAATTTTTTTTAATATGATGCTGTTAGTCACAGACCTGCATTTTGTCACTGTTTTGTTTGTGTGTTCTGTGGTGAGATGGTGTAAAGGGATATCTATGCAGGCAGGCCTCTCCTCCTTCTGGGCTTGTGGCTCTGGCTGCCGCAGCATTAATACAATTTGACACCACTTTAACTGTCATGGCTCTATCCTACAGGGTCCTGGGATTTGTAATTTGTTGAGAGACCAGAGCTCCTTAACAGAGAAAGCTGAATATCTCACAAAACTACAAATATTTCACCTTTTCTGTCAATGTGTGCTGGTGCCTCACAAAACTACAAATCCCAGGATTCTATAGGATAGAGCCATGACAGTTAAAGTGGTGTCAAATTGCCATGGCAGCTAAAATGGAAGGCAAAAGCAAACCGCCTCTGAACAAATCTTGTCAAGAAATGCCCACATTTGCCACCATAAGTCAAAAATGACTTGAAGGCCCACAACAAAACAAATACAGCCAGACTTTCGTATCTGCAGGGGATCCATTCTGGACCCCTGCAGATAACAAAAAACAGGGGGCCTCAACTCTTTGTTCCTAATGGTGACGCCATTGAGAACAATGGGGCTTGGCATACACATGCTTAAATTCACAGATGGCAAGCCCATGGATAAAGAGGCCCCACTGAATGAATAGAACTGCTTTGAGATACTTTGCTATCCAAGGTCAAGCAACTCCCTAGCCTCATCCTCCCAAGTTAAGGTGTTTAGTACCAAAAGCCAGGGACACACATGCCTCTTCTCATCTCTGGGATTTAAAAAATAGAACAGCAATACTTAAATCTATTTGCTGTCCTTTTACGACACTCAAAATTTGCCACCTGAAGCAGATATGTCACTCTGTTAAATGCTAAGGCCATAGAGTCTTATACAAATATGTCATCATTAGAATCTTGCATATTTGTATATGACCCTATAAGTAGCATAGCAATGTGAAAGAAAAGAGTCCACACCTTTATCCTTAATAAGTGCATGGATAGGATACATAGCTTGATTTTCCTTTTATTTCACATGGCCACATTTCTTGTAAGTTAGTCAGCAGTATCACTGCAGATGATGCCAAAAACTCTGACAGAGATTGGCTCACCTAAGATCTCTGAGTTTCACAGCAGAGGTGAAATTTGCTTCAGAGACATTGTGGTTCATAACTGAGAATCATAGCATTGGAAGGGGCATCGTGGAACAGTGACTCCAACCCTGCCCCCTCCAAGGCAGGATCTCCAGCTACAGCATCCCTAGCAGATAGCTATCTTGCCTCATTTTCCCTACTACCACCATATGACATAGTCTGAATTCCAGGCCTTTTCTCCAGAAAAAGAGAGGCAGAAGGAACTGTAAATAGACTTAGGGAATGTTTGTAGCACCCTTATCAGAAAATGTTAGTTCATATACCCAAATCTTGTCTATTCATATTGACAGGAGCTCTCCAGGATATCGAGCAGAGGTCTTTCCTGTCATCTACTAAGATCCAAAACATGCTGCAGAAATAATCCAGTTTGAGACTGCTTTTTTAACTGCCCTGGCTCAATGCTAGGGAATTCTGGGAACTGTAGTTTTGTGAGAGATTTAGCCTTGTCTGTCAGAGAGCTCTGGTGCCACAGTAAACTAAATATGTTTTGGACCTAAATTATCCTTTTTGGCCAGGTGATTTAAGGAAAAGAAATGGGATCTTCCATGTGCAAAGTATGTCCTCTTACAGTTGGCCTTAGTGATCAGAGCCAAACTCTTAAAACATCTCTTTCATAACCTGAAGTGCTGCTCCAATTCAGAGTAGATAATGCTTGGCTAGATGAATCAGTGGTGTGACTCACTAGTTTTATGTATTCATTACCTTATGACAGATGTTTCTCCTGGTCCTTTTTTACAAAGAGAAATGATTAAGTCAAGCTTTTCAAGCTCTAAAAACATAGGTTGAGATGGATGAGAGGTGCCCTTGCTCCAGTTTTATACAGGTTGGTATTTAATGGCATGCTCCGTCAGTCAGACATTATATATTTGCCAAAATGAAATACCCATATGATGTTTGTTAGAACAGCCATTAAAGACTGGGTTGTCAGCCACAAACTCCTTGGTTAAAAGCCTGTCTTTCCACAGAACTGGTAGCAGGATTTAACTGAGCCACTATTTCTCAGCATCAGTCCTTCCTTCCTTATCTGCAATAACTGGATAATAATACTGAGATAGTGTATAAAGACTTCTTTGAACACTCAAAACACTGAGCCCTGGTGGCGCAGTGGTTAAATGCCTGTGCTGCAGCCATTCACTCAAGACCACAAGGTTGCGAGTTCAAGACCAGCAAAAGGGCCCAAGCTCGACTCAGGCTTGCATCCTTCCGAGGTCGCTAAAATGAGTACCCAGACTGTTGGGGGCAAATTAGCTTACTTGCTAATTAGCTTACTTGCTGTTCACCGCTATGATCTTTGGAATAGCGGTATATAAATAAAACAAATTATTATTATTATTATGTTAATGCTAAACATTAACATACTAATCCAGGAGAGTTGGGGCACTTGGAACTGCATACATCCTAAGATCCATACTTTGCACATCCCTTTTTCTTCAGTTAAGATATCTACGGTCCAAAACACACTGCAGAAATAATTTGTTGAGAGACCAGAGCTCCTTAACGGAGAAAGCTTTAACTGCCCTGGCTCAGTGCCAGAGAAACCTGGGAATTGTAGTTTATTGTGGCACCAGAGCTCTCTAACAGAGAAGGCTAGATGTCTCACAAAACTACAGTTCCCAGAATACCCTAGCATTGAGCCAGGGTAGTTAAAGTGATCTCAAATCAGATTATTTCTGCAATGTGTTTTGGATTTTTATCATGGAATCCTTCGCCTTGCATATTTCTAAGACAAGTGATGCAGTTCAGATAGGCTGCTCAAGCCTCTTGGGACTCATTATAACATTGCATAAACTGATAGCATACTTGAGTCCAGGACATTCCCACTTTGCCACGGTTCTTGCAGGTGGTAACAATATCTCTTTGGAAATCTTCTAGGTGTATACCTGTATTGATTTTCAAGCAGGAAAAGCATTACATAAGCTTTCCATGAATACTGGCTCCTCAGTACAATACCAGTTGTCTTCTGTACCAGTTTAAAAGAATTGGGGTTATTCTGTTGTGCTTCTGATTTGATTGTTGTTTGGACAACTTATGTCAGTATTTGTTGATCTTGTAATGGTGTAGTCGACATAACAGTAATGTGGATCTGTTTATATTAGAAGCTTAAAAAGTCAGTGAAGAATGGAATGTCTCCTTGTGGTGCTAGAAGAAAAATGCTAACTTGCTGTTCTGTTTTAAATAGGAGCTAGGGAGAGTGAGCACCTGTGAGATTAGATTGCTTCTTTAACACACCTGCTTTCAGTCTTCTAGGTTATCAAAACTGTATGTGTTAAAAATTAATTTCTGATCTGTTCAAGGATGGAATAAATAACCTAGGGAAGATGCAGAATCTTGGTTCTTGTGAGTTTTCAAGAGTATCTAAAAATATGCCAGAGATGGTTCAGATTTCAATTTCTCTGACACTCTTATCTTGCTTTAGAATGAGATATAGGCCTTTAAATGCGGATCAGAGCTTGATTCTTTTTAGGGCTGTAAAGAATCTTAATTAGTGTGAAGTTGTCATTGAAATAGTGAATTGCCCTTAATTATCATTGGGATAATTAAATATTAAAGGGTAATGGAAAAGTCCGAAAGCTTGTAACATTTTATCTGAGTTGCGGGGAAATTGATTTTGCATCTGTTTTTGAAGTGCCTCTGAAAAACACAATAGAAGTTAAAAATTGCAAATGCACCCTGAGTTCAGAACAAGACATTGTATAAGTAAGTTTGCTATTTCTCTTGTCTGGTGAACAGGTAAAACGCCATTAAAAATGATTGGCAGGAAAGTTCTTAAAATGACTGAGGCTGAAATTGGCCCCTGTGGGAATAGATTTTCAGTGGGAAAATTGTGTGGTGAAGTCATTAAATGTAATTTTTTGCTTAAGCTTAATTGACTGCAGCAAAGCATTCTGCACTATAATGGTGGCACCGAGATAACTGGTGCAAAGTTTTCAAGACATTTAATACAACACTGTGAATGTTTGAATGCTGAACAGAAAGAAGTAAGGAATGGTTCATAAAAGTTTATTACGGAAGTATATAGTTACAGTATTTAACTGTGCAGCAGAATCAGAATTGGAGCAGAGAACTAGGAAGAAAGCATGACAACTAAGACAGACACTATTTCTGTGCTATGATATGACAAGCCAGAAGAGCTAGGCAGACGTGTTAAATAGAATTTCAGGGAAAGTGATTTAAGAATTAGTTCAATTTAGTACACTGTATGGTAGCAGTAAAATAATTATGAAACAATATGATGAAGATTTTAAAAAAACCAAAAATAATGACCACATGTGATTTACATAACTTTAAATTAGACGATGAAGACATTGAAATAATTAAACAATTTCCATACCTTGGCTCAGTTATTAACCAGAAAGGAGACTGCAGTCAAGAAATGAAAAGACAATGAGAACTTGAGCAGTAATGATGGAAGTAGGCAAGATCCTGAAGTGTCAAAGTATATCATTAAATTCTAAAGTTAGGATGGTTCATGCCATTGTAGCTCCTATTTTTATGTATGGTGGTAAAAGCTGGACCGTGAAGCTGATAGGAAGAAAATCAACTCATTTGAAATATGATGATAGTGAAGAGCTCTACAAATACTGTGGACTGCTAAAAAGACAAATAAATTTGTCCTAGAGCAAATGAAGCTTGAATTCTCCCTAGAAGCCAAGGTGACTAAACTGAGACTGTCATACTTTGGCCATATCATGAGAAAACATGACCTGCTAGAAGGAACAATAATTCTTGTTAAGGCAGAACCCACTAGGAGAAGATCAAGACTCGACTTCCCATTCACCAAAGCCCCATTCACACAACCGAGCTATTTCAAGTCAGACTTGCACTGATTATACTCGGTGCAGTGGGGGGGGGACAACCGAAAAGTCCATTTAAACCAGTGCAGTTGGCACCGGATCTCTTAGTGGTTCTTTTTTTTAAGAGACTGCAATGATCCCCATCTCTGAAAGTGTGAGTGAGCTATTGGATCTATTCAGATCATGCAACCACCTTTCAGGAAATGGAGGCACCTCCATTTTGACCCAGAGTGGTGGTGAATGGGAACTTCAGACTGGATTTAAATGTCATGGAGAGAAGCACTGCATTAAAATGTAGTGGGAACAATGAATAAGTTTTGATTCACAAATGCGAATCTCTCCATGCAAAAAACGTCAGTGTGACTGGCCCCAAAAAGCCAAGGAAGCGACAGCCCTGAGTCTGCAAGTTCTGAGCTTGATGATATGGTGACTTGGAGGTATCTTTTGGGTCTCCATAAGTCGAAGTCGACTTGATAATGAGAATATCAGTAGGAGGTTTCAAAGAAATGTATAGAAAGCAGCAAAGACCAATTTTCTCACTGCTACCGCTCACTGATGAAGCAATGGGCTATCTCCTGCAATGTTTAATCACAGCGATAGAAGCAGTTACTCTCAAGAAATTGTTGGACTCCTACCATTGACCATAATTTCTGGGTTGGTGGGAGTTGGACCCAAACAATATCCAGAAAGCAACTTATTTCCTTCCTCTACTTTAAGCCAGGGTGGACAAAGTGCAGCCTGTGGGCCATATTTGGTCCCTGAACCCTACAAGTGGCTGCTGAAGCTCCTGCCAGTCTCACACAAAAACCACCCAATTCTTTTTAAAAATCAATATGGTTTTCACCCAAAGACCACATTGAAAGCCCCCAAATGAACAAAAACACACAAAACGCCCCCACCACCACACAGCTCACAGTGCTCATCTCCTCAGTGTCTCTACTTTGCCACTTGTGGTTGCCATTTTTAGAGGGATGCACCAATAAAACAGGTGCTTTGGCATGCTGGAGGGAGAAGGGCCCACTAAGCATCTAGGGAGACTTGTCCCCTACCCCTGCACTCCTGCCTATTCTTGGTTTAAGTGCAATAGAACAAGATTTCTAGCTGAGATGTGCTGTTTGTGGACAATATCAGTCAAATGGGTTCATAAAATACAGGAACTAATCAGAAGGAGATTTCTGTATTCTGTATTGAAAGAAGCTGGGGGACTTGGTTAAAGAAAATGTAAAAGACATGTGTCCAGTTGGGTGGACTGATACTGTCACTAGGATTTGTGATTTCTTTTTAAGGTTGCAATGCTGCACATACTCTTGGGAAGAAACCCTATAGTCATAACAGGGCTTCTTCGTTGTTGTGTGCCCTCAAGTCATTTAAATTGAACATGAGTCAACAGTGTGATGTGGCAGCTAACAAGGCCAATGCGATTTTAGGTTGCATCAATAGAAGTATAGTGTCTAGATCAAGGGAAGTAATAGTGCCACTCTATTCTGCTCTGGTCAGGTCCCACCTGAAATATTGTGTCCAGTTCTGGGCACCACAATTCAAAAAGGACATTGAGAAACTGGAGCATGTCCAAAGGAGGATGACTAAAATGGTGCAGGATTTGCAAACCATGCCCTACGAGGAATGACTTAGGAAGGTGGGGATGTTTAGCCTGGATAAGAGAAGGTTAAGAAGGGACATGATAGACCTGTTTAAATTTTGGAAAGGATGTCATATTGAGGAGGGAGCTAACTTGTTTTCTGCTGCTCCAGAGACTAGGATCCAGAGCAATGGATGCAAATTACAGGAAAAGAGATTCCACCTCAACATTAGGAGGAACTTTCTGACAGTAAGGCTGTTCAACAATGGAACACACTCCCTCGGAGTGTAATGGAGTCTCCTTCCTTAGAGGTCTTTAAACAGAGGCTGGATGGCCATCTGTCAGGGATGCTTTGATTGAGATTTCCTGCATGGCAAGGGATTGGATTGGATAGCCCTTGCGGTCTCTTCTAACTCTATGATTCTATGATTCAGTGTATGGCAATTCTAAGGTGAGCCTATCTTGGCAGGTTTTCTTGACAAGATTGCCTTTCTCTTCCTCTGAGGTTGAGAGAGTGTGATTTGCCCAAGGTTAACCAGTGGGTTTCCGTGGCCAAGTGGGGATTCAAACTCTTGAGTATGTGCCCATCACAGGGCTTTCTGAAGATGAACCTGTCACAGGGTTTTCTTGGTGAGGTTTATGAAGAGGGTCATTGCCTTTCTCTTCCTCTGAGGCTGAGAGGGTATGATTTGCCCAACCAGTGGGTTTCCATGGCCAAGTGGGGATTCAGCTCCTGAGTCCATCACTCAAACCGCTATACAATGCTCACTTTCATAGTGAAGCTTAATTCTGAAGAAATGTGGCTCAGACTTCCCTTTTGGGGTACCAAATGAAGTCTGTAGTAGTGTTAGATTGAAAAGGTGTGAGGAGCAAGGCAAGGAAACGTCTGTGTGAGATGACAAACAGGTTTGCAAACTAACTTGACCAAGCCTTTTCTGTAAATGTCTTGGCTAGTTGTTACAGGTTATTAGCTCTATTGTAAAATAGTTTATGACTTCATGGTTTTACACTGAAACACTACTGGGCTTGCCAGGTAGGTGCACTAGATGGATACTTTCAGTTTTTGAATTTTTGTGGTTATTTTCTAAACTTAATAACAGTCAGTCTGCTTATAAATATGTGTAATGTTTGAATAATGTAGCATTTCTGAAAACATAAGGTTAAAACCTGTGTATTCTTCTCTCTTTCAGAGTACTCTGGGTTCTTTTCATTTTTATGAATAAAAAGACATTGCAGAACACATTAGAAACTGAAAATACAAAAGAGCCTTGACACTCCTGAAAATGGCAGATGTTCAAATTGGTGATTTTTGCTCTCTTAATCCACTGGAACTCTTTCAACAAGTAACCGAACAAGGAGAAAAAGTCAGGTCATTGAAGGCTGAGAAAGCACCAAAGGTAAATGTAAGAAAGTACCAAGGTTTGATTGCAGAACCAATTATCACATTCAATATTCTAATTACAATTGCTTTTTAATATTCTGATAATATTTTTCCAGTGGAATTCAGTTAATACAGTCTTGGAAAGAGCTTACTAATAAAATCAATAAAAAATGTCTGAAATCTCTAATATGAAATACAGACACCTTCCATGTTTGGTGCTATCCGCTCATCAAGTAGATAATTTAGACGTTTCTTGATTCTCAATAGATCAAGACAGTCCTTTCCACTGATGGAAGGTGTAGATGTTTCTTGTACAGTGGTACCTCGGGATACGAAATACCCAGGTTACGAAATTTTCGGGATACGAAAAAATCCCATAGGGAATTATTGTTTCGGGTTACGAATGTTTTTACGGGTTACGAAAAAACTTTTGGTGCTTTTTTCGGCTTTTTCGCACGGAATCGCGGCTTTTCTCCATTAGCGCCTATGGCAATTCGGCTTACGAAGGCTTTTCGGGTTACGAAAGCGGCCGCGTTACGAATTAATTTTGTAACCCGAGGCACCACTGTATTTCTGAAAGAAACTGAGATCTTGCAGAGAATCTCAACAGGGTGAGAATCTAACCATTATGGAGAAAGGGTGGAATAGGTGATTTTCACCACTTCTACTTGCATCCATGCATACTCTCTCCCACACTGTTCGAGAGGGTCTCTCAGACTACCACAGGAGGCTACCTGGGGAAGGAGAAATAGGCCAAAAAAAAAAAGCATTCCTTCCTTTTCCCAGTAATGCCCATGAGTAGAGTGAACTCTCAGTTCAACCTTATGTTTTGTTTCCTTTCTCAATGTCTTTTGACCTTGATATGCATAATTTTCCTCATTTCAGTAGTAGCAATAGCTAACACTCCCTAAACAGTTTACAGTGTGTAGGCCAATTGCTCCCAACAAGCTGGGTACTCATTTTGCCAACCTACGAAAGGATGGAGGGCTGGAACCCTGTCAGGAATTGAACTCACAACCTGTGAGCAACTGTGAGCGACTGCAGTACCAGCATTTAACCACTGCGCCACCAGGGCTCCCTGTACCACTGGTATGTCAGCTTTGGATAAGCTTTAAGGAAGCTTTATATTCATGATGAGTATTCTTTGACTCTTTAGAAGTTGGACTCCAATTGCCATCACCCCCTAGCCAGCATGGCTAATGGTCTGAGATTATGGGAGCTAAAGTTCAACAACATTGGGAGGGTCACAAATATCCCACCCCTACTTTATCTGTTGGTGCAACTAATTATGTCCTAAATCCAAATGCTGACCTCAAGTGAAATAAACATATTGAATCACTGAAACGTACGTAAGTTGCTAACTTGGCAAATTCCCATTGGTTCAGTTGGTCTGCATTTGTTTTAGCTAAAAATTGAATGTAAGCCTATATGGGGTTTTCCTACACATGTACAATTGGCCCTTCCCTTATGCAAGGGATCCGTTCCAGACCCCGCCACATAAGGGGAAAACCTCGTAAACTCAAGCCCCATTAGAAACAATGGGGCACGTTCTTGCGGTGTGCACCTGGTGCACCACAGGGTGCGCACTGTGGGCGCGTGTTCCATTGCTTCTTCCGGGGCGCAGGAGAAGTCTTTCTGGTGCGGTTTCCAGCGTATGCTGGAAGCTGTGTATGGCACGCGTATGACGCAGGTGCATTGTCCACCAATTTGCTAACTGCAAATAGGTCCAGATTAATACCATTTGAGCCTGAGGTTTTTCTTGTCAGACAAAGGGGCTCTGCACACAGCTCCAAAAGGGCAGCCTCCAGCCACCCCTTTTATAGCCAGATCGGGGCCGCAACAACCACACGCTGCGGCCCCAATCTGGCCTTTCCAGGGCATGAAAAGGAGCTACAAAAAGCAACTCCTTTTTGTGCCCTGGAAAGGGTGCCATAACCACAGCGTAGTAGCTTTGTGTGCTCCTTCGGCACTGCGTCATGCAGACGTAGCACCAGAAGAGCACCATGATACTGTGTGTCATGTGGAGCAGCGCACAGTGTCATGGTGTCCTGGGGCCAGAGTCAGGGTGTACATCATGGATGTGCTGCCCTGACTCCGCCCCCCCCTCCCCCAGCCAGACTTTCAAGCCGGTCTGTACAGGGCTTAAGAACATAAAAACTAACTGATTGAGCATTATTTTCTGTTTTCTACAGTATCCAGTATCTGACTATAGTATCTGGCCAGATCACCTAAGGAAACCCAAAGGCAGAATACAGTGCAAGTGCTGTACTGTAATGTTTCCAACTCACCCACACACATACAGCACTCTAAAGAACACTGCTTTGAACCATCTTGCTCCACTTGACTCCTCGTGACTAACATCAAGTGGCAAGTCCCGTGAACTTGTCCATTCATTCCTTTTTGTAATTTACAGTTTGTCAGCCATGTTCTGGTAGTGAATTTTATACGTTAGCTATATGCTGAGTGCAAGCTACTTTCTCTGGCCTGTCCTAAATCGAGCCCCAGTTCACTTCATTTTCTGATTCTGAATTTTAATATTGTGTGAGACAGTGAAAATCTGATCCCTATTTTTTTCTTCTCTTGGCATTTATAATTTTGTACACATTTGGAAATGACTTGAAGACGCACACAGAGAGAGATCATATTCTTCCCATAGTTGTATTATAAGTTTTGAGATAAACCAAGAGTTTTTTCTTGACTGTTCTACTTGTATGCCAACCCTGAATCGCAAAGACTCATTAAAAAAAGCATTCTTAATGGTTGCCACAAAGCTGTGGAATTCCATTCCCTAGAGATTTGCTGAAGTCACAGCTTGTTAACTTCCAGGAATGTTGTAAAACTTCTGTTGCCAAGACAGTCTTCCCCTCTAAAGTCTGAAATTAAGCAAGAAGGCAATCTACTGCAACCAAAAAAGACCAGGCTGGCCACAGTTAACCAGAGGGCCTTCTCATCTGCCACTCCCAAACTATGGAATAGCCTGTCGGAAGAGATCCAGAACGTTACCAATCTTGAAAGCTTTAAAAAAGCTGTCAAGACAGATCTCTTCCAACAGGTCTTCCCTGAATAACTAACTCACTTGGTCACCCACTGACATGAACTACCATATGGAATATCCCAGAATGCCCATCTGTCTATCACTGACTGAATGTTTTAATAATTTTAGATGAGATTTTACTTCTGTTAGTGAGATTTTATTATTGTTATGTGGGATTATAATGTTACTGTTTGGAGGGAGGGATAATGGGTTTTATTTTGTATTATTGTACTTTATTGTGTTGTGAGCCACCTCGATCCTGTGGGAGAGGCAGGATAAAAATATTATTATTATTATTATTATTATTATTATTATTGTTGTAACATTTTAACAGAGTGTTGTAATGTAACATTAGTTTGAGTCATACTGTCTGTCTCTCTATGAGCGTGTATCTAAATAATTTGTTGCTTATGCCACAATGTGTTGCTGGATTGGATGGAAGAGAAATTGACAAAAATAAGGTTACGTGTGCATATGAACTCCTACAGTGAGATTCAGAAATTTAGTTCCATATACCAAAGTGTTGATATAGCATCAACCCACCATATGCTGCTTCCTCAGTCTTAATAAGTGTTGCCACTCCAATTTTGAGATTAATTCCAGGGATGTAATATTTATATTATTAAATATTATAATCTAAACATTACAACCCTTGAAGTAAACCTCATTAAAGAAGGAGTGGCAACACTGGTGAGGTCTGGAGAGGTGGTCACTGGTGTTAAAATTAAATTTAAAATATATTCCCAATTAATTGGGCAATGCTTTAAAAACAAAGAAAAAAGAAACCTTTTAATTTCTAATACCTTCAACTATATTACTACAGTGGCCCAGGCATTGCTGGCAGAAAATATTCCTTTCACATCTCTTCCTGTGCCACCCAAATCTTCACAGGGTTGTGAGATCCTCTGAAGCAGATTTGGAGATGCAGCGGTGGGGAGGAAAAGAGGAAATCCTAATGCATGAACATAAGTCCACTTGCATGACAATGGATGTAGTCCAATATTAGTACTTAGAAAAACTGCACATTGGAGGCGTCATCTTGAACAGGAAATTCTGTTCCCCACCACTACCCCTTGTACCATAAGGAATATTGCTTCTGAGGGGAAGCTTGCTAGAGCAAAAAAAAATGCATTGTAGAAAATCCTGCTTTTTTCTTTTAAAGTTATGTTTTACTCATCTCCAAATACATACATATTAATTAATACAAATTAAGTAGAATTTCTGATGTCCATGCATCTGAAGAAATAGACTCAAGTCTAAAATTTCATGCTACAAACTTTTTTTTTTCAGTTAGTCTCAAAGGTGCTATAAGATCCCTTTGCAAATCTGTTGTCAGTGAGAGTGGACTTTGGGAATGCTCAGCTTCAACTCTGACCATACCACTGTCATTAATACTTTATTCATTTACTTGTTTAAAATTTGTGGTTATTTATACATCAGTGAACCAAGAGTGCACAACCTGCAGCATTTGCCCAATCCCACATGGCCCCAAAGCTTTAGGGAATCCAGCCACTTTCCACATAACTCTTCTGCTCAGGGTTAAAAAGCCATTTCCTGGCTTCCAAGAACACTTCCCCCAATCCTAATAGCAGCAGGGGAAAGCTGCCTAATGGGGATTGCTGGAATAAGTTGGAGGGGTATTCATATATTTATATTGTGTGTCTGTGCCTGTGTGATTTTAGTGGTGGCATATCTGCAAATTCACGATCAATGGCATTATGACTTGGTATAATGGGCTTTTAAGAAAAGATTCTTCCAATCCCAGTTTTCCTTTAGTGATATTCAAGGTCCAGCAACTAATGGCCAGGATCTTTTGTGCTCTGTCAGTGCAGAAGGGTAAAGTGGTGGGAGAGCAGACTTCTGATTCCATGCTGCCTGTTTTCCAATACATGATTGGAGGTGGAGCCTAAGAGAGAAAATGTTCTGGAAAGGATGCTTTGAAATGTCCTGATGCATAGATGATAGTCCAAAGCACCCCTTCCAAAGTGCATTCACCCTGAGGACCACATAGACAGACAGATGGATGGACACACACACACCCCACCATGCATTCAAGAAATAGTCAGCGTGGAGCTGACAGCCCTTTCTCCCCCTACCTCCTCCTCTCTGAGCAAGCTCAGAGAAGGTACAACAGCTCACATAACAGACCATTGTGCTTGTGGAAGCATCAAAAGGATTCTAGCCATCATTCGTAGGCTGCACTCCTGAACATATGTTGTTGTTTTGTTGCAATATTTATTTATTTTCCACCTCTCTCTATGGATCAAGGTAGGGAACAACAACAAATCAACAATGAACATCAATTAAAACACATTAATTAAAACATGCAGCAGTTTAAAAGGACAAATAAGACATATTAATTTCAAAACAGTCCACATATAAAATTCAGCATCTAAATTCACAATTTACTGATTCACCGTTACAATTCACAGTGTACTGATATCAGTGAGATTTGCTTCTAAAAAAAATTTTAAATGATTTTTAAAAATGCTTATTCAGTACTGTGGTATTGGCATGTATTGCATGTTACAAAATACCATTAGCAGAAAGACAGTATATCCCCCAGTGAATTTACAAACTCCATTTTCACAAATGGACAAATAGCAAGAGAGTAAATAGACAAGGGTGAGAATGTGCAGAAATGCCACTACATATACTTGGGCTTAGTTTTGAGGTGGATTAATTTGGAAGGTCTAAATATTACAGATTTGTGGGAAATTTTCATTTTGGCAAATAATTTGATTAGCAGAAGAAGGGAGGGGGGGCAGCTAGGAGCAGATAATAAAGAAAATAATACTTTCACCCCCACCTTCTATCTGCCATGAAGAATTTTTCAATTAAATCCCACTGGGCCCCTATGGGATAAGTAAATATTTGTACTCATTTTGCAAGTGGAAAAATAGGGTGGGGATCTTAAATGACGTGATCAAGGTTACACAAGCAGGTCATTTGGCTTGCTTACGTGGAGTTTTGAGACTAGCTGCTTCATTTCATATCCTTGCCTCCTTGGTCTTCAATCTGTAATTCATAGGCATTTATTTGACTTCAGATATATTGAATATTTCCTCTTCTGTATGATGTCTGTAAGTAGTAGGAAGATTGAAAGCTCTGAAAACTCTGCTAACCTGGAAACGGTTGAATTTCCCCCTTCTCTCCCATATTTTACACCAGGATGAAATTGATGCAGCAGTTAAGTTATTGTTATCTTTAAAAATGAACTACAAAACAGCAACAGGCCAAGAATATAAAGCAAGTTCCCCTCCAGCAGATTTCGCTCCAGTCAGTAATGGTCCAGGTGATGCTGAAGATGATGATTTTGTTGACCCTTGGACAGTGCAGACATCTAATGCGAAAGGAGTTGATTATGACAAACTTATTGGTATGTATTGTTCAATCTGTTTTTTAAATAATAATTTGTGGCTGTCCGGGTGTTATTGGAATTATGTTCAGTCACAACCCTGTGATAAGTTTTGCATCTCCTTTTGGATTCATAAAGTTTGATAGAACAATGAGTCTTAGTGAGGAGAGATAGGAAACTTCAGTAGGGAGCCATGGTGTCCAACTAGATTATTTTTGCAGTGCAGATGCAGCCTGTATGGTATTTTAGCTAGAAGTGTATATAATCTGTCATTCATTTTTATTGTCTTCAGTTCGATTTGGCAGCAGCAAAATTGATAAAGACCTCATCAATAGAATTGAGAGAATTACAGGGCATAAACCACATCACTTCCTGCGCAGAGGCATTTTCTTTTCTCATAGGTGGGTATGTTTTATTGGTTTTTCAAAATCTGAGTAGCAAAATCCATTCTAACTTTTTCCCACACATTCTTTTATTCTGCTCTGTATTATTCTGCACACATCTCCATAAAAGAAAGCAAAAGCCAACATTCTTGTGGGGAAAATAATCGGAGATTGATATGCAGTGCTTTCTATTTCAAAGGTAGAATGTCTTTGATTTAGCACAGCTTTACAAAGTCATGTCACGCCATTTCAGTAATAATGTTGTCATTTAAATACAGGTTACAGTCAAGAAGGCTTTATCTGTGTCTTTCAGTATTTATTTTCATCCCTTTTGAAAAGGGATTATTTTCCTCCCTTCAGGCTCTTCTTTTGCCATGTCTATTTTTTTCTTCAGAGATATGAATCAAATTCTTGACGCATATGAAAATAAGAAGCCATTTTATCTTTACACTGGCAGAGGTCCTTCATCTGAGGCAATGCATGTTGGCCATCTTATCCCGTTTATTTTTACAAAGTAAGTAACCTGTCTTAAGGACAGTTGATTTCAAATAGTGTTATTTCTTATTTTCAAAATTGTTAATTTTAGCATATGACAGTAGCTGTGCTTCAGAGGACTGTAGTTTTGATTATGAGATCAGAAGAAATTTCATGGGACTTTATTTTGTCCCTTCATTCCCCCTGGAATAAACTCTGAAGGTGGAAGTAATCCCCTGAACAAAGTGGAAAGGCCAAAAGAGGAAACTATCCAAGATCAGGCAAAGGAACCTTTCAAGATGCAGCAGCTAAAAAGGCCAATGCAATGCATCAATAAAAGTATAGTGTCTAGATCAAGAGAAGTAATAGTACCACTATATTCTGCTTTGGTCAGGCCCCACCTGGAATATTGTGTCCAGTTCTGGGCACCGCAATTCAAAAAGGACATTGAGAAACTGGAACATGTCCAAAGGAGGGTGACTAAAATGGTGAAGGGTCTGGAAACCATGCCCTATGAGGAACGACTTAGGGAGCTGGGGATGTTTAGCCTGGAAAAAAGAAGGTTAAGAGGTGATATGATAGCCCTGTTTAAATATTTGAAGGGATGTCATATTGAGGAGGGAGCAAGCTCCAGAGAACAGGACCCGGAGCAATGGATGCAAGCTGCAGGAAAAGAGATTCCACCTCAACATTAGGAGGAACTTCCTGACAGTAAGGGCTGTTCGACAGTGGAACACACTCCTTCCTCGGAGTGTAGTGGAGTCTCCTTATTTGGAGGTCTTTAAGCAGAGGCTGGATAGCCATCTGTCGGGTATGCTTTGATTGGGATTTCCTGCATGGCAGGGGATTGGACTGGATGGCCCTTGTGATCTCTTCCAACTCTATGATTCTATGATTCTAAGAACAAAAATAGAGGTGTGTTAAGTTGATAGTGGGCATGGCAATGTTTCTGTCTCAGTGGAGTAGTAACCAGTTTCTTCCCCTCCCCAAGCAATTCTGCTTATGGATGTTGTTGAGGGAGCCATTGGGTGTGCTTTTGTAAAAGTGATTCCACACCAATCCAGTACATGCATCAATATGGGTAGGCACCAAAGTAGCAAAGTGTTGAAAGCGATAAAAGGCATAAATCCACCTGTTCATCCAAACTAGAGTAAACTCATTGAATCAATGGAAGCTTAGTTTCTATAAGTATTGAGTAACTTTCTATAAGTTCTACTGAATCAATGGTTGGAACAAAAAGTAGGATTCAACCCTTTGTTTTCAGATGCCTACTCATCCAGCATCCCAGAAAGCAAGAGCTGCTTTATGAATTGTTACATGCCTTCTTTCCTGTAGAAAGAAAAAGAGAAGTTTGAAGATACACTTTTTCCTTCAGTAGAAAGTGGACCCCTCCGCGTGAACTACCTTGTAGCTGCCTAACAGTATCCATGTTTCAAAAGCACAAGATATGACAGAGCATACAAAATGAATGATGTAGCTGTGCCAGTCTTTGATCTGATTAAGTGGGCACCACATTGGCAAGATTTCACACAAATAAAGCATTGGCTGAGATCAAAGATATACCTAAATTCACGTGAGGGATTTGTACTAGCCCTGTGCATTTATTTATTTATTTTGGTAGCTTGTGTGGATTGTCCTCATACCATATCACAAAGAGTTTTTGAGGCTAAATGTGGCAACAGCAATCCTTCTCTTTTGGTATCCTCCAGCTCCATCAGATTTTCTACCACTTATCCCTAATTATCTGTAGGAATAAATTTGAAGCAAAACACAAATGAGTCAAGTGGAACAAACACGTTGAATAAGTACATGAATAAGTGGCTGTCTCACTGCTGAAACAAAACAGATTTCAACATGAAGAGGGGTGGGGGATAAAGTTATACTTCAGGTTTCATATAATACAAATTAAACACAAAATAAGATGTCTGTGTCCAAGGCACAATACATAAATATGATAAGAGTGATTTTACAATAATGCTACAGTTTGACCACAGTACTGATCAGAGATATTAAAATTCCTTCTGACAGTACAGATATTCCTTGTGTCTATAAAATACAAGATAAGGAATAGCGCTGTTGGCATAGAACCAACATCATGCTAGTGTTTGACCACCAGTGTGACAGAATTCTTCCAGTTCCCCTGCACCTTCTGAAAACTAGCTCCAAAGAGTATCCCAGCCCTCCACAGCTGGTTATGGGGCTGCAATGACTGCTGCTGCAAGAAGGAAGGATTTTCACACCTTACATTTCCACTGGCAGAAAATAAATCCATCCATTTCAATTCTGGCCATTGTTTTCAAAGCAAGAGGGATACTTACTGCCAGAATCAAACAAATGCATGTGTTCCCTGTAAAAGATGTCCTATGCATACCAGGGGATGGCCACCATTAAATCTGTTTCATTTATTTTTACTAGGTGGTTGCAAGAAGTATTCAGTGTTCCTCTAGTTATACAACTGACTGATGATGAAAAGTATCTCTGGAAAGATCTAACAGTTGAGAAAGCTTACCAGTATGCTATAGAAAACATCAAGGACATTATAGCCTGTGGATTTGATATCAATAAAACCTTCATATTCTCTGATCTCCATTATTTGGGGTAAGGTTCTAAGATTTCTTTGAAACTGCATGATCAAAAGTCTTGTCTTTTGTGTGATCTTAAGCTCTCCGGGAACATTAGCACAGTTTGAGGGGCTTTTCT
Organism: Sceloporus undulatus; assembly: GCF_019175285.1. NCBI lineage: Eukaryota > Metazoa > Chordata > Lepidosauria > Squamata > Phrynosomatidae > Sceloporus > Sceloporus undulatus. The sequence continues at coordinate 360,120,506 of NC_056522.1, read as the reverse complement.
TACCAACTTGTTTCAGAAGAGGCAATACATAGCCAGATGGTTTTGGTACATGTAACTTTGTAAAATAAGTTTCTTGAGTAAAGACAAGAGAAGCAAGGGAATTTTACTAGAGGATAATTATTTTGTTTGGAGTGCTGTTGATAGTTTCAGCTTGTCTCTTTGTTGAGTCATAGTAAGAGAACCACAAGTATCATGATACTGATTAGTTATTATTTTAAATTCCAGCAGAGGGTGCAGTGATACAGCAACCCCTTGAGGATTATTTCAGCTTCAGAGGAAATAGCAATTTGTCAAAGACAAAAAGATCTTCAACTGATGAATCAAACTAATTGTCTGGCTAGCCATTGGGGAAGTTGCCTGTGGTTTTCCATAGATCTTTGAACATTCAGGGATTGCAGCCTCAGAGTATAAAATAAAAGACTTTTCATATCTGGCTCCACTTCCTGACAAGTATCCCTTCTTTCTGATTATACTAGTGTGGTCTCAGAATAGGCCCAGGGAGTGGGGTACGATCACTGTCACTGTCATTGTTTTATTGTAATTGTAATTGGAGAGAGAGACTAAAAATTACAAAGCCTTATTGACAGAAACCAACTGAAAAAAAACTGGAAGAGAAGAACCGTAGAAGGGGGTGGAAAAGTTATTTTTTGGAACTGCAGTTGTATCCACGCTATAGTTAAAACAGTTTGATACCACTTTAGCAGCCATAACTGTGTCCTCGAGGATCCTGGTATTTATAGTAGCTCAAGGAGTGGAATGCAATAGAGCTCCATGACAGAGAGGATTTGTAGTTTATATCACCAAACTTCTATAGGATGCAACCATGAAATTAATGTGGGATTGAACCATTATAACCATGTTGTATAGACACATTCAGTGGCTGGCATCCCTGTATACACCTGTTCAATGAATTGTTGAATGGGTGAGTCAACACATAGGTAAATCTCCTTTGATTCAGTGGGCCTACTCTAGTCAGGTTTAACAATAGGATTTACAGTAGGTCTATGAATCACAAAATCCCAAATAGCAATGTCCATGGAAAAGACTCCTGTCTAACAGAGTGTAGAGCTGCTGCCAGTACAGTGGTACCCCGGGATACGAATTGATTGCGTTACGAAATTTCCGGGATACGAAAAAGTTCCATTGGAAAAAACTGTTCCGGGATACGAAGGTTTTTTTGGGTTACGAATTTTTTTCGGCGCGAAATTCAAACGCGCGGCTTGCCAGCGCTAACGGAAAGCCCTTTTCGGCTTGCGAAATGCATCGGGTTACGAACGCCGCGGCGGAACGAATTAATTTCGTAACCCGAGGGAGCACTGTATTGGTAAATCAGCCTGCCCCAAAGGGTTGTCCTCCAGGTGTTTTAGACTACAACTCTCATCAGCTGCAGGCAGCATGGGCAATAGTTGGTGATGATGGGAACTGTTGTCTAAAACACCTAGAGGGCAGTCAGGTTGGTAAGGCTGATGTAGGCAATCTTGAGCTACATGGACCTGTGGTCCAAATCTGTAGAAGAAAGTTCCATGTGTTCCTATGAAAGAGACAGATTACATCATATAAATAAGCTTCACTTGTGCCACTCTTGTTCTGTCTTTTAACTGGCAGTAAAATTACCTTGAATTGCAAATATTTGTGGTGCATTCTTTTATAAAGATTATTTGCTTTGGAATTGACCTGTAATATATTTTGTTCTCTATCTTTTTTGTAACTAGTGTCTTAGCTGTTGTAGATAAGATTCCATAATCATATCATTATGATCTTTATGACTGTTATTTCTTATTAGCTCAGTGTACCTGAACAAATTGATGTACCCTTATGCCAAAGTCACACAATGAGAGGACAGGTTACAGAAAGATGGCATCGCTTTCATGTGTTGTCAAATTAAAGACTAGATCATGCTGGGGATTTTATAAGCTTGCTCTTATCTTTACAACAAAGTGATAAATTTATAAATGATCTGTAGCGAACTTATGAAAAATATGATAAAATATTTGTTTGAGTTTCCTTTCAGCAAGGTACCTTTCATTCTGCATACACAATGTCAACAGTCCTTGCTGCTTATGGAATAGATTGCAGTATTGGTCAGCAAGCAATCTCAGAACACACTTTTCTCCCTCTGTAAGTATTATGTTCTGACTCCTCTTCTCTCTGACCACTTTCTTTTGTTCCCAGGTTGAGCCCAGGCTTCTACAAGAATATTGTTAAAATTCAAAAGCATGTTACATTCAACCAAGTGAAAGGAATCTTTGGTTTTACAGACAGCGACTGCATAGGTGAGTTCCCAGTAAGCTTCAAGTGACTACAAATTAGTGGAAAGAAGAATCCAGCAGTATGAAAACCAGCACAGTACAGTGGTTAAAATGTTGGACTAAAACCACGGAGACTCACATTCCAAGTCACAGCAAAGAAGTAAGCCACTATGATGTAGTAGTTAGGGTAGTGCACTAGGATTGTAAAGATCCAGGGTTTACAGTAAAAGTGTTTTAAGCAGAGCTTGGTAAAGTTACTTTTCTGGACTGTCTCAGCCAGCATGACCAATAGTCATACTAGCTGGAAGACTCTGGGAGCAGAGTCCTCCAGCTAGCATGACCACTGGTCATGCTGTCTGAGACAGTGTGGTAAAAAAGTAACTTTTCTAAGCTTTGGTCTGAAAAATCTGCCATAATAATAATAATAATAATAATAATAATAATAATAATAATGAGAATTGTGTAGATTATGAGTAGTGCAATGTGCAAATGTGGTTTAATTTAATGGGTGAGGAAATAAACTTACATCTGCAAAGTGCTGACTTCCAGTTGACTTGGGACAGATCAGGTAGTGTTTCTTGGAAGAAATAAATGATGCCTTTCAGTGAGGCTGTTTCTTTGATCCATTAAACCTTTGTGGCTATATATTGATACTGCAGTTGGGAGCCACAGTTAAGAATCTTGTTGGCTGAGGAATTCTGGAAGTTGTAATCCAAAAAAGTAACTTTCCCAAATTCTGCTTAAGATATACATTCTTCCCACTCCTTGCCTTTTAAGAACAAATCTTATTGCCACAATTTTAGCCACAGAAGAGTTTAGGGGGGAAACACCAACAGCAGCCTTCACTGTGGATTCAATAATCAATTACAGGATCATAGAATTGGAAGGACTATTAAGGATTATCTAATCTTATTCCCTGCCAGTGCACAAATACACAACAAAAACAGTAGCTAGCTTAGAGACTGATGTTAGCAGCATTGTTAGTTGAATTAGAACCAGGATTTAATTGAGTAGCAGCCTCAGTAAGCTGGTTGTATCAGAGAAGTTGAGAAGAGGAAGCACATGTTACCGGTGCTAGTTCCTCTTTTTACCTGTGATTAACAAGATACAAGTATTATGTCTCCCCATTCCCTAAATGTGAGCCCTGTTAAGCACCTCTTTGTACAAAACATCTGGGTGGTACTATTACATTCACTGTTTCTAGGTATTGTTCTTGAGTTGCTTTCTAGTCTACAGAGTTGAATCGTAAGAATAACTTGGCTAATTCATTTCCTAAAAAGATTTAGCAAAACGAATTGGCCTGTGAATGTATGCCTCTCCTTAGATGGAGGAACATTTTTTTCTGGACAGCTTCTGAGAAACGAGCATCTTTGGATTCTGGGGGAAATAGTTTGCAAACTGATATTAAAGTGAAATGCAGATGTGCCAACAAGGACCTCCTATTGCACAACAGACAGACAAAAAAGAAAAACAGAGAGAGAGATTGACTATATATTTTGAGGGAACATTTAGGCTGATATTTTACTGTACAAACTAATATCTTTCCAGTGAATAAAATGAAATTAAATTTTTGCTTCTATTTGTTGTTGTCATTTGCCATCAAGTCAATTTCAATCTATTAACTTGCTGGTGATCTGCAAACGATATGTGAAACTTTTTTTCCATACCAGTAAAATTAAGCAAGAGTGGGTAACTTATTCAGAGCTGGGGGGGGATGGAAAGGGATGGAAAAATGCCCATGCTAAATGAATGTTTTGTTCCTTTTTAGGTAAGATTAGTTTTCCTGCTATTCAAGCAGCTCCATCTTTCAGTACATCATTTCCACATATCTTCAACAATAGGGAGGACATTCAGTGTCTGATCCCATGTGCAATTGATCAGGTATGGAATTCTTCTTCTGAAGAACTTTTAAATTGCCTCAATTAATTCAAGAGAACATTATAAATACCAGAGCTGGATGCATCCTGCATATCTCTATTTGCGCTCTGAATATGTAGGCTTGAATCCTTAATTAAGATGAGATAACAAACCAGGTTCATGGAAGCAGTTTCCCATCCTGACTTTTTTGTGTAGTTTTCTGTGGTTTCCAAAAAATAGCTCTAGAGGGTCAGAGTCTGCTCCTAAAAATGTGGAATGGGATTCTGGAGTTGTTTGTTGGGAGGAAAGGAGAACAGGAGATTTTCCTTCTGTGAATTTCCTGAACCTTAACTTAGGTTTTATGTCTATTTTATATAATGTTTGCCTTCCCTTTGTTCCTCCATCCCATATCGTTCAGGATATTTTCCCTGTTCCTAGAGAGTTTTTTGAGGGAACTAATTGCAGGAAAGGAAAAGTGGAGATGGGGAGGGATTTCCTTTCATCAACTTCCTTCCATTAACTTATCTTAAGATTTAATATAGTGTATTTCATTTGGAATTCAACATCCCAAAAATGAGAGCAACGTTTGATACTTAAGCCAAGCCACCCATTTTCTTGACACAGAATTCAGACTGTCCTTTTATTTCCCTGCAGAGTAAACAATGCTCTGGCATTCTGCTATTCATTCTCCTTGCAATAATCCTTAAGAAACCATTTTAAAGATTTAGATCACTGATAGTGACAACCAAATAGCAGATAGACACTGAATTAATTCTGATCCAACAACTATGTGTTGTCTGTGTTCACTTTCAAACAAGTTCATTCCTGATTGTTGTTGTTGTTTTTGTTTTAGGATCCCTATTTCAGAATGACAAGGGATGTGGCCCCTCGGATTGGCTACCCCAAGCCAGCATTGCTCCATTCTGTCTTCTTTCCAGCCTTGCAGGGAGCACAGACAAAAATGAGTGCTAGCGACCCCAACTCATCTATTTTTCTCACTGATACACCCAAGCAAATTAAAACCAAGGTAAACAATAAAGCTCCTACTACACACATTACATTTAATTGCACCTGGGTTCTTTTGTACCTTTTTAATTTCACTGGCCAATTTCTACAAAACAGCACTCTAAAGCAAATGTTCTGGGAAATATCTAAACCAGCAATCTAAATGGAACTGGTTCATACACATTCAATTCTGGGCAAATAATTCTTTTATTGGCTGCTTAAACCAAGAGTAATTTCTAATGTACTAAGCATTCTGTTTGTTCACCTGGCACAGACCAGGAGCTGACATAAATGTTAGGCTAGTGATGTCACTTTTTTGCTAAAAAATACATGGTAGGTTTCCATGACTCTGAATGTTGATACCTTGTGATGTAAATCAAGCCAAACCAATCTATTTTCTATCATCTGCCTCTCCATTGCACCGACAATCACGTGCTATGTACTAACAGTTGCTAGGCAAACTATTATAGCTTGAGATCCCAATCTGCCTCACTGTGAATAGTTCTGTTGACCCGCCTCTTGAACCATGTTTTAAATAGTGTGTTTCAGCACGAAGCCTGCATCATGCCCTGAAGAGGTTCAGGCATGAGCATTGGCCAGGATAGTACAATGGGTGTGTTTAACTGTGGTATTTGGGCAAAGAATCAGTTGCAAAGCAAAACAAAGGCTTAACAGGACAAAACATGATTCCTAGGCATGTAGTGAAAAGCCTCACATATAGAAACATAGGAAGCTGCCTTCTACTGAGTCAGACCATTCATTCATCTATCTCAGTATTTTCAGCTTTGATTGTGTAAATGTAGGGTTTCAGGTAGGATTCTTTCTGAACCCTCTCTGAAAGATTCCTGGTATTCCCTGGTGGTCTCCCATTCAAGTACTACCCAAGCCCAACTTTGCTTAACTTGAAATCAGATGAGAGCAAGTGTATTCAGCATGTTATGCAAATGCTACATAAAGTAATCCTTTAGGTGAAAATGAGAACCACATGCTGAATGTATTCTTCCTCAGAACTGGTACCCAGTAGTCTGACTGATGAAAGAAAAATATTTTTGTATCTCATTGGTAAGAATTGATACAGAGGGCAATCCCTTAGAGTAGGGGTGGGCAGCTGCCAGCCTTGAAGGGACTCCACGGAGGCACTTTGGAAGGCAGTGCATCCCTTCAGTTGTTGCCAAAACCATCTTGACACATTTTTAGGTGTTTGTAGGAGCACCTCACCATTTTTTCTGCCTATTCAAGCTTTTTTTCAAACAGGAAGTGATTGGGCTTCCTGCTCTACCTGGAATCACCCAAAAAGTAAACGTAGTTTTTTGTGGTTTTTGGGGGGCTATGTGGCCATGTTCTAGAAGAGTTTATTCCTGACGTTTCTCCTGCATCTGTGACTTGGTCACTTGTTTGTCAAGTATTGTAAACCACATAAAAACAAAAGATAAACTGCTTCAGATTGTCATCAACTGGTATATACTGAAACTGCAGTGGAAATTGTTTATGGCATGGTGAAATTCCTATGTATTTCTCCAGATCAATAAGCATGCCTTCTCTGGTGGCAAAGACACTATTGAAGAGCACAGGAAGTATGGAGGCAACTGTGAAGTAGATGTATCTTACATGTACCTCACCTTCTTCCTTGAAGATGATGACAGATTGGAACAAATTAAACAGGTAATTATTGTTTCCTTCCTCCAAAGATCCTTAACCATCCTGATAAAATCTTCTAGGTAGTCATCATTTTGTAATTTTTCACTCTGAAATTATATTTTCCCTTCCTATTTCTTTGTTTTCCTCTTTTTAGTCAAAATTCATCAAGAGGTATTTGTGTGTGAGTTCCAGTGAAATAATGAGCTTGTTCCCACTAGGGGAAACCCCGCGTTCTGAATCGATTTCATTAGGCAGCGTGCCCATTAGGATTCGGTTTAAATCTAGAACAGTTCTAGACCAACCCGGAATCGTTCCCACAAGAAATCGAATCCAGAAGCGGGTTAAAATTTAAATCCGTGTTTTCCTCATTTAACGCGTGTTAAAAAAACACTAGGGTCCTACCTAGTGTTTTTCCCTTGATTCGAGTTAGGAACCGGAGTATTTAGATGAGAACGATAGCATTTGAATCGGGCTAGAAGGATGGGAGGAGCTGACTGCGATGGGGGCTGTCATTGGGGGAGTTGCCCTTTCTGTCCCCATCCGTCGTGGCTGTCGCCATTTTTGCTTCCCTCACCCCTTTGTCCGCTGTGGTCTTTCAATAAGAGATAAGGATTATTTTTATTTTTTATTTCAATGGTTTACAGGCGCTTAATCTCTTCAGCGCTTTAAGCGCCTGAAGTCCCGGCTGCTCCAGCGCCTGCATCTGCAAAGGACTACAAGGCTTCTCCCGGTGGATTGCAACCTCCCCTCTGTGTGGGGAGAGCCCATTTCTAACGGAGGAGAGGCAGGAAGGGAAGGCTCCTCTCAAAGAGGCATTCCCTGCCCGCTTGGGCTCTGATCTCGCCCAGGCAGGGAAGGGAAGGCTCCTCGCGAGGAGGCATCTGATCTCGCCCAGACAGGGAAGGGCTCTGATCAATGGGGGGGGAATAGAGCCTTTCTCCCTCTCTTTCTCAAACGGAATCTGCCTTCTCCTCCAACCCTGGAAAGAGAATCTTTGGGAAGAGTGCTCCCTCCCTGCTTTTCCAGCAGCCTCCTTCATTGATCTGAAGGGACATGAAGCGGGGATGCTGCCCTGGAAAACCTATCCCATAGTTCCTCTGGAGAGAGCTTTGGTTTCCTACTAAATTCGCATTGCCAGCAGCCTCCTTCT
>NC_056522.1:360006943-360112597 GCF_019175285.1 Sceloporus undulatus | reverse complement strand
CATTGATCTCTGTGGGCTCTCTGAAGGGATTCTGCCTGGCTGTCTGAGGAGACATGAAGCGGGGATGCTGCCCTGGAAAACCTATCCCATAGTTCCTCTGGAGAGAGCTTTGGTTTCCTACTAAATTCGCATTGCCAGAAGCATCCCCCATTGATCTCTGTGGGCTCTCTGAAGGGATTCTGCCTGGCTGTCTGAGGAGACATGAAGCGGGGATGGTGCCCTGGAAAACCTATCCCATAGTTCCTCTGGAAAGAGCTTGGGTTTCCTACTAAATTCGGAGGGAAAATGTATATAATAAGGCAGACAGCGCTTATGACGTTTGATCGTTTAAGCGCCTTGATTGGTCCATTTTAAAAAAAAAAACGCCAAAAATAAATCGAATCAGAAACGGTCACAGAGATGGAAACGATGTCACAGATAAATCGAATCAGATTAATGCGGGTTACCGTTACGTCATTCTGACGTAGTATTGATTGACAACTCCAAATAAGGTATGGAGGAGAAGAATTTATTTAAACACCGATTTCATGCCAAGTGAGAACGCTTACTGAACGCTTGCAGGTAAAAAATCCGAATTAAACAAGCAGATGGGAACGATGAATAAAGCGATTCTGAAAGCGGGATAACAACAGTGTTATTTTAATTCGATTTTATTAAAAACGTTTTATTTTAATTCGTATCAAATCCTAAGTGGGAACAAGCTCAATGAGAGCAGAGCAAGAGCTCTGAAAAAAAGTGGCAAGCATCTGTTGGTGTATCCAGTTCATCTAAAAAAATTTTTAAAAATGTGTACATAAAAAGATCATATATATGTATATATGCATTGCATCTTTATAAACATTTATAAAATCCTTGTAAAAATTTACCCAGCAGGTGTGCAAAGCCCCCAGAAAGTCCATTATTTTCACCTTTATCTGGTCTAAATACAGTGTGGTAGTGTAAAGTAAAAAGTAGCTAATCTTTGGTAACTCTTCCTCAGGATGTGCCTTTAGACTTAAAAGGCACTGCACGAGTCATAAAATCAAAACTCCCATGCCTAAAACATCCCTTTCTGTTACAGTTAGTCAGAAGAGGGACTGGGGTGTCTCATTAATAAAGGGAGAGTGTTTTGCATCAACTGCTGTCTTTTCAAAATACTCACCAGATGTTAGATATGACCATTATGTTCTTGTGGCAGGCCTATACAAGTGGAGCACTACTGACAGGAGAACTGAAGAAGACACTGATTGAAACACTTCAGCCCATGATTGCAGCTCACCAGCAAAGGCGAAAGCAGGTCACAGATGAAATGGTGAAGGAATTCATGACTCCGCGAAAGCTAGCTTTTGATTTTTAATCCTAGAAGTGCATGTTAATTTATCGGTAGATTCAGAACAAAATGGATTGATGCTATCATACCCTGTTATATGTCACCTTTCTGCGATGACGTCTGGGTTGAAGTCAGGGTTACTTCAAACAATTTACTTACAAAGTTTTCTTCCATGTGTGTCAACAGTTGTTTGGGAAAACATCGTTTATGAATTTGAAAGAACCATCCATAAGTTACAGACATTTGTAGGTTAGCTGGATAACTTGGTCATCTAGAAAAGATTGTTCAATAATAGACTGCTCATCAACAGAAGTACCTTGATCTGTGGAATATGTTATTAGCAAAAATGTTAACATTACATCAGTAAAGATTTCCGTGTAATGCCAAATTCTACAGCCTTGAGATCTCTGTTGGCATGCTTTTATATCCACTAGGAGTTCCTGATTTAAAGATAATCTTACCTCTTTGGTACAGTTTGTTCCTGTTCCTCTTTATTTTTCAGATTACAGTGGTCTTAACTGTATAATCATCATCTCTCAAGTCATGGTATATTTGTGTGTTTCACAAGGGCATTCATAAGTATGTTCATGTTTACTATTTAAATCATAAAACAGGTGAATATTCTTCTGAAAAGCACTTTTCTGAGATATATGCAGGGTGTGCTGAATTTGATAGTAGAATCTGGGATTTGGCAAAGTACTATTCTACCCTATGTAACAGGATAAATAATAATAACTGTTTCTTCTCAGGAGCAGCATGGGATGGTGAGGTATTATCTCTGCAGATGCAAGATATATAAGATACAAAATGCCTGTATCATAACTGAAGATAGCCAGGCTAGGCTGTGAAATAGTGACATACCTCCTGAACAAAGGAAATTGTTCATTTTGCTGTTTTTATGTAATTGTTAGGATTAAGAGTAACATGTCTCTCCTGATGTTTGTTTAATTCTCCAGCAAGACATCATCCACCTCATTGTGTATATTAAGCTTACAACAGGCTTGCAGTGGGAAGTGAAGTAAAGTTTACATTTTTCTTTGTAGTAAACATTGAGAATTAGAACCAGCCTGAATACACAGTTCAGCAGAACACCTCTTGCCCAATTCTTACTTAAATTGGATAGAATTTATGAGATATATACATGACATGATGAGGTAGGACAATAATCTATGTGACAGGGCTTCCATACTGACTTCTAAATCTAATAGTAAAAATCCACAATATGTTTGCCATAAGGTTGCCATAAGATGAAACCATTTGAGGGGCACACAACAACAAAGGCTCAATGTATTATATTCTAAGAAGCTAGAAACTGTAATCTACTTTTAACATCATTCTAAATAGGTTCTAATCTGACCAATCTGGAAGTGTGTTTAGAATTCTGTATTAATTTAAGTACTTCTTACTCAGAGTTCTGGAGCTCATGAACAGGGGAACAACAATCTTAGCTTAAGTTTGGTAGAAGAGAATAGAATTTCTCTCTGCTCTAGCAGTTAAAGTAAATACAGCTCAATTTTACCTTTCAATTTCATTTCTGTCTTTATTATTTCCAGTTGTCCCAAACCAATGTTCATACTTGAGGATAGCAAGTAGTCTACTAAAAAGTCCCCAAAATAAATCACAGAATTTGTTTCATAAGAAAGGTGGTATAAAAATTAGAGTTTGGCTGATAGCTCTGTGGACTCTTTCCTGATTTTAACAAAATAAGTGTTACTTGCACTGAATTCAAGAGAGCCGTTTGATACTGAGCATTTCCCTGATAAATTAATTGAAGTACATTCAGTTGGGCTTGGTATAGATACTAAAACTGTATGCATGTAGTGATTAGGATTGTGTTTGTCAGTCATCTACACAAGAGGGGATAATTTGTGCCCCTCCAGTCCAATTTGTTCAACTGTCTCTCACTATTGGCTTTACTGCTTAGGGCTGATGGGACACAAATTGCCCATTACTGCTTTGCAAATTTCCCATAACATTTACATACAGCCCAGTGAACCCAAGTACAATATGAACAATCTGTATACCAAAAGGTAGAGGTGGGATGATCCCATAGGTTGGACATATACCTTAACCTTTGTGTGTAGTCTCTTTGGGTTGTAGGTACATTGACAGGGAAAACAGGTGCAATCCAGCCTAAACACTGGAACCCATATGATTTTGTAAACTAACTAGGATTGGACCTAGTTAGTATTACGGATAAAAGGGATCTTTAGACTGCTCTAGGAAAGAATCCTGCCTTAAACTACTAGAGGAAGGGGGATGCCACCAGTCAGAATGAACAATATTGATGGATGGATCCATAGTCTGACTCAGTAGTGTAAGTCAGCTTCTTAAGTTGCTTCATCTTTGTTAGATGTACAGTCTGAGTATCTTGGAGGAACTATTGTATAACACAGCTGTCTTCTTTGGACCTTCATGCTGAGTTTGATTAATGTCCTGCATTCCTTTTTTGAGCCCCATAGAATTTGACTCCATGGGGCAGACTTAATAGGCTTGCTAGTTTGGTGCCCATATAGTTGCAGATTGATTCCTGTGCTCCTTCCCCCAGGCCAAGAAGGAGTCATGTCTGTTTCATAAAGCCCCTACATGGGATTTGGAGAACTTACACTTCACAGGTCAGACTCACCCTGCAGGAGATCCCACAAATTTCTTCTCTTGTTTCTCTGTTCTGTGATAAGAGTTCATTCAAAACCTGGGAAGTAGTTGCATGATAGTGAGCTGTGCTTTGCAGCCTATAAGGCTACTACTGACTTCTGAGCTGTGCCTTATAGCCCAGGAAGCTGTTGCTTAATAATGAACAGAGTTTGGTAGAACTGTGTCCAAAGAAACACACCTATCCCATCCATTCCAGGAATGTGCCTCCTCCAAAATCGCCACATTAGAATTCAGACTTTATGCCCCCCCCAAAAAAAAAACCCCATTTGTACTATCACAGAATCATAGAATTGCCAGAATCCATAAGGGCAATCCAGTCCAACCTGCTGCCATGCAGGAATACACAATAAAAGCAGTCCTTTCACACTCTACTGAGTCATAATGAATTGGAGCTTATGATACTGGGTAGCATTCCTGAAGCCTGTAAAGTTCCGTTTTCCACATTCTGATCCACTGAACTGGGACAGACATACACCGGCCATGTAACTGGATGCTTCGGAGGGGGTAGAGATCCTTACTGATAGACATCCTGATGCATGTGACTAGCTGCTTTTGGATATAGATAGCTGGACCACATGGAACTTATCTGATTCAGGACACTAATGCTCAAGAAAGTATCACATGAAGGTTCAGATCTGAAGCACACATAATAGTGCATCTATCCTGCATGATATGCATTGAGAGCACACTCTGCCATTGTGCTGCTTCCATGCTTTAAGTGCTAATTAGTTTTAAAATGATGTGTAACAAAGATTTATGTGGATAGAAATTTACAATTACAATCTTGTAACCTGCCGTAAGTCAATAAAATGGATCATGATGTCAGAAGCATACAACTGTTGAGATAAAAATAAAACATTGCTTTTCAAAAGGACCAAGTCAGAAGGGTGACACAGAAGTCAGCCCTGCTCAGACATCTTGCAGGGCGGCTTGGTCATACTGATGTAAAATGAATTGTTTGTGAATGATGCATAACAGCTGTACAAACCAAAACCACACACAATAAAAACTGGGAGATCTTACAGAACAGAGAGACGTCATTGCCTATTATGTAAGGCCATATATTTTGTATATGCATTCGTCTTACAGAATCTTCCTAAAATAACTGCATAAATGCTGATGAATAGAAGCATCTGGCAGTTGTTTTGAATATGCTTATGTAGTTTGTACTGAGCTACTTCTCCGAAGCAGGCACTACAGTTATTTTGGAACATATTTGCCTACTACTGTACTTTGAGTGTACCTATCCCATAAATTTGAGGTCATGTGTCTAAATATCTCATTTCTCCATAAGATACCTGCTTCACACAAACAACTCACCACCTTCTTGAAACTGACATAAGTAAATGTGAGGGGCAACTATATCCCTAGAAGGGGACAGTTCTGAAGAGTTGTATCACTCTTATCTAAACAGGAACTGCGTTAAAAGTGGCAAATTGTTCTTTTTGAAACAATGTAAATTGAAAGGTATTCTTGTTCTCTCAGACATTTGTTTCTATATCAAGCTGCAGTATTCTAGAAAAGTTGCATGTTTGACAAACTGTTGCAACATAAATGTGTTCTTTCTACAACATGACCTTGAGATCCGAGTAGTTGTCAGGAGAATAATTCTGTTGTTTTTGATGATGATGATGATGAGTAAGTCAAATTCAGAGCAAAAAAAACAATTTCTACTTTTCTATGATCGCTTGAACATTTACAGCAGTGGATACTCAAACACTTTAGCCACGGGACCTCTGTTTACATTTACATGCGGATGTCACACACACCCCTTGAATACAAATATTTTGTTTATTTAGTGTGCATATTTTCACTCACACATTCATGGCTATTCATATTTTGACATTTCATAAAGAAAAAAGACATTCCAATTAGAAGAGTTTTATTTAAGTAAATTGTTTAAGTAAATTCAGTATCTATGGATGTGTAAATTGAAAAAATGAAAAAAAAATGGGAGGAGGAGAAAAAGCGATCAATGCATCCAAGGCTCATGCCCCTCTTGAGCAACTCTCATGTCCCCCCACCACCACCACCATTTGAGAACCAGTCCTTTACAGTATTCAGCTTTATCTGCTCAGCCCCACAACTTTTAGGTAATTTATTGGGACATTCAGTGCCATACTAAAAAAGTAACTCCTTGACATTAGCATTTTTTGTTGTTGTCAGGGATTTGAAAGGTTAAAACACAGCACACAGGGAGATGCTTGATGTGTGTGTGTTTGGCCATGAGCATTCAGCAGAGTGGCAAGGCTGATGAAGCTCAGCTGAAGCTCATTGGCTCAAGGACACTTCAATGCCCAAGTGCACGTAGCCATGGATGATGAAACCATGTGTCTAGATTGCACAGGAGACACATGACATGGTTACACACCTGAACTCACTGGGTTTGGGAGACCACATGGTCTGGAGACTATATAAGCCCAGGGGTTGCAAGGGTGTGGTGTGGGTTTGTAGAAGGAGTTGGATTGGTATGGTTTGGAGTTTAAGAGATCTAGTTTTGTATAATAGCACGGTGAATAAAGAGCACTTTGGGAGACTTAGTTTCTCTGGTGGTTTATCAGAAGAAGCTACAGCATCGGTTTGCTGTGTGTCCCCGGAGGTTCCTGCATTGCTGCAGTTCCTGGAAGACATCCAGTTGCTGTCATCCCAAATTGGACTTTGGAGCCACGCTTCAGCTTCTGGAAATTGCCAGCTCTGCTACAAGGGTCCGATTTAACCCCAGGACTTGTTTGAGTTGCTGACAGTGGTTGTTGGACCCCAGCAGTTGTGCTGACTGTTGTTGTTGTTGTTGTTAACTGCTTTCATGTCAATCTTGACCCATGGCAACCCCATGGATGAGACATCTCCAGACACCCCCCTTCCTGTCCTCTACTGCTCTGTCCAGCCCCTGCAAACTCATATTTATGGTCTCTTTAATTGTGCATCCATCTAGCACAGGGGTAGGCAACCTATGGCCCCAGCCCGGTCCTGCCGCCGGTTGCCGCCAGGGCCTTTGGGGGGCAATTGTCTATAGAAATTTATATTAACTTTTTTTAAAAAAAATCAGCAATTTTTTTCACGTGTCCTCCATTTTTTAAAAAGTGTCCTCCATTTGAAAATTTTGTCCTACATTTGTCCTGGTTTATTTATATATTTAATTTTTTTAATTATTTAATTATTTATTTTTTGGCTTCGGCCCCCAGTTGTCTGAGGGACAGCAACCCGGCCCCCAGCTCAAAAAGGGTGCCTACCCCTGATCTAGCATGTGGCCTTCCTCTCTTTCTACTTCCCTCTGACTTTTCTAACATTATTGTCTTTTCCAACAATTCATTCCTTCTCATGATGTGTCCAAAGTATGTCAGACTAAGTCTTGACATCTTGGCTTCTAGGGATATTTCTGGCTTGATCTCCTCTAGGATCCATTTGTTTGTCTTTTTGGCTGTCCATGGGATCCTCAGCATTCTTCTCCAGCACCACATCCCAAATGAGTTGATTTCCTTCCTATCTTCTTCCTTCACTGTTCAGCTCTCACATCCACACATGGCAATAGGGAATACAATGGCCTGTATGATTCTGACTTTTGTGCTGAGTTATAAGTCTTTGAATTTTAGGATCTTTTCCAGTTCTTTCATAGTCACCTTAGCCATTGTAGCACCAGGGTTCACCCTCCACTGTTCTCTGCATCCACCTAGAAGCAGGTTGTTGTTGTTGTGTGCCTTCAAGTAGTTTTTGTCTTATAGCAACTCAAAGTCGATCTTATAATGGGGTTTTCTTGGCAAGATTTGTTCAGAGAGAGGTTTGCCTTTGCTGTCATCTGAGGTTGGGAATGTGACTTGCCCAGGATCACCCAATGTGATCCTGACTTAGTTGGGATTTGACTTTGGTTCTGCAGAGTCATAGTCTCCCAAGCAAGTAGGCTAGATTAAATGTTCCTTATCCCATCTCCCTTAGTGAAGGAGAAGAAATAACCCACTAATTTCATTTTGCTATATGAAGAGCCCCTTTAGATAAGATTTCTGTTTTTATTTCCAAACAGGAAAAATGTTCTGTGCATGTGTGTGTGTCTGAATGTCAAACTGTGAGCAACTGCAGTTGGCACTTAATGTATGATGCTCAGTGACATCAACAGGAACATCTCTGATTTTAGCTTGGAAACCTCAGGGCCTGGGACAATCCTGAACTGGCAACTGTACATTACAATCCCACAGGTCACAACACACACTCTGGTTGACTGCTTCCAGCCCTGATGGATCCAGAGCTTGGGAAAGTTACTTGTTTTGAGGGTGGAACTAAACCTCCCAACAGTATTTACAGCAACACTCTGAATCAGCACCAGTGGTCAAGAAGCTACCTTTTTCATTTCACTAGGGACACTGCAAACTGCAATTAGCCAGTTTGCTTCAAAAGGAAGAAGATAATTGTGGGAAAGGAAATGATAGACATCTTTAATATTTTTGGATTCCCAAGCATGCAAAGCATTTTTCATGTCATGGGCAGCTTTCTTAAAAGAAAATTACTTGAGCATCTTGATAAATCTCATTCCAGACAGGCAATAGTAACCACTTTTAAGATGGTGTGGTGTTAACACTTTTATTTCATCAAATGTTCTTCAAGCCGAAGGACAGCCTCGTAAGTAAAGAAAACCACCATATTTGCAGGGAAGGCACGGAGTGAGTTTAATCCAAGGCCTTTGAAAAGCACTCTCAGCCCCTCTTCTCTTATGCTGTCCCTGGCACAGTGTATTAGTCCTGAGTATTTACGTTGCCCCTCGCTGTCTGCTTGCATCCTGGATTTAAGGACATCCATTGGGGTTGCTGCACCCCAGGCCACCACTCCAGCACAGCCTCCAGAAAGAAGCACAGCCCACAGACCTGTGTGCATAATTCACAATCCTGTTAATGAAAGTGGACGTGAAGCAGTCTTCTTTTTAAAAAATAACTTACATGATATATAGACAAAGAGCCTTATCGTGTGAGAAAAGAAAGCCAAAACAGAGTCGGAGAGTACTGGCTTTCTCTGTGCCTCTCCACATGTTGTTATAGCACTTCTCTTCCCTAGGGAAATGGTCATGAAAGTGTGCCTTTTGTCACACTGGAAGAATCCATTTGACAAACGGCACACTTTTATTACTGTCTCCCTTGAAAAGGAGAATGGAAGTGCCAAAATAGCATGCAAAGAGGCACAAAGAAAACTGGTATGCTCCCACTCAGTTTTGGTTTTCTTTTCAATTGTGATAAGACTCAAAACCAAATGTCTGCAACTCATTGACCATACAATTGTCCAGAATAACAACAATAACATATCTGATATAATTTCATCTATCAAACTAGCTGCCTATTATAAAATTATAGAGCTGCAAGGCATATTGAAGACCATTGCGCCCACTTCCTTGCAAACAGTTACTGAATAGCTCTTTATCAAATAAGACTGAGAAGGAGGAGACTGTGATACCACAACTGCCAAGATCGTAATTGCTGCAGCAGAGACATTTTTAGCCCATAAGGATTAATGGGACTGTTGTGTGACTGGTAGCTTATTGATGAGTTTCCCCATCAATGAAAAGGGAATCCGTAGCCATGCATTGCAGACACAGCAGCTACAGGTCAGAGGTGACATTGTGTGATAAATATTGCCAAAGGCACTATTTTACAACTATAATTGTGGTTTAAAAGCTGTGTGTGATCATCTCTATTGTAAAGAGAAGCTTCACTATCACAGGCTTTGTTAACTGAGATATGCTTGTATGACAGAGGCATACTACTGCTGGCACTGGAGGCAAAAGACTTCTGACCACAGCTTTATCCATCCACATTATTAGGGATGCCAATACGTACTTTAGTCCAAATGAAATTGCTCAAGAGTGGGAGTCATATGGCCACCAAGAAGCTATTGAACTGAAACACTCTACATTCCTCAGCATGAATCATGCTGTTTAGGGCTGGGGGAAGTTGTAGTCTACCAATATCTGGAGAGCCATATCAATAAAAACAAGTCTGAGATTCTTAATATTTCTGCTGAGAAACATAACAGGCCATGCTAGGAGGTTCTGCTTTGCCTTTCTTTGTGACTTATGATACTTCCCCTTTCTCCAGTGACTGCAACTGTCATTTTTCTTAGTCTTCAAATCCTAATTAAATTTGACTCCTGGCTAGTTACTGTAAGATTCCAAATATGCTTATCTCCCTTTTGTTTTTCTTCCTCTTGATCTTTGTTCAGTCTAGATCCATGATTTAATCAGACCATTGTGCAATCTGTGCACAACCATGTTTGCACAACCACAGTCTGAGATCCTTACTTCCTCCTCCAAAGCAATGCCTCTGTTGTGCAGAAATTGATGTTTTCCTCAAGGTTCAAGCAGCAGTATTTAATTACTTAGATAACAAATGTGTTTCCTCAGAGAAAACAGGGTACAATGGGGTGTACTGTATAGAATGTGATAGCACATCTTTTCGCTAGTACCTCTACTATTAATGGTTTGATGCAAGCAACATGCATTTCCCACTAATATCAGCACACTCCTGCTTTTTAAAAAAACAAAAACCCTAAATTATATCTGCATTATTTCTCAGTAAACTGAGCACCTGATGATTGTGCTGGTCAAGTACAAAGTGCTTAAATCAGATAGTGGAAAAGTTACTATAGCTCCTAGAATGACCCAGGCTGCATCGGGGGCATCACTACACAGGTGCACACTAAGTAACATCCTAAGAGGGGATGACACCATTGCTTCCCAAACATATGCCTTTTGGCAGAAACAGGCTGTAGTATTTACCTGAGTCCCTTTAAAATGCTGGAGCTCAGCAGAAGAGACAGTATGAATGAGTCGACGCTCAGTGGGAGGACAAGGAAATTTAACTTTTAAATTTTTTTAAAAAATTCTTTTTAAATTTCTTTAAAAACATCTTATCTTACTAAATTGTCACTTTAACCATATGAAACTATGTATATGTAAATACATTTAGGCTGTGTATATGCTACTGTAATTTAAAGGTTTTATTTTAATTTTGCTAGTTGTCTATGTTGTAACTATTGCCATTACATTCAGCGATAATCTAGGAATTACCATTTATGTGTAACATTAGTACAAAAACATTATTAAGGATTCTGTATGGTGTGGTATGGGAGGAGAGCAGTGAGAGATGACACCATGAGTTACATCAGGTGACACCAACCCTGGTGATGCCACTGGGCTGCATGGCCAAACTAGAAGGCTCTTTGCTCTAATACCTAGCTACCAATGCCAATGCATACACACAGAAGAGCATCTGCAACTTAAGACAGCAGCTTTGTTCTGACTAAGGACTTTATTGCATGAGCCCCATTTTTGCAGCAGTCATGCTAGTAAAAAAGGGGGGCATACTACATGTAGAGAAGCCATCATGACACCTCTTCTCAATTGCACAACTGGGGCTACTGCCCCTATCACACTCTTTTTCTGACTTTCCCTTAACACCACCTCTCTCTCCCTTATGCCCACCCAGCATGCCTTTAGGTTATTTATTAATTTTAAATCCACTTTCTTGGCACAGTTCCAGAACCCTGCTACCACGACTGAAGTTAAAAAGAAAGAAATAAAAGAAATAGAAAAAATGAATAAAGATAATCAGGATGCTTGGGAATAGTGATGGAGAGGGGGGACAGCAGTGGCATCACTAGGGTTGATGTCACCCGCCAGTGCAGTAACTCATGGTGTCACCCTTGCATTCACCTCCTCCCATTTCACATCATACAAAATCCTTACTAATGCTTTTTTGCACTAACGTTACTCATAAATTGAGTAATCGCTGAGTGTAATGCTAACCGTTGTGACATAAACAACTAGCAAAATTAAAATTATACCTTCAAGTTACAGTATCATACACACAACCTAAATGTATTTACATATATATGGTGAAGATTTGGTTAAAATGTGATGTTTTTAAGGAAAATTTGGAAATAATAAAACTATGTATCTGTAAATAGACAACTAGCAAAATTAAAATTTAAAAATTTAAAAAATTCTGGAGCCTCTCTTTTCTCACAGAGCCTCACTCCCACCATCTCTAAAAGCATTTTAAAGAGAAGCAGATGAATGCCACAGCTCATTCCTGCCAAAAGGTAGATGTATGAGGAGCAGTAGTGCCACACACATTCCTGAGGGTGTCACCTGGTGCAGTCCACACCCCCTGCACCCCCTTAGTGAAGCCACTGGGGGAGGAGGGAACACTGACACCACATGACTGGCAATTCACACCTATGGACCTGCACACTTGAAAAAGAGATGGGTCAAGCACAGAGCAACTACAGGTCAGAGGCAGCGCTGTGCAATAAGTATTGCCAAAACCACTTCTTTCCTGGTGTAATTGTGGTTTAAAAGTCATGTGTAGTAATGTCCTCACATTAGGTCTGGCTTAATAGCGAAGCATCATTCTTTGTTACTCAATCTTTTGTTTCCACCTTCTCATGGTACTTTGAGACATTTACTTGTTTCTCATAGCTGAACAGTTCTCCTGTCTCATGTGGCAATGCATATGATCTATTTCTTTTAACATCTGCCATGAACCTACCTTATTTCCTCTGGAACTAGGCTAACCCCTTTCATCCACCAAAGTGAGGGGAGCAAGACAAAGCTCCTTTGCATCCACTTAGAGGGAGATGAAACCCAACTGATGATCTGACAAACCCAGTTTATTATTTTACATTAAAATGTGCCAAAAAATTTTTAAAAAGAGGATGAGACAGTTTTGACCCACTGACTTTGTGGGATCCTTTTCCTTTCTCTCTAAGCATTGTCTAGGACGAGTTGCCAAGCCATTGGTGCTAGTCAAATGCTAACAATAACATCCCTTTTATTTCATCATTTGGAAAGTTGCCGTGCTCTACGGCAATTCACCTGGCTTCAGTGGCCAATTATCCTAACTGCTTTTCTGACTCTAGTAGCCCGAAGAGCTGCATGATTATTCTAATGTTGCCCAAAGCCTTGTAGAATGCAGGTCTATTTAGTACAGTAATTAATGTAGAATATGCCATTAGAAAGCATGGTGTGATTTATTAGGAATTCAAGAGAACAGAATTGCCAAGGAAGGAAGGGAGGGAGGGGAAGAAGAGGAGGAGACCTTACACAGAGAAAGAACTGTTGGATTACAGCAGAGGACATGGTCTCTTAGTCAGCTAGTTTCACAAGAGTTTAAACAGATTTGGTAAGAGGCACTCCGAACACATTACACAACATTAACAACTTGTGCCAATTATCATTACATCATTTCATCCTATTTAGTCCTGTCTGTTCCACCTGAAGAACCATTTTCTGCAATTGCCCTTATCCATTGAGTTACCCTATAAAAGCTATGCTGCCTAAGGGAGTTTTGGAATTGTAATGTCAAAAATGTAATAGTAATGTCTTGGGCTTGTAATGTCATAAAAAAATTCAACCTCTGTACCATCTCCTATGATTCCATGATCTCTATCAGGTCAGATAGCATTTTTCATTGTTAAAACACAGGCAACATGGAAGTCTCAACAGATGTGGATTATTGGTTTGACAGAACACAGTGGTATTTCTCAGTTTGCATCCTAGATTTTAATTCTCTTTTTCTTAATTTATTATTGATTATTTTATTATTTTTGTTTGTAACAAAAGAACCAATGTAATGTAGTAGTTTGGGTGTTGGACTATAATGGTGGAGACTAGAGTTCGAATCCCTGCTCAACCATGGAAACCCACAGAATGACTTTAGGCAAGTGGCACTCTCTCAGCTTCAAAGGAAGGCAAAGGTAAATCCCCTCTGAAGAATGCTTGCCACAAATTGGAAACAACTTGAAGGCACACAACAACTAGCTTCTTTTACAAACTATTCCCCAATCAAGCATAGACCAATCTGCACATAGAAGCAGGTTGACTCCACAAGCCCATCACATTCTCAGTTGATTTCCATGCTTATATGTGTGTCCTACATATATATAGTACCAGTAGCAGCTGCTTCCGCAGTACTTCATTTCTATCAAGCGGAGGACTAGATGACCCTTGGATGACTTCCAGCTGTACAATTCTTTGAGTCTACATCCGTTTGAAGCACCCATATATAGATATTTTATTCTGTTCTGTTGAATTTTTTTTACGTTACTTTCAAAAAGGTTTCGCAAAAAAAAAAAACCCTTTGAACTTCAGCTGGTACCTTCTCAGAGAAAGATATTAACTGTGTCTAGACTGACCCAGGCTAGCGATGGGGCCTTCCCAAACTGGAAAGAGTGTAAGATAGCTTCCTGGTCCACTTGGACCTTGCCCAGTGGCATCACGGGGGGGGGGAGGGGGAGTGCAGGGCGTGTGGAGTGCACCAGGTGACACCCTAAAAAGTGACACCACTGATCCTCAAACATCTGCATTTGGGCAGAAACAGACCTGCGTCCCTTTAAAATGCTGAAGAGGTGGGGTGAGGCTCAGTGGGAGGAGAAAGGAGGGGTTCCACAGTTGTTGTTGTTTTTAATTAAAATTTCAAATTTCAATTTTTTTATTTTTTATTTCAATTTTTTTAAAAAAAATCTTTAAAAACATCACATTTTATTACATTTTCACTTTAACACATGAAACTATGTATATGTAAACATATTTAGGCTGTGCATATGATATTCTAATTTAAAGGTATACTTTTAATTTTGCTAGTTGTTTTGCCACTGCTTTTACCATTACATTCAGTGATACATGGGAATTATGATTTATGAGTAACATCAATACTAAAAACATTACTAAGGGCATATATTACTTAGTCTGTGTATACGTATGTGTGCATAAATGCATGTGTGTGCACACATACTCATCACCTCTACCTAAAAGCCAAAATTACCAAACTGAGGTTATTGTATCTTGGTTGTATCATGATATGACATGGTTATTAGAAGAGATGATAATGCTTGCTAAAGTGGGAATCTATAGGAAAAGAGGAAGAGTACAATAAAGGTGGACAGACTGATTCAAGAAAGCCACAGCCCTGAGTTTAGAGAACATGTGCAGGGCATTTTGGAGGTCTCATCCAAAAGTTACTAATTGAAGCCAACTTGGCAGCAATTAACAACAACCTCAAGTGTGGTGTTGATAATTCAAACCTGATGAAGAAATGTTGTTTCTTGTTGTGACAACAGGAGGAAACCTCATTAGACAATATTCCATAAAACTATAAAGCTGAATTGTGAGTGTTTGTATCTAAAAGTCTCTCAAGTCAGCTATTAACGAAGTACATTATTTATATCCATTTGTAGCCCACATACTTTTAAAATGCTTTGATACTAAAAGAAAAAAGGTCCTTTAACTTTACATCCATGCCATTTCATTTAATTATATCAAGAGGATCTGAATGCTCTAATAGTCAGTGGTTGGAATCAAGTTGGTTGTCCCTGAATAGAGCAGATCCATTGAATTAATTGTCAACACATAGGTATATTCAACTGATTCACTTTAATGAGGTGAAACAATATAATTTTGTCTAATGCATATTTTTCAGTGCCAGACAGAGGAAAAAATTGCTCTCATCATTTCCTGGTTTTCTTATCTCTGGATATGGAAAGTGAAAAACCAGCCTTGAAAAACCAGAAATACTTCCTATCCCAAGAAATTAAACTGCCTAAAGGAAAGGCTTGTTTTTAAAGGATAGTGTTGGAAGCACAGATGAAGAAATATTTCTTTAGCATAAAAGTGTTTTTTCTAAGCTAGACAATTATTTGCAAGATTACAGAACTACTGCCAAAACCAACATCCAAACAGAATAAAACCATTGAATCTGAATTGTTGACTTCAATTCAGCCAGTGGTTCAATAGGTTTGTTCTAGATGCGACTAGGAAATGGATTGAGATGTCAAAAAACCTTGTCAGATCCCTTTGTAGTAACTGGAATTGCATTTTCCCAACTGCAGCATCTTTTCATGTACTGGATCAAAGTTCAGTACAATGGAAATTATATTATACTTGTTCTGAGAACATACTCTCCAGCTGTCCCAGTTTGGCAGGGACAGTTGCAAGCAATCCTGTGCTGTTCCATTTTTTCAGCTGTTTTTAAAATGCCCCATTTTCTCTCTCCTACTCCCACTCCCATCCTTTGTTATTAACTTACTTCAGTTGCTGCAAACTGATGTTAAACTAAATTTGGCCATCTTAATAACACTTGACGTTGCTTGACCATACATGTCCTGGTTCTCGCCTGTGAAATGCTGAAGAGTATACAAGAGCAAAGAATTCATTAAGCAGTGTTTACAGGGACTCCATCCAGCAAGTAGGACCTATTTATGAAACTCCGACTGCTAAAGGTAGATATCAGGTGTTGTCAGGCATGGGCTGTGAGCATTAGACAACTTATTTATTTATTAGTAGCATTTACATCCTGCCTTTTCTCCAAACAAGTCAAGGCGGTGTTAAAGGATTTACTCCCCAGTTTATATTCCAAGCCACCCTGTGAGGTGGGTTAAATTGAGATTATAACTAGCGCACAATTGAGATTGTGACTAGCTGAATTGGGATTTGATTCTTGATCTCTCCACTCCTAATCCAACACTTTTAACTGCTACACAATGTTGGCTAGTCTGAGATGAGCCAGAAGCCAAAAGCTGTGGAACCTGCAAGAGTTCTCACAACTGAAGAGGAAATCAAAACTGAAAGAAAAAGAGGAGGTGCTGTCAACATAAGAATGTACCAGAGAGCTCAAGAAAAGCTTATTGCTCAGGCAAGGTCAGTAGCATCACTAGGGTTGGTGTCACAAGGGGTGGTAACTCATGGTGTCACCACCACCACTACCTTTGATCTCCTTCTATAGTACACCATGCACAATATGGCTCAGACATAGAAAGGAATATGGATCAATTTGCCATGGAAAAGACAGTAAAAGCCAATTTTCAAGGTCCATGAAAGAATAGTTTATGTACATACCTGGTTTATCTTGGCCAGCTGGAGTAAGCCACTCACATAAGACAGAATAGGAGAGAAAATATGTTGCAGATGAATGGCAATCTCTACACAGCAAAGCCAAAGACCCCTTGTACAGACCCCTAAGGCCTTCCTCCTTTACAATTGTCCTCAGGCAATGCATGGCACCTTGGTACTTAGGCCTGGAGGCGAGATGGGATGATGCAGTTGAGTGAAATGGCTCTTTCTGGATCTGTAATCTTACTTTGGCTATCTCTGCAGGTGATATTAGCAGAACCTGCAGGACAGAATAAAAAAATGTAAAAATTCTGAGTTAGGACCTTTTGAGATTCCAAAGTACATGGACATTCTCTCCAAGAACCTGGCATTCCTAAGCCTGTGACTCCAATTCATCCATCCTGCCTGGTTATTTACCATGCATGTAAAGCATTTTTACTTCTGTCTTGCCACATACTATCTGATTTTGCATAATGTGACACCCCCAAGGCCCCTAGACCCATACACAATATTTTATTTTATTTTATTCTACTTTATTTTATTTATATCCCATCTTTCTCCTATGACTGGAGCACAAAACAGTACATCAGAATATCTTATAAAAATACCATAAATTATAAATATAAAATTACACATTCATTTAAAACTTTAATGAGAGGAGATGGAAGGGACGGTGCAGCTTTTCATTCAGGCTTCTCCGCTGCCTTGGCTCCCTCCCCTAAGACAGCCATGGCAGCAGAGAAGCCAGAATGGACATACACCCCCCCCCCCTTCTTCTGTGGCCTCCTGACATCCCATTCCAGGTCTGGTGCATCTGATCACCAAGCACTGCCCTAGACGCAGAACAGAAGGCACCACAACCCCCACCAGTGGTCACTGATGGGAGTAAGCCAAGGCCTCCCAACAGCCCATTCCAGGTCTGGCACAACTGGTCACCCAACAGCCATGCCAAACCTGGAATGAAAAGCATCACACTCCTCTCCAGCAGCCATTAGGGGGTGGGCAGTGCTATGGCCTTCCAACAACTCATTCTGGGTCTAGCCTGGCATGGCATGACTGCTGGGCAAGTGAGAAAGACAGGTGACACCCTTTCTCATTTACCCAGTAGCCATACTAGTTGTATCAGCTACATATTGTTAGATATATTTACAGGATGGGCTGTAGGCAGGAGTAGGTGAGCTGAGGTCCTCTAGATCTTTTGGAGTACCATTCCGAGAAATCCCAGCCATCATGGCTAATGGTTAACGCTTTTGGAAGCTATAGTCCAAAATATCTGGAGGACAACAGCCAGAGAAGAAATGTAAAATAAATTATAATAATTATAAAGAGTAGATTCTTCTCAACAGAATTTCTTAAAATAAATATTCTATCCTTTAACTTTTTTCTTTTCTTTTTAGCAAGTCTTTATTTTTTATTTTAAACCTACCCGGGCAGCACCAGTAGCAGCTCCAGCAAAAGATATATCCACCTTTGATGGCTTGCTATTTGCAGAACCATATCGTAATCTGCAGATGTTATACAGGAAGTTTTTGTAGATGCCAAACGAAAGAGATGAAATTACTGATGCCATGACAACTGTCATTGACACTCCACGGTAGAAACCTAGAACCTGGTATGCATAAAAATATAAGGAAAATAACTTTTCAAAAAGTGGAATAAAAAATCTGAGCCATTTATTTTACTTAATGTACTCAAACCTATTCAATATACAGCAAGAGTGGGCAAAATTTGTCCCTCCAGATGTTTTAGGACTGTATTTCCCATCAGGTCTAACTAGCATTGTCAGTGATGAGGGATGATGGGAGCCACAGTCCAACAACATGTGGAGTACTGCATCTTCCTTATCCCTGATACAGTGGAACAGAAATAAATGACTACTTTTCTTCTAGTTTCTGTAATGAGAATACAGTGAGCCCTTGGCATCCAGTGGAGTTTGGCTCCAGGATCTCCAAAATCCACAGCTCCTCAAGTCCTATTATATACAGTGGCATAGTAAAATGGTGTTACTCATATAAAATGGTAAAATCAAAGTTTGCTTTTTGGAATTTATATTTTTAAAAATATTTTCAAACCGTGGATGGTTGGATCTATGGATATAAAATCTGAAGATATGGAGGGCCAAATGTATTAGCAGTAATATAAGACTATAAAACTCTGGTATTTCCTAGCAGGCAACCTTTAGAGATGTTGGACTGCAGCTTGCATAATGCCCAGACAGGGAATGTTGGATTTGTAGTCCAAAATATCTGGAGGGCACTAGGTTGGGGAAGTCTGCTTGAGATTATGGTTGCTCATAACCCTATTCTCCTCACTATCACGGCAGGACATTACAGACTGCTGGCTTTCTACATGATTATACATACACTTTCATATGTGGTAAAAATAATATGAATCCATTGGTACCTGTTGGGCCAACTTGTGTTTAATATGGGTTGTTGAATTACATACAAAATGGTAAGACCTGTCTCAAGCGAGCACAGAGAATTGCCTTGAGACAGTGAGGCACAAGGCAAGCAAACAAATAAACAAACAAAAAAAGAAATCCTGTAGTCCTTTCTCTGTTCATATTCATATTTATAACTATTCAAGCTCTGTCAGGGATGACAGGCTGAATCTCCCTTATCTGAAATGTTTGGGACCAGATGTGATTGAGATTTCAATTTGTTTTTTTGTTTTTTTGAATATTTGCATGTACATAATGAAATATCTTGGAGATGGGACCCAAATCTTAACATGAAATTAATCTATGTTTCATATACACCTTATACTCATAGCTGGAAGGTGGTTTTTATACACAATATTTTTAACAATTTTGTACATGAACCATCAGAGAGCAAAAGTACCACTATCTCAACCTCTCATGTGGAAAGCTTTGAATTTTGGAATATTTTGGAATTTGGAATTCCAGGTAAGGGAGAATCAATCTACATGGAATCTGAGTGGAATAAAATGTGTGAGCAAGGGAGCCTATTAATCATACCTACTCTGTCATCGTTTCCATCATCCTCCATACATGGAACTCAGGTGACTTTCTGAAGGGGAGATTGATAGAGGTTGTTGACACAGTTGAGAACACTGATTATTCAACATTCATGGGATCATATGAAGATCCCCACATAAAAAAAAATTCTCCTCTTCAAAACATTGCTCTCCACATGAAGAGATCAGTGGAAATGTGTAAGGGACAGACATATTGTAATTACTGCTCCTCACATTTGAGGTCTCTTGACATTCATAATAACTGCCTAAGCCTTTTGTGCCTGGGCCATAGCTAACAGGAATTTGCCATACGTACGCTTTCAGTTCTGTATGTATCTAAGATACAGTGCAATATTCCACGGTAGCTTGACTGTGTCTGTATTCTCACCTGTTGAGACAATCAATCCATTATATACATCATGTCTAGGAAAACCAATAAGTTAGCAGTTTTCTTAGATTTTAGACAAAACTGATGTTGACATTTTGATTCTGAACAAAAAAAAAGAGAGGGGATTTCTGATACAATATGAATTTTACATAGATTTTATCCTTTTTAAAAAGGAGGCTTTGTTGTTGTTTTTAACTGCCCTTGAGTCATCCTCAGCTCATAGCAACCCTGTGAATGAGACATCTCCAAGCCTCCCTTCCCTCAACTGCTCTGCTTAAGTCTTATAGGTTCATGCCTATGACCTCCCTGACTGAATCTACCCATCTGGCTTACAGTCAAAAAGACATAAGGAGGAAGTAAATATACCTCATTTTACGAAGTAGATGTGTTCCTAGGCACTCTTTCTTTAAACAGACACTTATTACAAGAGACAGAAGTAACATGGAAAGAAAGTGATAGCACAAAAAAGAAGAGCACTTCAATGTGTTCCAGCCAACATTTTATATGACACTGACAATACACACATGCGAAATACAACAAGCAGGCCAGGTAAGCATTGCACAAGTAAAACAACAATAATAAATCATGAATCTTTTGGAGACCACCTGAAGGCTTCTTCCAAAATACCCCATTTTACTCTTCTTTCACCAGCCTTCACTTTTTAAATAATTTCCATTTTGGTGGTCAAACTTATACAGTGGGCTCTTCGTATCTGCTGGATTTTAGTTTCAGGACGCACCGCGGATATCAAAATCTATGGATGCTCAAGTTCTGCTGTATACAATGGCATAGTGAAATCTTCTCTCCCCTTTACTCTGTGATTTGCTGTCCATGCATACTCACTAAGGGATTATGAAGCAACTGCTGTTTACCTTGTCTATGGTAGGCAGGCACATATGACTACAGCAAGATCAGCCAGAGCAGAATTCCTGTTTTCTCCAGCTCAAGATTTATTACACTGTTTACAGCAGACATGTTTCTACAACCTGAAATCCTATTCCATGGATTCACTATTGTTTGGGTCATTTTTTATTTCCTGATTTGTTCTTTGTTGTTATGTTTATTTCTATTTTTATTAATTAATAAAATAAAATAATAATAAATAAATAAATAAATAAATAAATAAAAGCTTTATTTCTAGCCCGCCTTTCCAAAGATCAAGGCGGGTTACAATGGTGGACCTTACTGCCAGTTCCCAGCATCTGCAACCTGAGATGCCTGCCTTGTTCTGTCTAACGGTAGAACCTTTCATATTTAGACAAATAAAAATGAAAATACCTTTATTGTGTCCAGCGGATAACCAAATGCAGCACTAACTCCACCTAAAACAGATAATTGTTTTGGAAATGTTATAATTGAACATTTTAGATCTCACAGGGAAAAGAGAAAGTTCTTCCAGCCAGCAAATAAAGATTGTCAGACAATTCCACCTATGCTCAGTTCTTGCCATTTCCTTCCCAATTGCTCTGAAACATGTGTTTGTATAGAAACAGCATGTTGCCCATAATGTAAGAAAACACCACTGCACCCCACCTCACACTCTGCAGAGGTGATCCAACAAATATCTGAGGTTCCCAAAAGCATGATGCAAGTGGAGCATGGGTGTGTCTTCATATTCATTTAACGTAAAAACTGGTGCAGCCAGATTCTGAAAATGAACTGTATTAACTTTATTGTTTACTAAGCTTGTTGCTATACCACCGAAACTAGGATGTCCTTGTAAACATAATGAAAAAGGATCATCTGAGAAAACAATGGCCTAAATGCCATTGTTATTCCTGACTAGAGTAGATCCATTGAAGCAAGTGCATTTACCTATCTATTGACTCACCATTCAACAACTGATTCAGCGGCTCTGCTCTTGTTGGGACTAATCAAAAAGGTTTTAGCCACTCGCCTAAAGACCATACCTTTTCACATAAGCCAACCTCAGTTTTTGGAACTTTGAGGAAATATGTTCTCCCAGTCCCACCACTGCATACCCTCTAAAGTTTCACAGATGAAAACTGGGACACATGTGACTAAGCAACATCAAAGAGTGATCAACATGGCTAAAGCTATTAATGAGAAAGATCAGACAAGCTAGGAGATGTTGCAAGAGTTTGTTTTTGCCTGAGTCTACAGGGAAGAGTATGATTGTACCCCTCTTCTCCCCCACCACTGCTAATTGACTACAAACTACTTTTTCACTTTTAATTCACTTTGGATTAAATGAAGTAAAATAAGGACAAAGAGGGAAAGTGGGAGGAGGAGAAAGAAACTGGAACATTTTAAAAGCAATTGAAACAGTGGGATGCCAAGAATGTTCCTGCCAGATTGGGACACTCAGAGGCGTTTTATCATCCAAGGGTAATAGAGAAAAACTATAATTCCCTATTGCATGTTGCAGTGATATGAGTCCCTAAGATAGTTGCTACTCTTGATCTTCTCCTGGCTTATCATGACCCACTATCATGGCAAGAATGAGGCACACCTGTCTCATTTAGTCCTCTGTAACCCTGAGCTGTAGCTGCTATTATACTTATCACACAACATCTATTCTGCTGCCACCTTATATTCCATTTGTTACTATTGTGGAGCTTTTCATTGATGGGCAAAACCCGGCAATAGGCTCTCGATCTTGAGAAAGTGAAGTGCTATCACTGCCCTGTCCATTGTACCATTATTTCCCCCATCCATCACCAGAGGCCAGAATGGCTCAATAATGGGTTTAATTTTGGATTAAACAAGCTTAAACTCATCCTTAGTTCTCAGGCTTTGATCCTGACATCTCAGAGCCTGAGTATCATAGTCCTGACCAGGCAACCCTGTTTGAGATTCACCCTAGTATGCTGTTGCTTCTGTCCTGTTTCTCAGTGGACTTCTCTGGGATCCAGTCCTATTGGCACAGGGGCACTGAGTTTACTACTAGAAAGAGTAATGATAGCACCTACTCCGCATGTGCCTCCGTTGATGAGAAGCCAAATCAACAACAACAACAAAAAGTGATGTAAGGTGCACCAAGTCCATCCCATCAGTAGTTCGTGTTCAGAAAACACGAACTGACCTTTCTTAATTTGTTGACAGTGACAGCAAAGATATAGCTTTTTAACATTCACTAGGGAATTCCACATGCCAGATATAGCAACCCACAGACATTTACGGAGCCTAAAATAGTTTCAAGGGTTGGAAGCTTAAAGCTGCTGCTGCAGCTGGAGAAGGAAAAACAAACCATCACACTATAAGTCTTCTTCAGTCCCTATGAACTCTTCTGCTAACAAGGAAATATCTGTGCATGCATTCTGAGTTTAAGCTTGTTTAATCCAAAATTAAACCCTTTATTGAGCCCTCCTGGCCTCTGGTGATGGGTGGGGGAAGTGACAGCACAATGGACAGGGCAGTGATGGCACTTCACTTTCCAGAGAGTGAGAGCCTATTGATGGGTTTTGCTTGAGAAGCCCAGAGAAGATCCAGAGTAGAAAGTATCCATTATCACTGCAACATGCAATAGGGAATTATAGTTCTCCTCTATTGCTCTTGAATGATTAAAAAGCTTGACATAAGCTTAAGTGCAAGGAGAGCCCATTGATCATACTATACCCACAAAATACTCCCTAGTATATCAAGTAAACTTTTCTTCTATATAGTAAATATCTTTATTTCTCTTTACTAGCAAGCCCATATACACATCTGACTGTTTGTTTATTTACCAGCTGGAAAGGGAGGTAAGCTCTAAATCCAATTGTTATACCCAACTAGAGCAGTTCATTTGAATCCGTTGCATCTAGGGTTTTTTTCCCTGTATTGTCTTTGTTTTGTTTGTTTTTTTTCTGCCTTTAAGGGACTCTGACAGGATAACGTTGTCATAAGGTATCTTGGCAAGATTTATTCAGAAGAATCTCTTTGCCTTCCTCCTCTAAGGCTGAGAAAGTGTAACTTGCCCAAATTCACCCAGTGGGTTTCCATTTGCTGAATGGGGACTCAAATTCTGGTCTCCAGGAGCTCTAGGTCTAAGCTCCACTGCAGATGTAATGCCATTTGACACTGCTTCAACTGCCCTGGCTGAATTCTATGCAATTCTGGGGTGTGTAGTTTTATGAGCTACTTAGCCTTCCCTGTGAGAGAGCTCAGGTACCCCCACCAAAGCGTGCCTCTTCTACATTTAATGATCATGCAAAATAATTTCAGCAGGTTTTGCTTGTCACACAATCAGGTAACAAGCAATACCTGCTAAAACTCCCCCATCTACACAGCCTTTAAAGCCTTAGGAACCCGCTCCAGTTTTCACTCTGGCAACCCTACACAAGCTTGTCTCTACAAGCTGATCTGTAGGTTTCATTTGATGGAAGGTAAGAAATTATCTGAAATAGATCTTTGCTGGCACCCCAGCTTTGTGGAATTCATACACAGTGACCTATGGTGTAGGCAAATTTGGAAGGCCATCACTATGACAGTCCTTAAAGTGGCACCTAAAGGAGAGTGCACAAATGCAGGTGGCTGTGTTCTTTCTATCTACTCACTCCTTAAAAAGGGCTTCTATCCATTTTCATTTTATCTCACCAGTTTTTTGTAAAGCAAACAGGCCTTTGTTGCCTATTTAGCATCAAGCTGTTCCTTTCTCCAAACAAGATTACAAGTCCCTCTCCAGCTACTATAGAGAGTGTAGTTAAACTGTGAATGAATGAAGGAGTTAGAGGTGGGGTGGCAGATGAGGTAATTCCCCTTGTTAATCAAAACATTGGGATTTCATTTTACAGGTCCTGGCTTTGCTACACCTCTGTCAGTAAAGTCTCACCTGGCACTGACTTTGTTAGCATTTGTCCCAAGGCAAAGCCTTATCTGCATGGATATTTATTTTATCACACTGGTATTAATGTTTTTTTCTGTTTTATTGTTCAGTCCTATTCATTTATACACAACAGTTATCCAAGCTGAGCTGCAAACACAGAGGACGGCAACCTCACTGTATGAATTGTAATTTTAATTATTAACCCACCTTGGAAGCCCTCTTAGGGTTGAAGAACAGAGTAAATGGATAGCAATAAGAATTACTTATTTAAAATCAAAATGCCTGAAGAATGTTGACTTCCTGAATGTTTTCAAAATAACATCTACCCTTGCTCTAGTTCAATATAGCATTTTCTCTAGGGAAAAAGATACCCAGAGCAAGTTCCAAGGTTGCAAAGTCACAGCTGATTCATAAAGAGCTTCTTTGTTATCACAGTTGCCAAGTCTCAGTGGTCACTGCAACCTCCTGAACTGGTAACTTTGTACATTTGAAAAACACCCAAGCTCAAAATGGGTCAACTGTGAAATGTTACAGTGGTTGTTGCCACACACTGCAGAATTAATGCAGCTTGACACTGCTTCATCTGTTATAGCTCCATCCTATGGAATTCTGGGATTGGTAATTTATCGTGGCACCAGAGCTCTCTGAAAATAAGGGCTAAATATCTCACAAAATTACAAATCCACAAATTCCAAAATATTGAACCATGGCAGTTAAAGCCATGTCAAACTGCACTGATTCTGCAGTGTAGATGCAGATAGTGAGACATTTGGATCCACCCATTTGGATCACAGTCGTGGAGAGAAGCTAAACTTGTATTGCCAGTAATTTGGAGGTAACACTCCAGTTAAAAAAAAAAACAACCTTGTTAGGCTTCCTTTTAGGATTGGGGAAACCCTGATTCAAATCACCACTCAGCTTTGAAGAACACTGAGATCCATCTCACAGGTTTGCTGTGAAGTTTAACATGAGGGAGGGGGTCATATATGCCATAAGATCCACATGCATGGAGCACCTTGTAAAGTTGCTAGCATCTGAGCTCTCATCACACCTGCCAGGTCTTCTCCATGCTTAGTATCACCTGCTCTACAAGCTTCCATAAGCTTGTTTTCACATTTTCCCCAAGTTCTCCAGGCTCCCAGTGTTGCACTGTTCTTTTTCCTTTCCTGATTTACCCTACATATCAGGCATCTGGAGAGAATGTACCCATGGGGAAGTGAAATGCCCCAGCCAGAGTGGTGTACAGAAGTAACAACTCAGTGGTATAGAGAGATCTGCTAGCTCATGTGGCACAGCTCCACATGGTATTCTCTTTGCATGGGAAGAATTTATGTCTCCTTTGAAATGCATTTCTACTGTTTATCACTGCATCCACTCGCCAACCCAGTAAATTAGGTTATAAATCCCATTATCCCCAGACCGCATGGCCATGGCCATTCTGTTTGTGAGAGGGGAGGGGAGTTACCTTGCTGGAGGGTATCCAGTTGTGGGAGGTTGATATTATGACAGTATGAGTGGATCTCAAAAGCAATGTCAGCAAATGCTCTAATCCCCAAGAGGTCTCAAAGGCTACATACCTTGGATCAGTTTCACTTAATGACATCAGAAATTAATTTTAGCCTTCACCCTCACAAGCTCACTTTCTGTGCAGAATTTGGAAACATTACTCTTTTGGACTACAATTTCCCCCGGACCCCAAAGCCAGTGACTGGCTGGGATATTCTGGGAGTTCTTTTCCCAAATAATTTCCCGAAAAGTTGTTTTCCCAAGCTCTGTTTCCATGTACAGAACATTTTAAACCTGGAGTAAAATCATGTACAGATTGAGCCTCCCTTATCTGAAATGCTTGGGACCAGAAGTCTTTTCGATTGCAGAGTTTTTTTAATTTTGGAATATTTGCATATACAGTTAGCCCTCCACATTTGCAGCTTTAACTTTTACAGGTTTGATTATTCATAGAAGTAAATATATTCTCTCTGGGAATCTCTAGTTCCTCCAGTATGACTGGTCAACATTCAGCAGATGTCACACTGGAGGACCTAGAGATTCGTAGAGAGAACACTTCTCCAGGAATGTGTAGGTCCTCCAGCTGAATTCTATGATCACCTTTTGGCACATGTTGAGCATAGAGTTGCGCTGAGGGACCTGGAGATTCCTAGAGAGGTGTTCTCTCATGGTGGTCCTGTGCCTCAACAAATGTGGAGGGCTCACTGTACATAATGAGATATCTTGGAGATGGAACCCAGATCTAAACATGACATTCATTTATACTGCATATACATCTAGCCTAAAGGTAATTTTATACACAATATTTTTAATAATTTTGTGTATGAAACAAAGTTTGCCTACATTGGCCCATCAGATAACCAAGGTGTTACTATCTCAGCCACCTATGTGGATGATTCTGGAATATTTCAGAATTCCAGATGAGGGAGACTAATCTCCCTCCTGTTTTTTGAATGGAACAGTCCCAGGAGCACAGCACCTTGTAATTTTTCACCTGTCAATCCATCCTAAACCTGCAGTCTCTCAATGGAGAGACAAAACTACCTGGAAGGCTTAGCTAAGAGCAGCTGCCAGAACACTGAGAAGATTTGGCACAGGTGAGTTTGCACCATTCACAGTCTATAAGCACATGCGACACTCATCTAACCTTCCCTAGTAAAGATGACACCACATGTATTTCTGTAGTAAATTCCTTGTAATCATAGCCACAGAATACGTTTGTCTTGCGCAGTCTTACAAGTAACTAGATCAGGATCTGGCCTCGTGCCACATTATTTATACCCGTGCCAGACAAGTCAGAACAAATCTCAGTGGTGTGCATTTGTGAATACATTTGTATTGCATATGCTTAGAAACCTTGGACATAACAACCTAGCACTGAGTGCAACCCAGCACTGAGAAATCACAAAATTTGAATCCAACTACAAAGGGCCAGAGTAACATAGTGGTTTGAGTGTTGGACTATAACTCTGGAGGCCAGGGTTTGATTCCCACCTTGGCCATGAAACCCACTGGGTGACCTTGGGCAAGTCACACTTTCTCAGCCTCAGAGGATGGCAATAACAAACCCCCTCTGAAGAATGTTGCCAATAAAACATAATGCTAGGTTCATTTTAAGGTTGCCATCAGTTGGAAGCAACTTGAAAGCACGCAATAACAACAACTGCAAATCCGGCTACAGCAGCTAATATAAAACTCCATTTTGCTGTTGTTGTGTGCCTTCAAGTCATTTCTGATTTTTGGCAACCCTAAGGCCATATCCCTATCACAGGGTTTTTGGGGGCTGAGAGTGTATGACTCACTATTTGCATATCCCACATACCGAAGCCCCAATCCAGTGTTTTTGTGGCGGAAAAAGAAGTGGCAAAATGCTGCTACTTTTTGCACCAGAAAAAAAGGTACCCTTTCCACCACCACTGCAGCTTTTCAGCACTACTGAAGTGTGTGACATCTAAACGCCATGCTGCCGGAATGCCAAAAAGCTACCACTGTGTAAACAGCCAGGTGGCTTCACGGTGGCTTCCTGCTAGCTTGGGGGGCATGTGTCGTGCATATGCCACCATGCCCCCAAGCTGCGAGGAAGCTAGCTTTTTTGCTGGTCTGTTCTGGCCCTTAATCTGGGATAATTGATATCGGGGTTCTCCCCAAGTTTTTAAAAAAAATCTGTATCATTGGTAGTGTGAATAAACAATGCAAATAGACCTGAATAGACCTGGGATAAAAGGTTGCATACCAAAAAAGTGATTCTGAGTGCATTTGCATCATCACCTCCACCTTTATTCTTTATTCTTTACATCTTTATATGAGCAACCAAACGTGCAGAGATGCATATTTTGAGTGCTGGACTAGGACTGCAGAAGACCCAGCTTTGAATTCCCGTTCAGGCATGGAATCCACTGGATGACCATGGGCAAATCACACATTCTCTGCATCAAAACTGCAGAAATAATCCAGGTTGACACCACTTTAATACTGCCATGGCTTAATGCTATGGAATTCTAGAAACTGTAGTTTGTTGGAGCAGTAGAGCTCTTTGACAGAGAAGGATAAATGTTTTACAAAACTACAGTTCCCAGGATTCTGAAGCATTAAATGAGTTTAGGATTGATCAGAAAATAAGTATGGCTTAGATTTCAGCTTTCACCAAAACTTCTAATTATTTTTCAGTAAAAGGAAATATTCCAGAAATTTTACATCTGCACACTAGAGAAAGCTGAATGAAATGGAGCAAATTAAAAGAACAACTCTCACTAACTGTTCAGTTCCTTCTCCTTCTGATTTCACTTCAATTGCTTCCTGGTATAATTAAGTTTTGGATTCTATACCTTGTGGGATTAACCTTCATTTACATTCATCCTTCTGTCAGTTGCCTTTAGCATGATTTATACTGCACCCTTTAAAAGAATCAGATAAGAGAGAGATAGGAAGAAGATTCCTATCCAAACAGCTCTTAAAGTTTCAGTATAAAATGTATATGAAACATAAATGAATTTCATGTTTAGACTTGGGTCCCATCTCCAGGATATCTCATGTATGTGCAAATATTGTGAAATACAAAAAAAACTCCGCAATCCAAAACACTTCTGGTCCCAAGCAAAATCAGTTTGTACAACCTCAGCTATCTGAACATTTTTGCTTAATCTCCATTCAGTCTGTCGTCTCCATAGGCCCAAAGTTCTTTTCAACTTAAGGATTTCCCATTTCTGGCACTGGGATGTGCCTGAAAGTAAATAGCATGGAAATAACAGTTGTCTCTCTTCATCAAGAACCTGTTGGGTCATATATTTATTTATTTATTTATTTATTTATTTATTTATTTATTTACCTCCAATGGCCCCTGCAATGAAATCCATCTGCAGGGATCCAGCTGTCTTTGCCAGTCCTGATCAGAATGCTTGAGCCACACAGCAAGACCCACGGGGAAGGAGACCAAGACCTGTCTTTCCAGGAATAAGAAGCCCTTCTCTCTGAATGGATGTGGTGGGATTGAGCAACAGTCTATGAAGATAGCAGCACTTGCTTTCTGCACCTCCTGCTTCTTCTGAAGACTGTGATTCTGGGCACACATAAAGCAGCTGGCAAGGCTGGGAAGGGACTTTGAACCAGCTTCAAGAATATTGTCAATGCATAACTCCTCCAAGCAGTGCTGAATCATTGTGCAGAACTGAAAAGCTCCCTCTTCCTTGTGCCTTTTGTCCTACAAACCACCAAAGGCAAAAGAGTGTTAATGTTGAACCAGGCTAAGGTCAGAGCCATGATGTCAAAATGCAGTATAGTTGGCTTGCTTCATTCTCAGGGCATGGCTTGCCCTGAGAAGAAGAGGCATTGATGTTGTCTATCCTCAAGTTGTTTCCAACTTATGAGACCCTATTGTATGTTTTCTTGGCAAGATTTGGTCAAAGAATGTTCCTCACTACCTTCCACTGAGGCTGGGAGAGCGCAACTTGCCCAGTGGGTTTTCATAGCTGAGTGGGGATTAGAACCCTGTTCTCCCAGAATCTTAGTCCAACATTCCAACCACTAACTACATCATGCTGCCTCTCCTCAAAGGTGCTACAAGATCCCTTTGCATGCAGTTCTGCTGTCTGTAGCACTGCATCTGTTTGGCTTCAGCAAATCTCATATCTGTACAACTGGTACTTTTGTTATTGTTAACTGCCATCAAGTTGACTTTTGGCAACCCTGTAAATGACAGATCTCCACATCACCCTACCATCAACAGACCTGCTCAGGTCTTGTACACAACCTCAGTTTCCTCAGCCATGGCTTCCTTGACTGAGTCTATCCATCTGGGATGTAGTCTTCCTGTTTTCCTACTTCCTTCTGCTTTGTTAAGCAGTATTGTTTTTTCTAGCAAATCGTGTCTTCTTGTGATATGTTGTTGTTGTTGTTGTTGTTGTTGTTATGCTTTATTCATATAGCACTGTAGATCTGCACAGCGCTGTACCTACAATCAGTAAAATAGATAAGAAATAAACCTGCCTATGGCGTATATTCTACGGAATAATACATATAAAATAATATATAATAATATATGATAGAGTTCAATAAAATAAAGCAGACAACAAATTAAAAACAACAGATAACAATCACACAATGCCTGGGAATGCATAGGGGCAAAGAACAACAGCTTCAGTTTAGTCAACTTGGTTTCTAGGAAGAATTTATGTTTGATTTGCTCTAGGACTCATTTATTTGTCTTTTGAACTGTCTAGAGTATCTACAAAACTCTTCTCTGGCACCACATCTCAAATGAGTTGCATACATGCACAGAAATATGTTTGTATAACTGTCCTCAGGCCTGATCTACAGTTTATTCCCTGCAGTAATGGGGGACTGCAGCCAGAGGTGAACCCTCTAGAATGATGTATGGATCCCAGTAGAGTCTTTCCTCTGCTCTTGCAAGTGCTCTGTCTAGTCTTGTTCCTATGTTCAATTCTTAGCAGGTTTGGAGACCTCAAGGTTGAACAGGACCTCATGGTCTTTAAATATCAGAAGCCCACTATTTCAGCTCATTCAGCTGTGTCATTAAATGGCAACTCAACAAGGTCTTGCAGAATGTCTGAAAATATTCAGGGTGTGTAGGTGAAGATGGGTGCTCCTTAAAGGAAGAACAAGAATTGCCATGGGTATTCCCACATTCATTTCACAGATAAGTAACAGAGTTCCAGCAATGTAACTCCCATTGTTGTTCTCAAAGATATAACCATGTTAATCTGTAGAATCGGTATGTAGAGAGATCTTGTAGCACCCCTGAGGAGACTAACTGAAATGAAGATGGTGACAGCACAAACTTTCATAGACTTCAGTCTACTATATGCATCTGAGGAAGTAGACTGAAATCTACGAAAGCTCATGCTACCTTCTTTATTTTAGTTAGTCTCAAAAGTGCTACAAGATTTCTCCCCATAATTGTTGTTATGTGCTTTCATATCTACATCTATTCATAGGGTTTTGTTGGCAAGATTTATTCAGAGGAAGTTTGCTATTTCCTTCCTCTGAGACTGAGAAGGTTTAAATTACCTGGTGGGTTTCTATCGCTGAGCAGCTATTCAAATCCTAGTCCAATACTCTAGCCACTACACCACACTGACTCCCACACAATTCATACCCATTGCATATCCTACTGACTGCATAGGATGGGAATTGTAGTCCAATATAATTGGAACATGCAAGAATGGGGCAGGTGGCCCAAAGAAAATAGTAGGCACCTGCCATATGGACAAGAGCTGTTCTAGTACATCTGATTACACTTGGATCAGGCTCCAAACCATTTAATAAGCTCATTTAGAAGAAATGGGTAAAACTAAAAAGATAGAGTTATCCAGTAGCTTTCCATAGTTAACTTGTAACAATCCTACATGGTTTATTAACAAGGTTGCTCCGCCCTGTGTCCGTATGATTCCACCAAGACTGCCAAGTATGGTTAGACTTGCCTTGTGACATGTTTTCCTTCTCTGGTTCTTCTGTAAGAAGATGTGTAACCTGACTAAAGAGCCAGCTGAGTTGCTTTGGGGCCATCTGTCTTTGAGGAACCTCTGGCCTTGTGTACCTTGTCTGTTCCTGCTCTCCTGCCAAGTGTAACTCACTAAACCATTGATGATTTGGGCTTAAATGTCATGTGGATCCACAAGACTTTGTCTGATGACAGGAAAGAGCATCAAATGTGCTCCGTCATGATCAATTTGAAAGCCATGGTTGGCTACACCTGTTTTAAGATCTGACCAGTATCTCTCCAGCTCAGAATACATGGCATTGAGCTGAAAACTGGAGGAAATGTAAGCTGGACCCTGAATGGATCCCAAGCAAAAGGGGCCAGCTCATCTATTGTGTAGAATAAATGATTTTAGCTAAGATAGCTTGTGGCCTTTATGTATGGTGGAGGATGCTGCCTTATTGTACATTTTGAAGATCTATCTGAGTTTATGTTTGCACATACAATGGTTGGTAGCACCATTTTTGCCCCAGGAAGCAAAATTACTTGGGCCAGCCCTTCAGGCAGATGCTGTGGGGAAGCCTACAACCATAGCCAGAAGATGGTGCTTCAGCTGTTATCCTTTGTCCTCAGCAAAGGGAATATACCCTTTGTATATTCAGAGGCATAATGAATAACTGAAAACCATCTGTGCCAATAGCCGCAGTCCACTGCTGTGGTGACAAATAGAATAAATGCAACACTAGGCTTACATGATGTTGAAACTAGAGCTTGGAAAAAATTACTTCAGGGATTGTAATTCACAGAGCCCCACTACCACTACCTCTATAACTCTAAAAAGTATAGTCTGAAAATTAAATTTTCCAAGCTTTAGATGAGACTGGATATACATTAACTGCTGCACTGCTAGAACAGTTGCCGTATACAATACATGTTCAGTTTAGGAAACACAGAAAACATAGCAGGAGAAAATAATATGGTAATAGGACTGAGATCTGCAGGAGGGGACCTCCTCTTTGCGCCACAAGTAGAAGCAATACATTATGTGCAGAGATGGGAGAGGACTTTCTCTGCTGTGACACTCCTGTTTACTGACTGCCCACCTCTTGGAAACCTGACTATTGCTGACACTGTCTTCTTTTCCACACCAACTTAAAACAGGGCTTTTAAATCAATGCCTTTGGGGTTTAATGCTTTTGCCCAAATCTCCACAAGTTTTAATTTGTTTCTATTTGTTAAAATCCTTTTAGCCTGTTTAAATTTTTCCTTACTGGTTTAATTTAAAATTGTTTTAAACTCTGAATTTTATCTGTATGCCACCCTGAGATCTTGTGATACGAGGCATAATAGAAATATTTTAATAAACACAAATAAATAAAGTTCAGAAATGGTGGAGAAATGACATAAACCTTAGATACACACACCAATCACCACACTAGAAAATATAACAGTGCCCACCAGTCAATCAGGGATTGGACCAGCAGTGATCCTCATTTGCTGCCTACAGAGAGAGGGAGCTAATAAACTCTGGATGATGGAGAAATACCCATAACTCAACCCCTTGCATCACAAAGTCAGTTGTGCATACTCCTTGTGTCCCAATAACAACAGCTCTATTACTGCCAATCCCCAGGCATTCTTGCAGGAAGCGGTGTTAATAGTGAATCCCTCAGTAACTGGGGATAGGTACTGTTCTCCAGTCTTGTGCCAAACCTGTGCCATAAACAGCATCCTTTGAATTACGGGCCTTACCTGGAGTCTTATCTCACTCCTGCTGCATGGAATGTAACCTTGGTTTACAGCCTGGAATTCCTGAGCAGACATGCATACAATTATCGCTATGATTTGTATGCTTGGTGGGAAAATGTCGAGCACCAATAAAACCTCCACCTATCTTCACCCACTTTGCATTGCCCCCTTCCTGCCCATTTCTGGAATGCAGGCCTTGAGATTCAATTGTTCCTAAATTGGAATTCAGCCCCGCCTAGGCCCAAACAAAAGGCCCCACATCCGGATGTTCTGTTTGTCCTTCAGTTCATTCT
Source organism: Sceloporus undulatus (assembly GCF_019175285.1). Classification (NCBI taxonomy): domain Eukaryota; kingdom Metazoa; phylum Chordata; class Lepidosauria; order Squamata; family Phrynosomatidae; genus Sceloporus; species Sceloporus undulatus. The sequence goes on along the minus strand of NC_056522.1, from coordinate 360,078,153 downwards.
GATTCTGTTCAGCTCCAGCAAACTCTACCTCTGCCTGTTTGTTCTAATTCTGAGGCTGCATCCACACTGCAGCAATAATCCAGTTTGACACCACTTTAACTGCCGTACCTCAGTGCTATGGAATCCTGGGAACTGTAGTTTTGTGAGATGTAGCTTTCTCTGTCAGAATCTATGTAGAGCCACAACAAACTACAGTTCCCAGAATTCCATAGCACTGAACCATGGCAGATAATGTGGTGTCAAACTGGATTGTTGCTGCAGTGTGGGTGCAGCCTAAGCTGGAAACTGCTGCTTTTGCACATATACTTCTGCCTAGAATGGTCCTGTGTCCTGCTTTAGAGAGGTCATTCCATTATCTGAAGGACTGTCAGAAGATTGCTCTTTATTTGCAAGCATAGGCATCCTTTATTTGAAGAGTTGTCCCCACCAAATCTGTTCAAAGATACACACACAAAGGGACAGCAGCGAAACCTTAAAGTTGCCCATTGAGAGTTGGCACCTGAAACGCAAACAAAAGCACTATGCATAGGTCACAGGCTTCCACACAGTGTCAAAATACACTGTACTTCTGTTTTAATGAGATGTTAGGCTAACTTTATGCAGATCTGTGTCAACATTTGTCAACTCTCCCTTTTTAATAATATATTTCCTCTTTTTTTGCCATCTTTTGAACATCTTTCCTTATTATGTGTGCCATCTTTCTCCAAAACCTCCTGAGGCACTAATAATAATAATAATAATAATAATAATAATAATAATAGGATTTATTTATATGCTGCCCAGTCACTGGGCTTACAACAGAGGGGATAACAGACAGTTCCCTGCCCTCAGGCTTACAATCTAAAAAGACACGACACAAAAGGAGAAGGGAATGGTGGGGGAAGGAATCAGGTCCAGCATTCTTCTCTCCCTCTGAGGCTTGGACCAAGGCAGATGGACTGGAGGGAGGGCTCTTTTCCTTAATCGAGGCTGGGCCCGATGGCGTTGGGCCTGTCCTTTCACTCCCTCCCAGGCCAGAAGATGACAGTTGGGAGGGCTCTTCTTCTTCAGGCCCGATGGCGTTGGGCCTGTCCTTTTGCTCTAATATGGTGTATTGGTACCTGTGGTTTTTTATTAAAGGAGTTATTCAAATCTAAATATGTTATTAAAGATTTTATCCCAACCTGTACTTGTAATTCATTTTAAACTGTTTTTTTAACTTGTTTTATATTTGTTATACTACCTTTGCACTTTACTTTTTTACATTGTTTAAAATGATTTTATTGTTTGCTGTCCTGAGATTTTATGACATAGAGTGGAATATAACTAAGTAACTAAATGCGATAAATAAAGCTGAGTGCAGGTTTTTGCAACACCTGCACTTTAGGATTTGGAGAACAGGACATGACACCTCAACTAGCATTATGCTTTGTTTGGGATCTTGCACTTGTTTTGTTTTTTAAATCCATCCTTGGGCCCTTTCACATGACACAATTATTGCACTGTGATTCCACTTTAACAGTCACAGTTCTATCCTATCAAACTTTGGGATTTGTGGTTTAGAGGAAAGTATTTAGAATGCTTAGCTGGAGCACCCTTATGCTGCCTCAAACCACAAACCCCAGGACTCCACAAGATACAGCTATGGCAGTTAAAGTGGTATCAAAGTACTATAGTTGTGTAATGTGAACAGACTTCACACAGAATGCCTGGCAGTGCGGCAGTGCAGAATGTCACATGTTTCTGCACAGATATTGCCAGCTTATACCGTTTTCAGATATTCTACAATGAGAAGAAATTAGAAAAGGTACTTTGGAGTGGTGATATGTGATGAAAACTCCCAGATTTGCTCCAGCCAACATAGGAGTCTGGGAGCTGTAAATTTCCAGGCTCCAAAAATGAGCCTGCTTTTGAGTGGCTTCACAGCAGCAGACTCCATTCCTGTCATAGTCCATTGTGTATAGAAGGTCACTGTACACATATTCTGAGGGCTATCTCTTTGAAACCGCTCAAGAGAGATCACCCAGTAATATCCACTGACAGATCATCTTTTAACAATTAGTTCCCTTCAACCAACCAACCTACTCTGGGCTTTTCAACAGCAATTTGCTGAACAAAGGAAAGAATAGCTATAACAGCATATTGGAAGCTGACCTAAGGTTAGATTCAAATTAGTTTTCAAGCACAGAACAAGTGGCCAAATCAAGCTACAAACTGGGCCACATTTCTTGATCCTGCATTAAAATGGCAAGGCAATATTATGCACAGTGACTTGGGAGACAAGAATCTTATTGGAAGCCTGAGAAGGAAATGGCAGCCTTTGGTTTTTGAGGTTGATCTCTGAGTTTGTATACACCAAAAGACTTTAAGAATACGGGGAAAATTAAAATAAAATAAATAATGAGAAAGAAAGAAAGAAAGAAAGAAAGAGAAGCCAAGTCTACCATCTTTTTGAGAATGTTGCATTCATAAAGAAAACAGAAGAGAAACTAAAGTATCACTGCCTCTTTTATTTTATTTCATTTCATTTTCTTATCTGGAAAAATAAGCATGTTGCAGTGGTTGGAGTGTTGGACTAGGACTCCTGGACACCAGGGTTCAAATTTCCACTCAGCTATGGAAACCCACTTGGGAAAATTGGAAGGTTAACCAAAGGTCAGTCCGGAGTCATCCATGGTATTTCACGTAATTTCACAAAAGAATATCAAACGACACCGAATGCAAACAGAAGGCAATCCAAACGCAATCACAAGTCATCCCAGAAATAGCTGCATTCAGAAAGATATCGAATTTATAAATCCTTTTCCACTGCAAATTTGTAGTCAATTCAAATTTGCATTAGTATGAAATGCATCTCTAGTTTGACCATGGGATTCCCCCCGTTAGACTACAATTCTCATTATCCTTTGTTGTTGTGATTTTCCTTCCTGTACTCCCTGGCTGCAGAGAGGAAAAGAGCTGTTTTGAAGGAAAGATCGAAGGGGGAAAAAGTAAAGATGAGGAGCCTAAGAATGCCTCCTGCCTCCTCCTTTTTCCTGGCCACCTCTAATTCGGGGGGTTCCTTGGGTCTGAAATTATAAAATTTTCCAGATCCTGTCCTCCCTGTGCACACACAAACATGCTAATTTGCAATGAAGAAGCCAGTGGGTATGTACTCATGTGATGAATTCATCTGCATTCGCACTGCTTTCTCTTTCAGATGGATGCCATGTTTGTCTGTGCGTCTGGTGAGCTACTACAGTGAGCTCTTGCTTTACTCAGGGGATCTGTTTTGGACTCCCCGCATAAAGCAAATTACATGTATGCTCAAGCCCCATTTAAACGAATGGGGCTCGTGCACATGGCAGTGTGACGGCACGCAAGCACCATGGGCGCGCACCCCATTAGTCCCAATAGGTCACACCACCTCTTCCTCCCCGCACGGCTTTCAGCATATGCTGAAAGCCACATATGACGCGGGCGCACTGTACATAATTTCATGCATTTTTGCATTGGCCCCACTTTCTTCTTTTTTCAGGACGGTGATATATTCCTCCATATGAAAAAGTCCTTAGAGTCCACACACTCTCAGTAGCCATAAGGTAAGCAATGCCTAACCCTCCCTCCGAACAAATCTTTAAAAGAAAATCCTGTGATAGTGTTGCCACGAAGTCGGAAATGACTTGAAGGCACACAATAAAATTCTTAGCTGAGAATCTTGGTTGCTGGTTTTGGAACAGACACAGCACTTCATATTCTGCCCAGCTTATTGTAACCAAAGCACCTTGACAGGAGAGAGAGTTCAAACAAAATCTTTGATGCTATGTCACTGTTTTGTTTGCAAATTGCAGCATTAAAGTGTCTGTGCTGCGCTGACAGGGTTTGGACTTGGCATCCCTATGAGTGGGTGGTGGAAGGGGTGGAATCGCCTGTCTAGTTACACTTGCCACAGGATATATTCCCATCAAACAAAGAGCATACTGGGAGGATGGTGACAAACCTTCATAAGCTAATGCACTGGGTGTCTTCCCAACAACTACGTAATACTCTCAATTTAGCTTTAGTTGACTAGGGCACGAGCTAAATTTTATTTTACAGCTTTCCTCATACAAAGGTTTTGTAATTCTCTGTACCTCTTCTCTGTGTTGACTATAGAAACTGCATGTTTTACCCAACATAAAAAACAGAACTCTGAGTTGCAGCCATCCTTTGTGCTTCCAAACATGGAGACCAGAGCCACTTCTTTATCCCATTATGCATTGCTAGGCGCAGAGTCAGCATGGCCAAATAGTTACTTGTAATTAATTCCTTTTTATAGTAACTTAAGTATAGTTTAACTATTATTTATTTGGGTTTTTAAAACTACATTTTGTGTCACTTTTTCATTAAAGTAGCTAACAAGCATCATTTAAAAGAACTTTAGAACACATTTAAAGCAAATTAGACCATTAAAAAAAAATTGGACCAGCCCATTAATCACTAAACATCAAAGTATTTTAAAGAGATGGGTTTTGACATCCTTCCTAACAGAAGTGCGGATGGCCATTCCCTAATCTGGGAACAGCCCATGAAAAAGCTCTCTCTCTATTCCAGCCTGTCAAGTGGACCATCCAGTCACCCAATTAATTAAATTAATTTAAATTAATTCATTTTAAAAAACATTTCCCCAAGGGTGATAGAAATGCAAAACAGAATGACAACCTACTATTAAATGGTTGGCTTGTCTTCTGAGAGACTATACAAGTTGGCCTCAAGCTATTATCTAGTAGTTCTAGAGGTTGGAAATAGGAGGGACTTGAAACGCAAAGCAATATTTCATCATGCTTAACGTAAACATCTGGTATCAAATATGTGGGTGCTATTTAGGGTCACAGAGTTAATGGATAATAAGGACCAATACTCTGTCATTAAGTACATACACAGTCGGAAACGTAGGCCTTGGAAGAAATTGCAAATCTGGTTTTTAAAGTTTGCAACAGGGTAGGCCTCTTTCACTAAGGAAGCCAAAACCTCTGGCATATGCACAGTTGGAGAGATTACTGGAAGATTTGGGGAATGCTAAAAATGTTTGAAATGTATTTTATTTTTTAAAGTTGCTTTCCCATTATCTTAAACAGTACAGGAGATATTAAAGCTGAAATGCCTCAACACAGGATGCTTTCTTTCCTTTTCTTTTCTTTTTCTTGCCAAAAGTCTTGAAACATTCCAGCACTTCAAAATAAGAAAAACAACCAACTGCATTTCCGATGCAGTCTCACTTTTGTTTTTGAAGCTCTGAGATGGAAGATGACAAATGATTTAGGAATGCTCAGTCCAAGAAAAATAACCCAGAAAAATAATGCAAGGCATAGCAGGCATTGGGATGGTTCCAGATTTAGTGATTCAATTCACATTTAGCAGCAGATTTCTCTCTCCTCTTCTTTCCTTGTAGAGCCTCCAAAATGCTTGGGCGAATCATGCTCTCTCAGCCCCAAGAAACCTCATATGCTATACAGTGGATTGGAGGAATCCTGCTCACTTTGGTCCAAAACACACTGCAGAACTAATACAGTTTGAGACCACATTAACTGCCCTGGCTCAATGCTAGGGAATTCTGGGAAGTGTAGTTTTGTGAGACATTTAGCTTTCAATAAACTACAGTTCCCAAGATTCCCTAGCATTGAGCGAGGGCAGTTAAAGTGGTCTCAAACTGGATTATTTCTGCAGTGTGTTTTGGACCGTGTTTCTCATCCCTGAATGTCTAAAAAAAAGGGGGAGGGGGGAGGAAGCTCAGCGGATAGGTCTCTCATGGAGGGATCCAAAATTATTTCCCCCAAATGTTGTGGTTTGACAGACTACGATCCTGGAGACCAGAATTCGAGTCTCCGCTCGGCCATGGAAACCCACTGTGTGACCTTGGATGAGTCACACTCTCTCAGCCCAAGAAAACCCATAAAACTTAGTTTCAAAGGTGCTACAAAATCTCTCTACATACATTCTTTGTATCCTTGACTATGGACTTTGTATCCTTTGACTATGGAATTCTGGGAATTAGAGCTTGTGGCACCAGAGCAAATGCTATACAGTGGACCCTTGTTATATGCTGGGGTTTGGTTCCAAGATCCCCTGTGGATAACAAAATCTGTGGATGCTGAAGTCCCATATAATGGTGTCCCTTATTTAAAAAAAAAAGGGGGGGGAATCAAGGTTTGATATTTGAAATTTATACTTTTTTTGAACATTTTCAAACCGTGGGTGCTTGAATCCGTGTATAAAAAATCTGTGTATAATAAGGGCTGACTGTATGTATATTTTGTTGTTGTTAACTGCCCTCGAGTCGAACTCATGGCAACCCTATGGATGAGGCATTTCCAAGACCCCCTGTCCTCCACTGCTCTGCTTAATTCCTGCACCCCATAAAACCCATGACCCCTGTAACAGAGTCCCTCCATCTGGCATGTGGCCTTCCTCTCTTCCTACTTCCCTCCACCTTTCCCAGCATTATTGTCTTTTCCAATGAGTCCTCATGATGTGCCCAAAGTAGGACCACCTCAGTTTGGTCATCTCTTGGCTTCCAGGGAGGTTTCCAGCTTGATCTGCTCTAGGACCCATTTGTTTGTCCATTTGGCTGTCCCTGGGATCCTCAGCACTCTTCTCCAGTATGACATCGCAAATGAATGGATTTTCTTCCAGTCTTCTTTCTTGACTGTCCCGCTCTCACATCCACACATGGCAATAGGGATGTGATTCTTGTATGAGTCTAACTTTTGTGCTCAGTTGTATGTCTTTGCATTTTAGGATCTTTTCTAGTTCTTTCATAGCCGCCCTCCCCATTCTTAATCTTCTCCTGATTTCCTGGCTGCAGTCCCCATTTCGATCAATGTGTGATCCCAGATAGGAGAACTCTTTTACTGTTTCTGTTCCCTTATTGTCTAGTTTGAATGTAAGTTCTCTGTGGTCCTTATTTTTGTTTTCTTTATGTTCAACAGTAAGCCTGCCTTTCTTCTTTGATCTTCCTTAGTAGTTGTTCCAGCTCTGTGGAGTTCTCTGCTAGTATTATGGTGTCCTCAGCATATCTCCGATTGCCGATATTCCTTCCTCCTCCTATTTTCACTCCTCCCTCCTCCATGTCCAAGCCTGCTTTTCTCATACAGTTGGCCCTCCTTATCCACAGATTTTTTATACACGGATTCAAGCATCCACGGCTTGAAAATATTCAGAAAAAAGATAAATTTCAAGTATCAAGCCTTGATTTTCCCATTTTATACAAGGGACACCATTTTGCTATACCACTGTATTTAATGGGACTTGAGCATCCACAGATTTTGTGATTTGTGGGGGATCTTGGAACCAAACCCCAGCGCATTATCCCCAAGGGTCCACTGTAATATGTCCTGCATAAAAGTTGAACAGAAAGGGCGAAAGGATACATGTCTATGCTTTGTATCTAGCACACCGACTCTCTTGTTTCTCATCATCCCCATCCCCGCCCTGCTTTGATTTCCTTCTCTCCCTTTTGTCTCCCCATTTATTTTCCCAGTATTATGAATTGCCCCTTCTCCTCAGGGCTCAGGGCTGCTCCATGTTACGATGCCAAAGACACGGGAGGGATTCCTCTTAACGGCGAATGAAAAGAAACCGGGGCCAGAAGGCATTCGTCTGAATTCGCTACTTCAGCCAATTGACGTCAGTTCGAATTGTCTTCAAACTGACTTTCTGTTGCCCCAAAATAGCCCAGAATTGCGTGTGATCCCCTCTCAGGCAAGATCAATCTATGAATGAAGCTCATGCAATCAGGTGAATCCCATCATTGCCTTTGGATTGCCAGTGGATGGTCCTTCCTTCCCGTTTCCCTTGTCTGATAATAAGGGCCAATGCTAAACCCAAGAGCAGACTGAGCTCTCCCCAAAAGCCCAGGGAGGCAGGCGGGGCCCTGGTGCTTAGCCACTGGCCTTGCCAGTCCCGGAGGCCTCCCGCCGGAGGGCCAATCAGCCTCCTGGCCGGCCCGGGGGAGGGCTGCCTGCCTGCCTTGGAAGGGCGTTGGCTCGGCCCCAGGCTCCCATTGGCCCAGGCAGGGCTTCCCGATAAGGCCCCGCTCGCCCTCCGCCTCAGAAATAGAAACTGGCTGCAGGAGGAGGAGGAGGAAGAGAGGGAAAGGAGAGGAGGAGGAGGAGGGGGAAAAGAGGAGGAAAAGAGAAGAGGAGGAAGAGGGGAAGGGAAAAGAGAAGAGGGTGAGGAGGAGAAGAAAAGGAGGAGAGGGAGAGGAGGAAAAAAGGAGGGTGGGGGGAGGAGAAAGAGGAGAAGGAAGAGGAGGAGGAGAAAAAGAGAAGAGGAGGAGAAGAAAAGGAAGAGGAAGAGAAAAAGAAGGGGAGGAGGAACAGGAGAAGGGGAGGAGGAGAAAAGGGAGGAGGAGGAGGAGGAGAAGCCCGGCGGCTGGGAAGTAGCCGCACCGACTGGGCTCCTTTTGGCGGGCGGCTGCTCTTCCTTTCCCTCTTTGGGGCCCGTTTTTGGTGCCCAGCGGCCCCCCGAGGGTCTCCCTCCTTCCCTCCCTCCCTCCTTCCCCGGCTGTGTCTCTCTCTTTCTCCAGCCGCCCTCCTCGCATCGCCCCTTCCTTGGCTGGGAACTGAAGGCCTCCTTTGCCAAAGGGAAAAGGGGGGAAAGCAAAGTGCCCCCGGATTGAAAGCGAGGGAATAAAGCCCCAGAGCAGAGCCAAGGCCCGGAGCTGGGGACGAAGAGGGCTTGGAGCTGAGGCCTTGGAGGATCATGGCGCTGGATTTCCTGGCTGGCTGCGTAGGAGGTGAGAGGAGCTACTAGGGGTAGGAGGAAGAAGAAGAACAAGGGGCGGCTGGGCTCCTGGAAGGGGCTTTCTCCCCCACTCAGCCTTTCCAGGGGGAAGAGGGAGGAAGGGGGGGTTGGCGCATTGCAGATGGGAGGGAAATTGAACCCTCTCCCCTTCTCCCCTTTTTGGTTGTGGCCCAGGGGGGCTTCTCTTCTTCTTCTTCTGGTCCTGGGGAGCAGGAAACCCAGTGGCCACCCTCCATTGCCTCCTTCTCCCCAGGAGGCAGCCCAAAATGTCCTCCCTTTGGAGCCCTGGCCAAGAAACGGGGGGGGTCCTTTGGGGCTTTTCTGAGGCAGGGCCCTCCTTTTCCAGGACCTGCCCTTCTTCTCCCATTCCAGCCTTTCTAATCCCAAAATGTCCTCCCTTTGGAGCCTGACCAAGAAGCAAGGGTTGCTCTTTCTAGGTATAACTGGGGCTTTTTGTGGCAAGGTCCTCCCATTTCCAGGCACTGTCCTCCTTTTCCAGGACCTGCCCTTCTTCTCCCATTCCAGCCTTTCTAGTTCCAAAATGTCCTCCCTTTGGAGCCTGAAGGAGAAGCAGGGATTTCTCTTTCCAGTCTTTTGTAGCTGTTCTGTGGCAGGGTTGCCCAGAGGTCCTCCTTTTCCAAGACCTGCTGTCCTCCATTTCCTCCTCCTCTCCAAGCAGGAATTCCAGAATGTCCTCCCTGACCAAGAAGCAGCGATTTCTCTTTTTAGGAGTGTTTTAAAGCTTTTCTTTGGCCATGCCTCACCATTTTTTCCTCTCCCTTGAAGGGCCGACATTTTGGGGGCCTTGCCCTCCTTTGTGGTTAGGACATAGGGCCATTCTTCTCTGGTTCTCCTCTTCTCCACTTTCCATTGTTTCTGAGCCCCAGAACAAACTACCATCCCCAGAATTCCACAGCATGGAGCCATGGCAGCGCAAGCGGTGTCAAACCGGATTATTTCTCCAGTGTGGATGCAGCCATTGCCCTACCCCAGGGCAAGTGAGTCTGCACAAAGGCTTCTACCTCACTTTGGGTCCCCTTCCCAGCCCTTCCACAAGAGCCTTTCGTTACCCAGTTGGCCCTCTGTGTCATGGCATACCTTCCAAAAAGCAGACCTTGATTTTGCCTTTTTATATAAGGGACACCATTTTGCTATGCCATTGTATTTATTGGGACTAGAGCATCCACATATTTTGGTATCCATGGGGGACCCAGGAAGCAAACCCCATTGAATTCAAAGGGGCCACTGTACACGATTATAAAGTTTGCTTTATAAGTGTGTCTGCTTGGAAATACAGATGTGAGATTCCATCCAGGATTGTATACAGTGTTGCAGTTCTAGAAATAAGCATGGTCCGGAGTAAAGAGGGTGCCCTGGCGCATGAGCAGAAGGTTTTTCTTTTCATGCTTTTGAGTGCCGGACCACCGCTCTGGAGACCAAGGTTCAGTCCCCAGCTTGGCCATGAAATCCATTGGATGACCTTGGGCAAGTCACACACTCTCAGCCTCAGGGGAGGGCAGTGGCAAACCTCCTCTGGACCAATTTGGCTAAGAAAACCCCGTGGTTGGGGTTGCCATAAATCGGAAACGACTTGAAGGCACACGTCAACAACAGCAACAACAAGCAGGCAAACCAGCCTCTGTGTGGGCCTATTTTGGGGCACCTTAGGCAAGGGTACCGCCTTCCCTTTCCTTCCTACAAAAGGAATTTCTCATTCTCTTCCCCTGCAGTCTGTCTTATTTAAAACCTGCTGTATGACTGTTTTTTTGAAGGCAATTGGGCATGTTGAACCATTTCCTGGAATGTACCTGGGTGAGGTAGAAGTACTTAAGGGGAAGGCCTTAAAAAGAATATACTGTAATTACATTTCTGGCTGGTTTTTAGGTCTAGAAAACCAGTCTCTTGATCCTATGGAGACAACGATTAAATATCCTGTGGGCCTCCCTCCTCTCTCGTGGCCGTGAGGTTGGGCTAAGGGGCTTTTTATTGTTTTTAAGATTTGTTGTATGTGTCTGTTTTTAACCTTGTATGTTATTTGCACACTGGTGCACCCTGTAAGCCGCCCTGATCGCTTGGAAGGGCGGGATACAAATAAAAATTTTATTATTATTATTATTAACACAACTCCTTATGTTTATCCTAGAAAATGGGAGGATTGTGGCTAGGAGTGAGTCTTCCTTAAGATGTATTACCAGTTGAGTCTACCTTATCTGAAATCAGTTTAAAAAAAAAACCTCCAAAACTTTCCATAGGTGGCTGAAGTAGTGACACTCTTGCTTTCTGATGACTGAATATACACAAACTTGGTCTCAACATGGTTTAAAATATAAAACTAACTTCAGGCAATGTGTATAAGGTGTATATGAAACATAAATGAATTTTGTGTTTAGTCTTGGATTCCATCTTCAAGATAGCTCACGTACTTAAATGCAAATATGAGTCTTCCAAAATCCAAATAATGTGGAAATCTAAAATATTTCTGGTCCCAAGCATTTTGGATAAGGGAGATGCAACCTTTTTTAAAAGCAAATAACAAGACACAATACAGGAATGTTTCCCTCTTTACATTTAAAATGTTTTATTAAGAGTTTGTTTCTGATTGCCTTCAGACTGCCTCTTTATTTATATGGTTGGGTTATTAAAGCATGTACAGACCTAAATCCTGTTGTTAGTTAGTGAATCAAGCAAGTGTTGGTTTACTATTCAGCAGTTGATACAATCTAATTGCGGCTAGAAGTTGAGTTTAGGCCACAGTTTCAAAGGGTCAGCCAGATCCATTCTGCATACAATGAAAGCAGAATGATGCAGTTTTTATTCCATGCCCCAACCTCTGCATTGCTAATTTCATCACCACTGGTTTGCTTTACTGAATTCCTAAGATCATGCCTCTCAGATGGGTGTCTGCTTCTTATGAATGTTAAGAAAAACAAAGCAGATTTTCAGGTTTAGTTCATTTACAAGGAAGCTTGTAGTCCACAAAATGTGAGCGCTATTGTTATTGTTGTCCAGTAACCGCTGTGAATGAGAAACCAGGGCTGTGGCTTCCTCAATTGAAATACTCCACCTGTAATGCAGTCTCCATCCCTACTGCCTTCCATTTTACCAAAGATTATTGAGTTTTGCAATGTCATGATATTTTCCAACAGTCTGGGTTTAGTCGGCATGGCTTCTAATGATAGTTTGGGCTTGATTTGCTCTATGTCTCACTCATTCATCTTTTTAGCAGTCTCTGTTTCCCTAGAACTCTTCTCCAGCATTGCATTTCAGATGAGTTGATTCTCTTTCTGTCAGCTGTTTTCACAACTATACATACTGTGACCTGGATGATTCTGACTTGAGTATGTCATGATAAATACCATTATAGCTAATGCTATACTTAGTCTTTAAGAAGCCCTATGATTCCTTTTTGCTGCTGCAGACTTAACACTTTGTAAATTCCTCCAGTTAATTTGCCAATGAGTAATTGGCAGGCTTCAGCCTATCAAGGCTCTCTTTTCTCTGTTTGTTGACTCTTCGCTATCCACTTCCCCTTTGCAAGCAGAGTGCAAGGTTAGGTAGAACAGTCTGTACTTCAGATTTTCATCTGCAGCGCTTAAGCCACTTATGTGTAGGAGTTCCTACCTTGCCAAGTAGTTTTTAATAAGATTTACACAACAGCATACAATGGTGTTCTTAAAAGAAGAGCTTCAGCAGCAACCCTTCTCTAGTCTTGAAGATAATATTTCAGAATCAGAACTGAATTTTGTGGCTATCCTGAACGTATTCGTTCCTCACCTCCAAGTCATGAAATGTTCTTTCACAAATCTTAAGTTCTTGCATCATTTCCTGAGACAATGAAATGTGGATATCCTGATGGCTTACCACAATCTGCCAGAAGGTTTTGTGTTTCTTTTTCCCATGCTTTGGAGCTGCTCATGTGATGCAGGGGTGCGGTACCAGTTGTCTCCCAGGCAGGGTGTACCATCTGACTTGGTTTGCTCAAAGTAGATAGCTCAAGTCTGCAGTGTGAGGGAATGGGAATTACTTTGGGAACAGGTCATCTAACCTCAGTGCAGGTGGAAGCATCCTACAACCTGCATGGCATATAGGCGTTCTCTGCTTATGTCTACTAAACCAGACTTTCATGCTGTCCTTAGTATCTTTTTAGACCTTTTAAGAATTTTGTGTGGAATTTTTTTTCTTCTGGATCATGATGTGTTTGTGCGTGCAACAGAGATAGGAAAGTTCAGGATAAATAGCTGGAAACTTGGAAAAAAAGAACAGTAAGTTCATCCTTTTACCCATTTTTCGAATAGACAAATCAGACATTGGAGAAATGTTGAAAGAAAGAAAAAACAATATGTTTTTTTTAATGTTTGGAATGAGTGAAATGCCTTTTAAGGCAAGATTAACTTGCTCAAGAGAGCATAGTAGTTTAAGTGTAGGACTTGGACTCTGGAAATCTGGGTTTGATTTCCCAGCTCAGTCATGAAACCCACTGGGTGACCTTGCGTTAGTCACACCCTCTCAGCCCCAGAAAACCCCATGATAGGTTCACCTTAGAGTCACCATAAGTCAGAAATCACTTGAAGGCACACGGCAGCAACAACTTGCCCAAATCTATAGAAAAGAGATTTTTATGTAGGGGAATATAGAGTACTCATCAGAATAAAGTATTCTGATTCAGAATTACATTTTTCAGAAGCTGATCAGAGCGTTCTCAACTTTTTCACTCTGGAAGATTCCTTTAAATTATTTTCAGACCTCAGGGAACACCTGAATAAAGTTATTATATCTACAGTTCTCAAAAATACTCTCATGGAATCCAAGGAACTCTGGTTGAGAGATTTTTGATGCTTCCATTTGAAAGGATGAATTTACTGTTTAATTGTGATTAATTTCTCCACAATTTATTGCCTTGTAAATTTTTAAATGATGGGTTGTATGGTACTAAAGCATTAAAATATGTTTTGGTATCACAAGAATGTCAGTATTGCGTATACTTCAAGTGTACCCAGAATTTTTGCTTTCTAGTCACTATCAGGGAGGGGGGCAGTTTTTGTCATGACTGCAACGTTTCTGGAAAGATTACATCTCTTTCTGGAACAATACTGCTCACGCTGAAGCTCCCAGCAGGCAATGCCTTGTAATTGAGGCCATTCTTGATAAAGCACCTGGGCTTCTCTTATGTGCTTTGTTTTTATAACGGAGGTCCATATCTCTGTGGAAAAATCACAGAACAGGCACATGGACAAGATAAATAGTTTGCATGTTGGCTACATGATTAATGCAGGCCCATTGAAAGGGTAAATGACATACTTTATATTCCAGAATACATTTTATCTGCAGAATAAACAGAAAGTGGCTCAAGCAGGGCTGAGATTTCAAGACATGATTATGGAGCTGCAGTCACATAGTGGTGGACAGCTCTCCCTCCATGTAACTGTCTTTGGGTCAGATGGCATCAGGGAACATAGAAGAGGATCCAAGTTTCTTCCTCTTTTTTGTGGTTGCAGACACTGGTTGACAGCATGGTCCTTGCAGGGAAAGGTGGAAGACAAGTGAAGTCAGGAGCTGTATCTGCACTGCAGAATTAATGCAGTTTGACACCACTTTAACTTCCATGGCTCAGTGCTATGGAATTATGCGATTTAGCCTTCTCTGACAAGGGATTGAACTTGATGACCCTTGAGATCCCTTACAGCTCTATGATTCTATGAGAGCTCTGATGCCACAACAAACTGCAAATCCCAGGATTCCATAGGATGGAGCTATGGCAATTGAAGTAGTGTCAAACTGCATTAATTCTGCAGTGTGGAAGGAATTTTGTTATCTCAGGTCACTCAATGGAGATTGTGGGCATTCCCTTCAGGATAGCTCAAAGATGCTTGAGGAGAGAATGGGTTTACCTGTTCTGTAGGCCAAGTGGGTAACCTTTGTCAGTTTTGGTATCAATATTTCAAGATTTGCTAGGAGTCCAACATGTACCAGAAGGGAACATAGCTCAATGCCACTGCATATGTTGGCCAAGGCTGATGGGAGTTGTAGTCCAACAAAACTGGGAAAGTTGAATGGATTCCTATTGATGTTCTGACTAAGATCACTGAGGAAACAGTGTACAGTACCTATGACATTTCTGCCTTGTCCGTAATCTAACAATAGATGGTGCATAGGGTGTGAGCTTTGGTTAACAATACATTTAGGATAGGGCAAGGTGGGATGTTGTCCTAAAGCCTTTTCCCATCATTTAGATCTAGATTCTGTTTGGTATCACACCCTCTTTTAAAGACAAGGTGGAAAGACTTTCTGTGATACAAAGCAGCATAGTTTAGTGGTTAAGAGCGTTGAATTATACGTGGGCAGGCCTGCATTCATATCTTTACTGAGGTATGGTACTAAGAAAGTCAAAGGATTCTTCTGAAGTTTTTTTTTTAAACACTACTGTAGACCAGTTGGTTCTCAAACTTTAGTCTTCCAGATGTTTTGGACATCAGCTCCCAGAATTGCTAACTGTTGGCCAAGTTGGCTGAGGCTTCTGGGAACTAAGCAAAGTTTGGGAACCACTGGTGTAGAGTAGGGATGCCATAACCCGGCTGCAGGCGGGGCAGTCACGCTTTTGGTGGTGCTGGCAAGGTTCCGGTCTGGTTTCGTGCCAAAAGCAGGACTGCCCTGCCTGCGGCCATCTCTGCCCCCGCACACGCCTTCTTTATGGCCGCGGCTGCATGGCCGGCCACCCACCCACTTCCGCATCTGCCTCTGCCTCCTCCGCCCCCTGCGCGCTCCCTCTGGCCACCAGCCACCCATCTCCGCCTCCTTCTCCAACCTCCTCCTCCCACCGCACATCCCCCTGGGCTGCAGGGCTGTGCGCGGCTGGCCACCCACCTCCTCCTCTGCCTCCTCCACGATCGCGCCGAGCAGTTGCCTAGGCACAGCCGGCGGAAGCGCGTGATTGGCCCGCTTGCATGCCTGGGCCCTGGCCGCACGCCGGCCTAAAAAGGGAGCTGGTCCCCTTAAGGAGGCAGAGCCTCAGAAGGGGAGGAGGAAAAGGAGGAGCCATGTGCAGGGCTAATGAGGAGGACTTCCTCCTCCTGAGTCTGGGGCTGGACAGCCTGACCCTTTTCCAGGCCTGAGCCTGTGAGCACTGGCAGGGGGCGGGGCTGTTCCAGCCCCAGTCTGCCCCCATTGGCCAACCAGACTCAGGAGGAGGAGCTGGCTGCAGCCAGAAAGGGCCATTTCCTTTGCCCTTTTTTGACGCGGAGGAGGATGATGAAGAGGAGGAGGAGAAGGAGGAGGAGAGTGGCTAGTTCCAGTATGAATGTTTTTTATTTTTTAAAGTCTATTTTTTAAAATCTATTTTTTAAAATGCATTTTAAAGTCTATTTTTTAAAGTGCATTTTTAAAGTGTTTTTAAAGAGCATATTTTAAAGTGCATTTTTCCCAAGTGCCTTTTCTGTGTGTTTTTGGTGCTTTTAATGCTAACAAGTCTCCCTTGTTTTGTCAGTGATAGTGTGGTGATGATGATGATGATGATGGTGCAATAAGCCTCTGAAATATGCAAGAGGCCACGTTAAGTAAAGCCATGTTCAATGCCCAAATGTGCTGTTGTGTGTGTTTTGGAATGGAGGGGGGGTGATTTGGCCAGAAAGGGGAGTACATTTCTGTCATCTGTCTAGGAATAATGCCAAAATGTCCTCCATTTTGATGATGCCTAAGAAACATGCATTTATATTAACATTTTTTTTTAAAAATCATCAAATTTTTTCACATGCCCTCCATTTTTAAAAAAAGTGTCCTACATTTGGAAATTTTGTCCTACATTTGTCCCGGTTTGGGGGTCCTGACTTATGGCAACCCTAGTGTAGAGGATCTCCTTAGATGAGACCCTTAGAGAAAAGGAAGGAGAAAACACATGATATAAGTATGACAAATAAGCTTATCAGTAAAAGATTGCTTCTCTGTTGTAGCGGAGAGGCCCCCGCAAAATGGCACTAGGAAATGATTCAGTTCTGTAGACTAGCTTTCCTGAATCCAGTGCTTTCCAGGTATGTTGGGTACTACTCCCACCATCCTTATCCAGCATAGGAGCTATAGTCCACCACCTCTGGAAGATTTTTCTTAGCTGACATTCTTCCTTTAGCCAATGTTGTCTAGATCAACTTCTGTCTCTGCTTGCTCTCTTGCTATTCCAATTTCAATACTAGATCATTATTAGTCAAAGTCATTGCCTTAGTTCTTAATACCTTAATACCATCTCTCTTATGAGTAGAAATGATGTCATTTCTGCATTTCATACTGTGTATAGAAAACACCTGCTTGTCTGAGTTAGATTATCAGTTGTCATAGCAATGCAATACCAGATAAACTTAAAGTGTCTTCTGCTTCATTTCAGGTGCTGCTGGTGTGTTGGTAGGACATCCATTTGACACAGTTAAGGTGGGTTGACTTTCCACAGGCTTATCAATGATAAACACTGAAGGCTGAAGATACCTCTGGCCTTTATTAATGGAAGCGGTGGCGGTGGGGACCTTTCATGTTTCAGACCTTTTAAATAAAAATCCTTGTAGGCTAAATACTGATTTGGAGACCTCAAATTAAACTGAAAAAAAATCCTCACACTTAAGTCAAACTATCAACAGAAAATAATCATAGTCCCATATGACATAGGGGTGAAATAGGCTGCCCCTTCCAAAGGTGGATTGGGGCCACAGCATGTGGTTGCTGTGGCCCCCCTCTGCCGTTTGCCGGCCAAAAAAGAACCACTCCTTTTTGGGCTGGCAAAAAACTGACTTTTCTGCCGCACTGTGGTTGGGAGCCAGCTTTAAGATGCTGCGGCTGAATGTGGCATATAAACGCTGCACCGCCGGGAGGCCTGGAATCTGGCCCCCATGTAAATGACTGGACGGCTTCTGGACGGCTTGGGGGCATGTGTCGTCTGTACACCATGCATGTCAAGCTGGCTGGAAGCTGGCTTTTTATGCCAATCTGTTCCAGCCCATAGTCCCCCTGACTGGTTCATTTTAAAATGTACCAAGGAGTGAGTTCCCAGCTACATATTTTATCAGTGAATCTCTAACAAAAATTCCTACTGTGTTTTTCTATAACATGCAGTTCTTGAGCAGCAAAGTATTGAACTCCCCAAAATCTGCTTCATTTCCATCTGGTGAATACTCTATGTTTGTTTTTTTACCTTACCAATTTGCATTGGCAGTACAAAATTACGTTGACTGTTTACTGCATGAAGAAACAGTCTTGCTGTTTAATGTGTTTCTTGACATCCAAAGAAAGATGCGAGTTTTCAAATCTATTTGAGATGCTGAAATATATTGACTAAAGGTAAACAGTAAAACATCAGTGTAGAGTTTCTGTTTTTTTATTTTGTTTGGTTTTGTTTTGGAGACCTGACTAGATGAACTAGTCTTTTCCTGTTCAAATGCTAAATAATACCTTAAAATAGCATGGATTGAACTGTGGGCTCATATACAGATAGATGGAATACATGGATCTAAGTTGTCATAGCTTGCGGTCGTGTGCAGGCCTACTTGGCAAGCTTGCTTACTTCTGAGGACCAGTGCCTCAGAGCTGCAAACAAAAGTAAATAGGCTTAAATCCATTTATTTCATCTGGTTTTGTGAGTTTGAGTAAGGTGTTGAGAACTGTAATAGTGGGCCAGTAATATGTAGTGGTCATAAATAAGCCAACTGTTTAAGAGATGCAAGTATCATGGTGGAAGACTTTTGGCTTGTAGCTTCAGTTTTCCAATCATCTCATGTATTCTTTGGTGTCAAAACTTTTAGTTAAATTCCATTGAATTTCTTTCTATTTATTAAAATAAGATTTTTTAAAACAAAACAAAACTCCTATTTCTACACTCCTTCATTTACCTTTTGGCATGGTTGCAGAATGAGACAAAATTTCCCAACCTTGTGTTAGTTGCAACCTTTTTCAATTAAGTTTAACCAGTAGGGAGAAAGTATAGTCTGGCGCCCTGGACTTGACTTGCTTTTATTTTAGCACATATAATACTTTAGCACCCCTTTTCTTTGATCATGGAACTCAAGGTAGTGTACCAGACTTAAACTTTCTTAGCTCTTGTAAGATGGCTTCTTTCTACCCTGCAACCAAGAAATGTGTTTACTAGGAAGTGAGTTTTCTTGATAAAGTACATGAAAAGCAAATGTATTGAGGGTTGGGGTGGTAACTGAAATCCTTAACAGAAACATAAATCTAATTCAGTTGTCTTAAACATTTGGCTTGTTCCTGTGTTTAAGGCACCACAAAATTACCAATCATACCAAGAAGGAAACCCCTGTTTTAAGTTCGTCTTGTAGCCTGATCCTATACATAATTTATTTGGAAGTCAGTCCCAATGGGCAACTTGCTCTCAAGAAAGTGTGCATAGGAGGGCAGGATTGTGCCAGTTTATTTACTCTACTGAAAAATAACCAGGTATTGGAAAAAGTCTGCTTCTGTCCATCTGCAGCTCAGTTGCTGCATTCAAAGTTATAATTATTTTCTGTAAGTGTGGTAAATTTTATCTGGATGGCTGAATGGCTAAATACTCTTAACTGAGTCTTATCTTTTTCTTAAAAAAATCTTCTGAAGGATATTTTTTATTTTTAAAACAAAGCCAAGCTTTGGGGAATTAAAATAAAGCTTACTTTCCTCTCTGAAATGTTTTCATTAGCTGCCCAGCCAGAGCCTGAAGAAGTGAGACCAAAACTCCCAGATTTGCCCAGCCAGCCTGGCCACTAGCCGAAGGATTCTGGGGGTTTTAGTCAAAAAAGACATTCTTCCAAGCTCTGTGAGTAGCTTAGACAACAGCCTCCAGGGCTTGTGGGACTGGTGGGGAGGTAAAACGTGAAAGATGCTGAACCGAATCTGAACAAGATCTCAAGTGGACACTCCTTTTCCCCCCTCCATCCCAGTTTATTGATGTAATGTGTACAATTGCTTTGTTGCTTAACTGCCTTTACTTTTTGAGCTAGGGGCTGTCTTCATTAACAGCAAAAGTGTTACTTTGTTGTAGATGACAGATAAGCCTCATCACGGGAGAGTTACCTAGTAAGTATAGACCAGGTGAACATTCTGTTTCTCTCGGTCTTCATTTATTCCAACATGTATGACTAGTGCAAGTTTTATAAAACAAAGAGAACAACAACTAGGAAATCATTTATAGTGCATTCCCTTCCCCCTTTTTTAGTTTTTAGAATGTTTCTAATGTTTTGAAATGGAGGGAGTGGGGTCTGCAAGGTTGGTTGAATATGAGCTTTTAAAAATAATAACTTCTAACTTTTGCAATTCATTCTCTAGTGTGCATATTTCTTTATCCCCTTTGTGCTTAAAGTTTATAATGTATAAATATGTTTGAAAAACAAACCCATTTGTATTGTGAATTCTGTTTCAGGCACTCCTTAAATTTGGAGCTTATTACTTCAGTGTTCATTTTCTCTGCACACCAACTGCCACACCTGTATTAATACAGTTTTAGGTATTACCACGTGTTGGTTTGTGGATTCACAGTCAGTTGTATTTGAATGCAAGTTTGTAGTATTCTGACTTACCAGGCAATAGAGCTTGGCATTATAGATGAGGAGGACAAAAGGGAACTGGCATAACTTGATGGGAATTTTGTGAAGAAATTGTATCAGGGCAAGTGTGCAACGATGTGTTACCATACAGATGTTCTTACATTTTCTAGCCTTAATAAATTCTTCTTTGTGAGATGCAAGACATATTGGTTAAAAATAGTGTACATTTTTCTTTTTAAATAATGTGTAGATTCCAAATAAATCATTAAGTACCAAGATTTATTGCTCTGGCAAATTTCACAAAGATTTACATGGACTGAAATTTATTTAGAATATTTTAGTTCTGATACTAATTGAGTTTGTAAAAGTCAAGGTATCACATACCTGTTTTCATTACTTGTGGCCTAAAATAAAAAGTGTATGCCTGTTTGCCTGGAGAAAACCCTCAAGTTACCACAGGCAACCAGGTAAGTGGCTGTTTATAAACCATTCTAAACTTGACCATTTCTAGTTTCATACTAGATCCCTGCTGGCCATGTATCTTAGTTTAGAAGAATTTAGTGTGCTAATTAAATTGCAAAGAGCCAGAGCTGTTGCAATGGCTGCTGAACTAAGGGATACTTAGGCCCAAAAAAAGTAATTTGTTTCATTTAAGACCATAAATGGGAGTGCTTCTGAGTGACCATTCCCAAACTCTTGACACAGAAGTGAGAGCTTTCCCAAATTCATCGTGTTTTCTTTAATTGCTTTCTGAGACACTGTAGTGTAATGACTATGTGCACATAGCTACTTCATGTGTACTCAGACCAAGGTACTCTCATGCTGAGTGCTGACTTTTTATTTTATTTTTTGCCATCTCAATAAATCCTTGCTACATTTTGCAGGTACGCCTTCAAGTTCAAAATGTGGAGAGGCCACTTTATCGTGGGACCTTGCACTGTTTCCAGTCAATCATAAAACAAGAATCGGTGAGTAACTGCAGAATGGATGTGGACAGTTTCACTTTGCTGAACAAAGAAAGAACTATTCAAATATAAAGAGCCAAGGGGACCTTATTGTAAGACACTGGCCAGCATCCTGATAGTAACATACACTGGTGTAGGTTGGCTATGCATGCAGAATGAATTGTGTGGACAGTGCACAATATTCATATCCCATTTGGCATGTGAAACCTCTGAAGATATGCTTCCAAGCTCACTTAGCAAATATGCATTGTGTGGATGATTGCAGTACATGACAGCCATGTGCATTGGCCACCAGTGCTCATTTGTTCAAGATCCATGCATAGTGTAGTGGTTTGGACTAGGAACTCAGGGAGACCAGGGTTCAGATCCCCGCTTAGCCATGGAAATCCAATGTGTAATTTTGGAGAAGTCACACACTCTAAGCCTCAGATTACAGCAATGGTGCATCCATTCTGAATGGCTCTTGCCAGGAAACCTATGTGGTAGGTTTGCATGAGGGTTGTCATAAGTTAGAAATGATTTGAAGACACAGAACAGGAAACCCATTTGTTCAAGAGCCCACCATGGTGTGGTGGTTTGAGTGTTGCATTAGGACTTCAGGAGACTGGGGTTCAAATCCCTGCTCAGCCATGGAAATCCAATGGGTGATCTTGAACAAGTCACACGCTCTCAGTCTCTGAACAGATTTTCCAAGGAAAACCCTGTGACAGGTTTGCATTAGGGTCACCATCAGCCTCAACATGAAGGCATGCAGCAGCAGCAGCAGCAGCCCATTTGTTCCCCCATTTTGCTGTTCAGTACAGGGGTATTATAGTGGAAGCATAATATAACTGCTGCTGATATCCACACTGCTGAAGCAGTGTGGAATCTTGGCCAATAACTTTGTAGGAGCTGCTGCAGTCAGCTATGTCTTTTTAGCAACATAAGAATCCCCCAGGGCCACATAGGGAAATTTGTGTTATGGCTCCTCAAAAGCCAGTGTTACTCCCTCCTCAGAAAGGGGGTGGTGTTACAGCTGCTGGTTGCCTTTTAACATATGCTCTGGAGGATCTCTTATTGCCTCAGCAGGATAGAAGGGAATAATTCCTACACCTCTGGATCACAAATGACTTTCCCTTGTATGCCCAGATGGATCTAACTTCATCTTGTATTACAGAAGAGGCTTTTCCTGGAAATTCTGGACCAGGTTTTATCTCTTCTAAGTTAAGCATAGTATTTGTAGGAATTTCCTTGTAGACAAGATTCTCTTCTAGACAAGACTTCTTGGTGTTTTTTTAAGCACCTTCTTCTGTGTTACTTACCCAAATTTATTCAAGACCGTTTCCATCAACTGAAATTTCACAACAGCATTGTTAAGAAGCCAAGATGTTCATTTGGTTTAGAATACAATTCCCAGGGTTATGACCGGAGATGCTCAATCAGATATTAAATACCAGTTCATTTCCAGACTCCTCTCAAGAGATTTAAAATGTTGAGGAAATAAAACAATTTGCTTCCGGGCCTTTTTTTTAATTAAATGAAGCCATGAACTTTTATTTCCATAATATCCAACTAGCTGAGTTAACAAGTCTCACAACATTTGAGCATCATTAGCATGTGGCATGTATTCTTTCAAAGAGAATATACCTATCCTTTGAAAGCCTAGAATTGCAGAGTGTAGGGGATGAGATAAGCCACATAATTGTTGGAAGTCTTTTTGTGGTAAATCTTTTGCAATATTTACAGAATATGTTTTTTTTCTATCTGGTCAATTTACAGTAACATAATAGTAATTTTGTCAGTATTTAATGTCTTCTTCCAATACATTTTGCTAAGGATTAAGTTTGAATGGCTTAAAGAAGCATTATTTGTCCTTCCACATTTTATTATATTTTAGAAAAAGCTTTCAAACATAATCTATATCCCCTTGATTTGTAGACACACACACACACACACACACACACACACACACACACACCATTGACTGTAACAAGCTGAAATACAGTATAATACAAAGGGAAATAATTAAAAATGTAATTTTTATATTGTTTGTATCTTGCCCTTTCCACATAATTGGGATTCAAGGCATCCTAAAAAAATAAAATAAATACCGTATCAATAAAAACATACAGAACATTAGTATAATGTAGTCCAGCATCCTGTTCAGTAACTACAGTGTTTTAAGCCTAATGTATATCATCAAAATTCATACTTACGGGAATTGCACAATTGCAGGGATCAAAGTGACCCCCAAATCCTACCCTTGAAACCTTCCCAACACAGCCATTATTAAGCACTGAAGAGCAGGGTGGTGAATCCAGCCCTCTTCTGGTTTGAGGAGTCCTTTGCAGTTATCTGTTTCATCATACTCTGCAACTGGGAGAGGACTATAATCATAGAGTTGGAAGAGAGACCACAAGTGTCATCCAGTCCAAAACCTTGCCATGCAAGAATACACAATCAAAGCAGTTCTGACAGAAGGCCATACAGCCACTCTTTAAAAAACCTTCAAAGGCAGAATATTTCACTGTCCAACAACTCTTAACTGTCAGGAAATTCTTCCTAATGTTTAGATGAAATCTCTTTTCCTGTAGTTTGAATCCATTGTTCTGTGTCCTAGTCTCTGGAGCAGCATAAAACAAGCCTACTCCATCCTCAATATGATGATCACTTCAAATATTTAAACATGGGTATCATGTCAACTCTTAACCTTCTCTTCTCCTGGCTAAACATACCCAGCTCCCTAAGCTGCTCCACAGGGCCTAGTTTCCAGATCTTTCACCATTTTGGTTGCCCTCCTCTTGACTAGACATGTCATTACTCACTGCCTGTTCTCCCATGTTTTCCAATTGGCTGGGGGTGGGGATGCTGTGACATTGGAAAGCTAGGATTTTGGAGGGCAACATTGACATCTCCCAATGCAGGATCTTGGCCATAATTCATCTATCGATAAAATTATTTAAAAATTAAACTGAAACAGTTCTTGAAAACTGGTCAGAATAAAGAAGTCTTTTCCTGCCAACAGGAAAAGCTAGAGGACAGTCTAGCCTTCCTAAGTAGACCGCACCTCATGTCACCTGAGGACATTTTCTGTGAGTGGATTGAAAGAAATACCTTTTCTGAACTTCTCAAAGCTAAGTAGACTCATGGGAGAATACAGTCTTTCAGATAGCCTGGAGAGTCATGTTTTTTCTCACCAAAATGATGAATCAGTCTAGCCATTCCAAATGAGGCTCATCTAGAACAGATTCACTAGTTTATCCTGAAAAGGCTATATTTGGTATACAACTCATACAATTTACACTGAGGAAACAAAAGAGGTCCAAACACCAAATCATAATTAACTAAAATGTCACATTAACCTATATCCATCCCACTCCAAATAAAGTTCTTTAGTTTGTTATGTTCATGTCAATCTACAAAAGTTGAGATCATAACTGCTGTAAATAAAACTTCAATCCGTTCATGCTAGTATAATTCCTAAAGGAAGAGAGGGAGCTCAGTAACTTCTGATGGAGTAGCTGTAGCAAAGGAAAATAGCAGCAGTGCTAAAACTTCCTTGTTTACTGCTTCTTCACCTGGTCTTAGGCCATTTCATTCTAGGAGATACCAAAAATGTCCAATCTCAGTTGGTGGAGATGACGATAGTAGCAGCTTGGCCTCACTTGTGTGTATTCTGGCAGTTCATGGGGACATTAACTAGTAACTGCTAAGTCTGGTAAATAATTATGTTGATTTATATAGTCCAGTAAATTCCCAGGAGTTGCTTACATAAAGACAGACTTTCTTCATATGCTCAGCATGGAAGAGACAGAAAAGAGTGTTATTCTGAATTTCTGTGGTTCTACAGTTCTCTCTAGTTCATTGGAAAGGTGTTAGTATAGACTATTTCAAGAGTTAACCAGCTGATGCATTCCAGATGTTTTGGATTTGAGATTCCAGAATCCCTGACCATTGGCCATGCTGCCCAGAGCTGATAGGAGTCCAGTCTCAAAAAAATCCTGACCAGTGATAGGATTTTAAGCCCAAAATATCTAGAAGCCATCTGTACTATTTCATCCTGTACTCAATATGGTGTTCTCCAGGGGTTTTGGATAATAACGTCTGTAATCTCTGCCTATTTCTTTCACTGTTCATGGGTGGTGGGAGTTGTAATCAGCAGCATCTGGGGGGCATAGTTTGGGAAGGCTGATTTGTTTTATTTCAAAACATTCAAAGGAACTTAACATTTGATTCTAGGTCTTTAACATTGTTCTTCAAATAGCCACTTTCATTTTTTTCTCTCCTAGGCCCTTGGACTTTATAAAGGTATTGGGTCACCTATGATGGGACTTACCTTCATTAACGCCCTTGTGTTTGGGGTGCAAGGGAACACACTCCGTGCTCTTGGAAAGGACACACCGCTAAACCAGTTCCTTGCAGGTTCAGCAGCGGGTGCCATCCAGTGCGTCATCTGCTGTCCCATGGAACTGGCTAAGACGCGGATGCAGCTGCAAGGAACGGGGGAATATAAGCTGAAATCCAAGAACTATAAAAATTCTCTGGACTGCTTAGTTAAGATCTACCACAAGGAAGGTCTGAAAGGCATCAATAGGGGCATGGTGTCCACGTTCATGCGAGAGACCCCCAGCTTTGGTTTCTACTTTTTGACTTACGACTACCTAACTAGGTACCTGGGGTGTGAGGCAGAGGACAGTTACATTATCCCAAAGCTGCTGTTGGCCGGAGGCATGTCTGGAATCGTCTCCTGGCTATCAACATACCCAGTGGATGTGATCAAGTCCCGCCTTCAGGCTGATGGAGTTGGTGGAGTCATGCGGTACCAGGGTATTCTGGACTGTGTTAGAAAAAGCTACCATGAAGAAGGCTTGAGGGTATTCAGCAGGGGTCTTACATCCACGCTTCTACGGGCTTTCCCTGTGAATGCTGCAACTTTTGCCACTGTGACAGTGTTCCTGATGTATATGCGATCAGAAGATAACCAGATCAGAGGTGATCTAAGTGGGTGTGAGGCTGGTCCTGCAATCCAGCAGCCTTCAAGCTTTTAGATTTGTAGTCAAGGATCTAATGCACCTGTTACAAATTTGAGATGCAATCAGTCATCTTCTTTTTAAAAAAAAAAATATCCCCAGATGTAGACACTACATTTCTGTCTGTATAAAGCATTCTTTTAATGTTAACTGAGGGTTTTACCTTCTTCATAAAAACAACTTTAATTGCTTTTGACATCTAGGGAATAAAAATACTTGCCTTTAAAAACAACAACATGATTTTATAAAGAGACACATCCACACAGATTCCAAATACACACCACCACCACTTCCTAGTGTATTGTGGACTACCTGGTACCACCCTTACCTGCTGATATATACTGAAGGTCAATAGACCTTACATAGAATCTTTCGTTGGGGAGCAAGTTGGAAGTCGTGATATCGTGGAGTGCACATATATGTTCAATTTAAGTAGGCCTGCTTGTTCCTGGCATGAAAAATACCCCAGCTTCAGTCTTGGCATCTCCAAGTGGCATTGTTAAAGATCTGAATAGAGCTATATTTTTGGGGAGGTGAGGGGAGCATATCTATCAAAAGGTGTTGTTCCACTGAATTCCTCTTTTTAAAAAATCCCTCTTATGGCAAGGGTGCCTGTGGCCCTTTAGGTAAATTACAGCGCCCATTATCTTTGGCAGTTGGCAATCCTGGTGGAGATAATAGCATTTGTAGTCTAACAACAACATGTCTGCTTGAAACAAATCCTCTTAACAAGCATTTACCATGTTATTGAGGTGATACATTAGCCATTAGCAAGCCCTTACTCATTTTACCATGAACATACTTGAGTACAATCTAGCAACTTGCTTTTTCTCTTGATCAGTTTTCTGCTGTACATATTTTCCTGCTATTTTAAATATTTTGTTTTGCTGTGCTTGGCAGGGTAATACCTACATTTGTATATTCACTGAAATGTATTTGGACAAGCCAAGTTTGCTGCTGTTTTGCATTTGTCTTCATGATTTTCTACTGTATTGTGTGGTTGGATTTTAACATGGTTTAAGAATTTAGGGGAGGACTTCCATGTATTGATGGAACTTTTACAGCTATGAGTTGTGTTCATTGGCAAGTGAAAGATTAAAACAATGCTTCCAACTCAGGAACGTGTTAAAGCTTAGAATGTAGTAGAGAGGTAAAGAATGTGTGCTTTTTAGATGTGGTTGGACTCCTGTTCTCATTGTCCCCAGCAAAATGGTAACCGGTCAGGGATGGTGATAGTTATGGCATAGCCACATTTGAAGTGCTGCCCATACCTCACCACTAACGTGGAATAGGTTGTCGAGACAGGATCAGCCTAATGGTAAGTGATATCAATGTATAGGAAGAGGATAAATGATACTGGTCTTTTTATTATTTTTTTAAACTTACCATATATACTTGACTATAAGTTGACCATATATATAAGTCGAGGGCAGGTTCTGGGGCCAAAATTATGGATTTTGATATGACCTGTGGATAAGATAATGGTAAAACTTAGGTATATGTAACCAACGAGCTAAAGGATGAAGCAAAGAAAAACAATGCCAAAGAACTTTAAAAATTCCAGCAGGCATAACTGTTTGTGCTCACACTAATGGATGGATGAGAGGGGTTAGGTGTCAGTGCTTTCAGAACAGATTACACTTTTTCCTTTCATCAGGGGATGATTCCTTTTTTAAGTGTTAAAGTGTAGTACTTACATTGGCCCATGGATAGGTCAACTCAGGTTTTTGGGTCAATTTTTTACTAAAAATTTTAGTCTTATAGATGAGTATATACAGTAATTTTAACACAAACAAATTTACATTCAAAGTAATATACTGTACATTGAGAAAATAAAGGAAAAAAACCAACCAATATACAATACGACTTTGACACCCCCCCCAAAAAAAAATCCTGGTTGTAATGAAAATAAAAATACAAAAGAAAAAAAATAATTTTACTGATATCAACAAAGTAATCCTACTGCAATTACTTAAAACTATAGCCATGGCTTATAGTTAGATTTCTTATTGCTCAGAAAATTCAAAAACTGTTTCCAGTATTTCTAAAAGTCTCCAGTTGGCTTATCCTTCAGAATCCACATTGAATCGGGCCAACTCAGCAACTTTAACAATCCATTCTCCCAGTGCTTCAGTCCATTTCCAGTTTGAGCAAACAATAGTCTTGAAAGCCTTCAACTTCACAATAGTCTTGCTGCTGTTGTCCTATATCAAAGAATTAATCTATATTTACTTTCCAGTTCTTTCTTCATAAAGCCTAGCAAAAATATTTCTGGTGACATTACCAAATCTACCTGTATTTTTTTTATTAATATATGAACCTTAGACCAGTAACATTTTTCCCTCCTTACATGTCCAGGGGTGCCATTCTTTTCAGATGGGCTGGAGTACACACAATTTAGTGAATGTAGTGTGGTTCTGTATCTCTATGAGTTGTTTAAAAAGGGTTGTTTTGAAAGGAAAGTGGTTAAGAGAATATCTGGATCTGAATCCATTCCATAGCTTTGTTTTTAAAGCCAAGCATATTATGCTGAACTGATACCATTTACATCAAAAACTCATTTAAATACAAAAATCTTAACCAGAGTGTCAGTTGGAATTCAATAACAATAAGTTTAAGATTTAATGTCACCTGGGTCTCTTGCCTGGATATATGTATAGCTGGAGTTGGGAATAGCAGTGCATAGAATTGTACTATAAAGGCATCGTAATTGATCAGGTAGTTGCATTAACAGTCACTTCTGTCGGTGATCTTATCAGGTGGCATCATGCTGGAAAATGTTTTTTTACTACTTTCCCACTTGCTGCCAAGTTGAAATGTTAATGTCTCTTGTGAAACAATAATATGGGAAGCATTATATAGTGATGTGTCATGTTCATGACATTCAGTGAGCTAGTCAAGAAATTTTGCTGAAATAGATTGGAAAATGGTGCCCATCCTGTTCTTCCACCCGAGTCTGTCAAGGGGCATAGCAAACCAAAGTTGGATCTGGATCCCATGTAGTTATTCACTGTGCCCTTTCCTACCCCATTTATTCAATGAGGTCTTTTATGTGGTCTGCTGCTGCAGTCTGGAAACATAGCCATCATGAATGGGAAATTGCACTCTTTTAGAATGCCTTCCCTTAAGCAATAGCCATTGTTCAGGACAATAGTCATAGACAAGGGCTATATTGTCATAGAATAATAAGTTACTTTATCCACTATGGAAACTGCTCTGGAGGACTTAAATGTCAAAGCATTCTTGCATCAGCCCAGGCTATCTGAAGACTCAGTAATGTAAATGTTAAGAGGGAGACTGTACTAGCCCCAACCTCTCAGTTGTCCGTAACACTGCAGTATATGCTGGAGTAGCAGAATGCAACCCCCACATATGGTGGACTGCAGTTCCCATCAGTTTCAGCCAATGTTTCAAATGGGGATGTATATTGGGAATTTCAGTCTTTGGCAAGTAATAGGAACCAGTGATGGTCCAGGCCAGGACTGCTGTGACTTTTGAGGGGGAAGAAATCAGAGCCATAGTTGCCAGCTGCTGGAGACTCATCAAAAATGTGTCTAGACATAGTTCATCACACTTTTTGAGTATTGAGTAATGTAGAAGAGACTTTCTGCTACAGATTGTCACCCTCCATGTGAGAAGGGGGGATTTGTATCAAATCCCAATTATAAAGCACCATGAAAAGCCATTGTGAGGTTGTGTGCTGTTTAGATTTACTGTACCCTGCTAAGAAAAAGAGGACAGTGGCAAGATTCTCCTTGTCACACAGCTAAGCAATACAAAAGCACCAGTTTACCAAGTTTAACACCTTGGAATGTTTAACCATTGTGGAAGGGACAATCACATACACATTTCAGACTGAGATCACATTGTTTGGAATCCCAAAAGAAAATAGTGATTTCTATATCCCTGGTGTGACTGACTCTAAAGTATACATAAGGAACTGAAGCATGTAGCCAAGCAGCAAAGAGAAAGGAGACAAGCTCCACATGCTCAAAGATGGTCAACTGTTACTCAGTGTTTATTCAGTGTTTAAAAAGCCCAACGTGATTCGGCCACACCAGGCCTCCTTCAGGGGCTGAAAACAAATATAAATTACACTTAAAATAAAGTATTTCAAAAGATAGGACAAAACTTAGCAAACTATGATACCTGTATACAAATATCCTTATAAAACTTATCAAGGTTATGCATAACCTGAGAGAAATCACTGGAGTTGTTACCACTCTCCAAATTACAGGACCCTAGAGATAAAGGGACCAGACAGTGTAGCATTTCTGTATATATACTCCAGTTGACCTTGGAAAGGTCTAACCAATATGATTTGACACAGGGACAAATGATGCAATCTTTGCTAACATTTGCTCATACTACTCATGTCATTAAATAATTGTTACATTTATACCCACACATGTGTTCTGATATATAATTTCACTGTTATATTCAAATTAAAAATTGAAGGTCCAAATCATTTAAATCTACAGGCACCAAGGATTTCAATTTTAGAATCCATGGTATCTCTTTTTTTCTTTATAATATGTTCTTTATTATATGCTATCCAATGTACATGTAAGAAATGTGGGACGAACCACAAGACCAGTAAAACGAAGAATAGGGGAACACCTCAAATCTGAAAAATAGAAGAGTGAGAGCTCCTTTAGTTGGTCATTTTGTTAAAATGCAACATTCTACAGCTGATTTTAGATTTTGGGTTATAGAATTTATAATCAAGACAATCCCTGTGTCCTGTGTCAAGTCATATAATTGGTTAGGCCTCTCTAAGGTCATCTGGAATATGTATATATACAAAAATATACCATCATATACCATCCACTTTGAAAGAAGCGATCGTTAGACCGCTCTTGAAAAAACCCTCCCAGGACCACCTGGAGATGAAAAATTATAGGCCTGTTTCTCATCTGCCATTTTTGAGCAAGGTAATTGAGAGGGCAGTTGCTCTTTAGCTCCAAGTGGTCTTGGATGAAGCCGATTTTCTTGATCCATTGCAAACAGTCTTCAGGACCGGGTATGGGGTGAAGACTGCCATGGTCGCTTTAACTGATGACCTTCGTCTAGCCATCGACAGAGGGAGCGTGACCCTGTTGGTGTTGCTGGACCTCTCAGAGGTATTTGATACTGTAGATCATGATATCCTTCTGGAACACCTGAGAGTTAGGAATTGGAGGCACTGCATTGCAGTGGTTCCGCTCCTTCCTCTCGGGCAGGTTCCAGAGGGTGATGCTTGGGGACAGTCGCTCTTCAAAAACAGAGCTTAATTGTGGTGTCCCTCAAGGCGCCATCCTATCCCCGATGCTATTTAACATCTATATGAAGCTGCTGGGAGAAATCATCCATGGATATGGGGCTGGGTGTTATCAATATGCTGATGACACCCAAATATATTTCTTCATGTCCCGGTCATCAGTGACAACGACAGATGGCATCTCTCCCCTCAACCAGTGTTTTCAGGCAGTAATGGATTGAGAGGGAATTCGTCAGGCAAGTCCAGTTCCATCAGGACTAGCCTGGAAGAAGGAAGAACTCTCCCTCCAATCTATCTGCCTTGGTCCAGGCCTTGGAGAGAGAGAAGAACCACTGGACCTCATCCCCTTTCCCTCCATCATTCCCTTCTCCTTTTGTTTCGTGTCTTTTAGATTGTAAGCCTGAGGGCAGGGAACTGTCTGATTAAAAATAATACAGTGGTACCCCGGGATACGAATGCGCCGCCTTACGAAATTTCCGGGTTACGAAAAAAATCCATTAAAAAAAACTGTTCCGGGTTACGAAGGTTATTTCGGGTTACGAAAAAAATTTTGGTGCTTTTCGGCGCTTTTTCGCACGAAATCGCGGCTTTTCCCCATTAGCGCCTATGGCATTTCGGCTTGCGAATGCTTTTCGGGTTACGAAAGCGGCGGCGGAACGAATTAATTTCGTAACCCGGGGTACCACTGTATTGTAAGCCACCCTGAGAGCCATTAGGGCTGAAGGGCGGGATATAAATACCTAAATAAATAAATAAATAATTGATTGGATGAGGGAAAACAAGCTCAAGTTGAATCCAGACAAAACGGAGGTACTTATGGTAGGGGCCCCCTCATGCTCCCTTCAAAGGACTGTGTTCGCAGTCTAGGGGTGCTTCTTGACCCGTCGCTTCAGATGAGGAATCAGGTGAATGCAACAGTCAAGAGCACCTGCTATCAGCTTTGACTGATACGCCAGCTGCGCCCTTTCCTGGAACAGGGTGACCTCGAAACTGTAGTACATGCACTGATAACCTCAAGACTTCATTTTTGCAATGCGCTCTACATGGGGCTACCCTTGTGCCTAGTCCGGAAACTCCAGTTGGTACAGAATATGACAGCCAGGTTGGTCACAGGAACAGCAAGGAGTGACCATATAACACCAATACTGAAGTCACTCCACTGGCTGCCTATCAATTTCCGGGCACCGTACAAGGTGTTGGTTATCACCTTTAGAGCCCTACATGGCTTGGGCCCAACCTATCTAAGGGATCACCTGCTTCCATATAATCTGCCCCGTACACTCAGGTCCTCTGGGAGGAATTTATTATAGCCCTTAAAGACCAGGTTGATGGCGACCTCCCAGAGGACATTCTCTGCAGCCGCTCCGAATTTATGGAATGGCCTGCCGGACGAGATCCGTCAAATCACCAATCTAGAGAGCTTTAAAAAGGCCATTAAGATGGATCTCTTCCGGCAAGCCTTCCCGGAATAAATGCTCGGCCACAAATAAGACTTCCTGTCCAGTGAACTCTGCCCATGATGATTTTTATTTAGTTTAGTCGGTTTTAATATGTAGTTTTTAATCTTACATTGTTTAATCTTGTTTTAAGGGGGGCATTATGCATATATGGCTGTATTTTAACCTGTTGTAAGCCGCTTTGATTGCCTGGCAAAAAGCGGGATAGAAATTAAAAAAATATTTATTATTTATAGAAATGCTACACTGTCTGGTCCCTTTATCTCTATGGTCCTGTAATTGGAGTGGTAATAACTCCAGTGATTTCTCTCAAAGGGTATGCATAAACTTGATAAGTTCTATAAAGGTATTTGTGTGTCATAGTTTGCTGAGTGTTGTCCCATCTTTTTAAATACTATATTTTAAATATATATTTGTTTTCAGCCCCTGAAGAAGGCCTGGTGTGGCTGAATTGGGTTGGGCTTGTAAAACACTGAATAAACACTGAGTAACAGTTGACCATCTTCGAGAACGTGGAACATGTCTCCTTTCTGTTTGCTGCATGACTGACTCTAAGCCAGGTCAAAAGCAGTTGTGACCTCTGCTATTGAAGGCCAGTGTTTGAATGCAACTTAATATGTGTTTGGATTTCAACTCTCATCAGTCCTGGAAAAGTATGGCCACTTCTTAGGAATTCTGGCATTTGTAGCCTGTAACCTTTGGAGAGTTGTAGATTGAGGATGGTGGCTTTGAGTACTCAGTAACTTAGTTTTAAAGAAGGAAATAGGGGGAACCATGGCTATGTGAGGGGTAAGAAGTAAATGTAATTTTGGGACAGGTGCCATATGACTGATTAGTACTTCCTTTAATGGAAAATATTAGCTACATAATATCACCTATCAGGCACTATGCTAGTAAAACCTGTAGAACTGGTTCACTGCTTCTATGCCTTGCGGGTATATTGGGTGCTTCGGTGCCTACTTTCAGGGACATTCTAATTGAATGTGAATCCTACATCTAAATTGTTTTTTGCACAAAGTAATGATAATTATCCCTTTTGTACAGTAACCTGTAACTATTGTACATAAATCCAAAATAAATAAAGTGCTTTTTTTAATTAAACAAAAATCCCTGTACCCAAAACAGCTTGATCCTTTGGTATTCAGGCAAAACGTAGATTCAGGAGTGAGAGTCATGCTGCTTCCCAGATGTTACTGGTAAGTCCCAGCAGCCCTAGGCAACACGGAGATTAAAAATGCCAGGAATTAGTCCCATAGCATCTTGGGGGGTGCCTGATTTCCACCTCCAAAGGATGCCCCCTTGTGACAATACAAGATTTATCCAGTGACTCCCACAGATGCTAAGACAATGCAGTTCAATACAATACAGACTGTGAGATCAAAGTACAGTGCTGCAAATAAATGGCTGCTAATGTCAGTGCCTGTAGAACAAGGATGGGAATTCTTCAAATGTCTTTGCCCTACATCTAATTGCTAGTCCCAGATGGCGTGCACTCACTGTATCAATGGGCATTTGGTCAACTAATACTTATGTAAAGTTCTGCAGACTGCGTGAGCCTTTAGCTGGGACTACCATCCCCTAGCATAAACCTTCAACTCCCACAAGCCCCTCAGCTCAACATAAGGATGCCCTACCTCTTAAAAGAGATCCAAGCCTACCTTGCAAGCAAGGCAAGTTCTGTAAATAATCCTTACTGGTCAAGTATCAAGATCCAAAGGGCACAAATTAGAGGAAACTTTACATATCTACTGTGTAGTGAATTCACACTAGGGCCCCTATGGACCATCCTTTAGTGATTAAGGCAAGCTATTGTGCATAGCCTATTTGTTGCTACTTGTTAAATTGATTTCAACATGGCAAACCTATGGAGGAGACCTCCAAGAGTCCTGTCATCAACAGCCCCACTCAGGTCCATGATGTTCTTGTTTGAAACTGCTCACCGCTTTACAGTCGAGTCATCTCATGACATGTCCAAAGTACAGTGACCTCAGCATAGTTATTTTGTCCTCCAGTGAGAGTCTTCATTTGTGCTCAGGTGCATTTATCTGTCCATTTCACAGTCCATGGTATCTGGATAACTCTCCTCCTAAACCTGATTTCAAATTGATTCTTTCCTATCAATTTTATTCACTGTCTAGTTTTCACATCCATACATAGAAATTGGAAATACTGTGGCAGGATTTCCCATGGATGTCTTTGAGGTGCAGGCACAGGGTCTTACCTACTGACTGCAACAGTTTTGTCCCATCTGCTTATAACACATTAGCTTGGGGTGTTCCTATGAGGAGCTGGCCAACACTGATACAATTCTCTTTCCTGTCCCTTATTTCCTTTCGTTATGTCATAAACGGAATGAACTGTGTGAGGTGGTGCTGTAGTTCATGGCTAAATTCAAACCAACGACCTGTAGGGGATTTTTTTCTTTTAATACAGAAATTATGTCTGCAAAAGTCAAATAGTGTTCAACAAGCAATATATACATCGCAGCTTTCAAGGATCTTTCACAACTGTAGCCAGAAAAGCCAAACTGGTTATGTTAGAAATACCACCAATGATGCAATTGCAGCATGAATTTTCTTCAGCCGCGGCAGTCCTTATGACTTAAGCTTCCTTTGTGCCCTTGTCTCCAAATAATTTAAAAGAAAGAAAACAAGTTGAGGTTGCAGATGGATTTTTCTGTTCTGGGCACAATGATATTCAGCATCTTTCTCAATGACTTGGATGATGGAATAGAGGTCATGCTTATCAAATTTTCAGGTGACACCAAATTAGGAGGTGTCTAATATTCCAGAGAACATGATCAGAATTCAAAATGACTGTTAACAGCTGAGCCAAAACTAATAAAATGAATTTCAGTCAGGAGAAATGTAAGGTACTTACATTAGGCAGAAAAAAATGAAATGCAGATATAGGATGTGTGATACCTGGCTTTACAACACTACATGTGAACGGGATCTAGGAGTCTTAATAGATGACAAGCTGAACATGAGTCAACAATAACATCCCAAATCCACAAAGTAGTGATACATTTAATCTGCCATCAAAATGTACAGCTCACTGGCTTCTTCATCAGGCAAATGTGTTAAGAATCATACAGGGGGGGAAATTATAAAATGATTTTGTTAGTCATAGGCTCGCATTTTCTCAAGGTGTTGTTCTTTGGAGGGTTATCTATGCAAGTGTGTCCATCCTTCTGGCCATGTGGCACTGGGAACAAAGCATTCCAAAGGTCAGAAGATAAAAACTGAATTCTATTAGCAATGCAAAAAGCTACTTCTTCTGAGATCCCAGATGACTCCATTCTTTGTGACGGGTGGCTTAGGCACCTGGTTATGTTTAGCCTGGGCAAGAAAAGGTTAAGAGGGAACATGATAGCCATGTTTAAATATTTGAAGGGATATCATATTGAGATGGAGCAAGCTTGTTTTCCGCTGCTCCAGAGACTAAGAAACTGAGCAATGGTTTCAAACAACAGGAAACGAGATTCCACGTAAACATTAGGAAGACCTTCCCAATGGTAAAAACTGTTCAACAGTGGAAGACGCTGCCTTGGAGAGTGGTGGAGTCTTCTTCTTGGAAGGTGTTTAAACTTTGGCTGGATGGCCATCTGCCAGGACTGCTTTGATTGTGTATTCCTGGATGGTCTTTATGGTTTCTTCCAAGGCCCCATTCCACTGGGCTATAAATCGAATCAAGAATCGGATTATAGGAACATCGTTCCCATTTGAACTTGCCTTCGTTCCTTGTTTAGGGAAAATAATTCCCATTTGAATCCACGTTCGATCCAACTTTGATCAATTTTACTAGCTAAAACCTGAATCAGTGGTGGATAACCCAAGTTATCCTGACTGCACTTTTCCAGGAATTTTTTTTTTTTTTTTTTGCAGCTGCTGTGTTGGATCCGCAGCAAATTAATGGGAACAACAAGGGTGTCCAAATCAGGGGAGGAGCAATGTTCAAAGAGCTGTCCCAGGGGTGTCACCAGCTTAGTTCTTTCCTGGCATTCCCGGCGCCATTTTCCCCTGTTTGCGTAGCTTTTCCCCAGTGGTGTGTAAATCGTTTTTTTAAAAAAAGAAGAATGTTAAACTGGGTTTTTTGGAGAGGGAGGGAAAAAGAAAGGAAAGAGAAGGTATATGGAGAAAGGGAGGCTGGCCAAAAACTTTGTGAGCAGAAAGGAAAAAGAGAGGAAAAAAAACCCCAAACCCTGAACGTGGCTCCTGCATCCAGCCTTGTTTCCTTTTCTGAAACAGAAAAGGGGTGGCTGGCTGCTGTATATTGAGGTGGTTTGATAAAGAAAGGTCCCCCTGCTCAAGAGGGGACCTATGGGGGCCAGGAGCCTCTTCACTCAGGCTTGCCTCAGCTTTTTGTGGGTGCTTATTGGGAAGGAAATGCCTTCCCTCAAATCCTCCTGAGGCAGGAATGCTGGACCCAAGGGTCTTGCTCGTGAGGAGCCCCATTGGGTTACAAGTGAGCGCCTCTTTCTGCCTTGGAAAATCCCGAGGCTCCCAATTGTAATAAAAAGGGCATTAGGCTGCCTAAGCACCCCCCAAAAAAATTAAAGGGAGGAACGCTAAGAAATACAACTCCTTCTCTCTTTATGTACCTATCCAACCCCTCAACTTTTTTTCTTTTCAAATTCCCCACAGAGCCATCCTTCTCTCCCGCTCTTTACAAATAATAATAATAATAATAATAATAATAATAATAATAATAATAATAATAGTAGTAGTAGTAGTAGTAGTAGTATTAAATATTCGAGTGTGTAAACCTTTATTTTTTTTAAAAAAGAAGAAAGTTAAACTGGTTTTTTTGGAGAGGGAGGGGAAAAGAAGGGATATGGAGAAAGTGAAAGTGGAAAGGGAAAAAAAAGAGAGAGAAAAACCCATACCCTGAATGTGGCTCCTGCATCCAACCTTGTTTCCTTTTTTGAGAAAGAAAAGGGGTAGCTGGCTGCTGCATATTGGGGTGGTTTGAAGAAAAGGGGGGGATTAGACATCACTGTGACATCTAATTGCCTAAGCGCTTGATTGACAGCTTAAAAAAAACGGTTCCAGAAAGGCAATGAGAACGAACAAAAAAACCTGCGTCAAAATACAACGGAGAAATATCAATGGGAACGAGAACATGGGTAAAGAAAAACCGAGTCCGTTTGCTTCCTTTTATAACGGGAATGATGGATCTGATTCGAATACAACTCAGAAACTTGATCCAATCCAGATTCACAATGACATACGTCGCTTTATATGCCCAGTGGGAATGGGGACCAATTCTATAATTCTAATAAAGCATGCATCTTGAGAACAGTGGAGGCTACTGGTAGTATCAGCGGTTAGCATTTTTCTTCTTCAACTACCACACATCACCATCTTTTCCACTGACTCACATCATCTCATATATGCAAGATGTTTCATAAGTTGCTGAACTGCAATTCCCATCAACCCCAGCCAGCACAGATAAGAGAATGCTTTAAATTAATCTTAACATCTGGAAGACTGCATGATTCCCACCCATACTATGGTCTATCATACAGCTGTATCCAGTGACTGCACACATTGAGACATCTTAAGCAACCAAGTTTTTTTTGTCTTCCCCAGAGGTTCCTAATACTCCCAAGAACCTCTTACAGTTTCATACATAGATTGAGACTCATACGACTCATATAAACAGATTTGCATTCTAGAAATCTGTTACTAAAGCAGGACAGACAAGGTATAATCAAGTGTTCTCTGGGTCATGCTGAGCAGCACTATGATGCTGAACATATCAGGGAGATTTTGAAATCATGGAACAGGTTCCACCAACAGACCACAGTACCACAGCTTTAGGTGGCTTCAAAAACCATGCTACATATTCAGGATTACCGTAGCATGTCACACAGCTACTCTGGAGCAGTTTCAATGACAGTAGAAATCAAAACATGCACTAGCAGATGGCACTTTCATGATCTGTTGTGTGGATGTCTAAATTTCTACCTGAAGCTATTTTCCTGACTTAAATGCATCCTGCCACAGTAATAAATGTTGCTGAGAGATGGGTACTTTATAAAGGAGATTATGACTTTTCTTTGGTTCCAACATGCCTGATTAAAAGTGGCCCTTTGTCTTTCACAAATTAAGCAGGTAGAAACAGGGACCGAATCCTCCAAAAAGCAATCACCATCCAAAACTCAGGGAAGCTCTATATTATCTCTCAATAACCTCTCTGTAAAAATATACCAAAGAGATGTAGAGGCTGAGGCTTGCTCCACATTACACTTACCTTTCATCTCGTTTGTCTACCTACTTCCAAATTACAATTTAATCAGCTCAAATTTAGAATCCACATTTTGCAAAAATTGATCAATTAAAGTTCACTCTGTTATAGAGGGAGTGCAACTACAATAATTCATCATTCACAAAGCACCAAATGCTGCACTAGACAAAAACATGGGTATTTAGAGAATTGTGCATAACTTCAAGGGCACATAAATGACGTTCTACAGCAAGGAAACAGAGAATAAAAACCTTTCTGCTGAATCCAATTTTAATCTCATTAAAAGAAATGGGATTTCTTATTCATTAGCACAAACATAAATCCCAATGGTTTCAGTAGGTCTACTCTAACTTAGGACTAAAGTTGGATTTAGCTATTTCTTTGCATCTTACTTCCACTATACAGTTGGCCCTCCACATCTATGGATTCCTTTTCAACCATCTACAGTTTGAAAAAAAAATTTTTTTAAAGAAATTCCTAAAGCAAACCTTGATTTTGCCACTTTATATAAGAGAAATCATTTTACTACTATTTAATGGGACTTACTCCAGTGGATACCAAGGGACCAATGTACATCCTAAATGCACCAAATTCCATCTGATGTTGGAAGCAAAACAGGATCAGTTCTGGTTAGTACTTGGGTGACAGACCACCAATGAATACCAAGTGCTGTATGATATATTTCAGAGGAAGGAACTTGCAAAACCACCTCTTGAGTATTCATTGCCTAAGAAAACCCTATCAAATTTAGGGGGTTGCTGTAAGTTGACAGGTATCCTGAAAGCACATACAAACATACAATTGTCACATGAAACTGATACTAAAACACTTGACAGCAGATCACATTTGGCTCCATTGATTAGTGTTACTGCCAGACAAAATGTCTTTGTGCAAGGGAGTCATTTGGTAGTCACATTTTTTCAGGATGTGCCACACAAGGGAATCTTCAAGTTAATGGAAGGACAGCATTCCTGTTCACTTATAGTTGCCCTGTGCTAATGGCAGATTCAGTGTACCAAAAATGAAAATGCTTAGAACTCATTCCTTCTCAACAGCCAGGATTGCATTCATTCTGCTCTTCTGCACAAGAAAAAGAAAAAAGGAAAGTTGCATGGCTTTGGAACCAGAACTTCTTAAGAAATGCCAGTTCTAATTAAAAGAATCACGTAAATTATTTGCCCTTGTGGTTACAAAGATATATCTAAGGGTATGTTGTAACTACAGTACTTTGATAATGATTCATAAGCTTCAGGGGGTGTTCAAATAAATCTCATTGTGAAAGATCAGGTTTTAGTACTCTACCCGGCTTCTTCTCTTTCCTCTTGATTAGATGACGCCTCACAGGACACTGCAGAATTGCACAGAAATAAGCAAATGTATTTAAATTTACAATCATTTTTTTTCTTGGCCCAGAATTTGGATCACTTGGTTGCAGTTTCCATTCTTGACAGCACAAGACAATAAAAGTTATTATGCAAGGAAAAAGAATAAAACCTACACACATGCAGTTGTCAACAACAGTAAATTCCCAGCACAATCAGCACTATGGTATACCTCAATGACAAAATTAATTATCAAGGTAATACCTTTATCGGGTATTTATTAGGTAATAATATTATTAGGTAATAATTTTATTAGGCCAACTTGGTCACAGAAAAATGCCTTGAAAATCTGGAAGGCCATGTAAGCAACCAAAACATTAATAAATCAGGGGGGGGGGGGAAGAGAGAGAGACTGACCTGATATTTAAATTTGCATGGTCAGAATAAAATGAAATTAAAATTGAAATCAGACTATACAGGTGGTATGATGCTTGTGGCTGCACCTGGGACTACATCCAGACTACATTCAGAACTGCAAGAATGGAAAAAAGAAAAGAAAGAATAACGGATCCTCCAGCTTTGAAAGTATACAGTCCAGCTGTTGATTGAAAGTGCCTCCACCCTTAATCCTG
The DNA here is from genome assembly GCF_019175285.1 of Sceloporus undulatus. Taxonomy (NCBI): domain Eukaryota; kingdom Metazoa; phylum Chordata; class Lepidosauria; order Squamata; family Phrynosomatidae; genus Sceloporus; species Sceloporus undulatus. The sequence continues at coordinate 360,037,007 of NC_056522.1, read as the reverse complement.
GGGGAACAATAATCTTTCTATATGCAGACACCACATTAAAAGAATAAAAGAGCAGAAACAAAGATCAGATTACCTGCGCAGACTGATGTTCCTGCTCTCATGCTCAACACATCACCAAATCCACTTCATATGAATGAATCACCTTACCTTGCCAAACCAAAGCAACTGAGTTCTACAAGGTGCCTTGTTCTGCTACTTAGCTATAAAAACAGAAGCTTGTATCCAATTATGCACCACTGCTACTAGAGGCATGGGAATAATGTGGCCCTGTTGTTGGGCTACCAACTAGCATAGGCAACAGTGAAGAATGCTAGGAGTTGCAGTTCAACAATATATACATGCTCACCCTGCTTCCCATCCCTGCCCTAATGAAATGGGTATTTGTTAGAATGCATTTCCCCTGCAATTCTGTGACCATCACTACCCCATATGCTCATAAAACTGCTCTACAACAAATGAGGGAGTTGGAAGGGAGAAGATTTGCTACGCAGGTTGTCAATTGAGATAACAATGGATACAGGCCAAACAAAGCCCAGGTAACCTATTAATGATTCAGTACCTACATTAGTGAAATTTCATGCCATCTTTAAAGACTAGAGCCAAGAACCAAATGTGCAGTTCTGCTAGATCTGACCAAGCGTTGAATTAAGAGCACCGAGAGAAGAAAATCCTGATGCCACTAGGAGAAAAATTCAAACATAACACAAGAACACTGTTGGATCCTAGTCCACATAGAATATACAGGGATTTTAGAATTATCCTGAAAATACATCTCTCACTTTAAAAAAAAAGAAAACCTTAATTGAATGCAAAAAAAAGTAAAGGTAACTTGAATTTTATTTATCTTCCAAATTCTGGGAGGTTAAAGAACTGTAATTTGTTCTGGACAACAGAAGAAAATAGGCTGTGCTTACAGATAATTTTCTGCCATATTCTTTCTTCAGGACCACTGGTTTATTGTTGCCCACTCTATTACATGGGATGTACATATCAGGTGTTGTTAAAAGGTCAGTGCCTGTACAATACATTCTACAACTGAGCACCACTTTCCTTAACTGAACAGGCAAAGAGAAAGTACACGGAACATTGGCATCTGGCAGTATTTTTCCCAAAAAAGTGACTAAAATGGTTTTAAGTTGATTAACACTATTAAATCACATCTAATATTTTGTTACTACATGATTTCAATACAGCTATACGATACAATTATACAAAATGTGTTAACATCAAAGAATACAACCAAAAAAATTAAGATAGCAAACAAAACCTATATAACTTTTTTTTCTCTTTACAGGAAAATACTTTTGAAGTATGCATGTAACTGCCCATTCTTTTAAAGAAAATCTACTGCAAGCAAAGTTATCAACCTCCAGAAAAAAATCACACATAGCATTACTAAGCATATCCCCAAAAAGTGTACAATATGCACACTTGGAAAATACAAAATTAAAAAATTGTAAGCAACAGTTTAGCTTCATATTTATAACAATGTGAAAAGTCCAATTTTAGCACTGTTGTAGAAAGAACTGTCTTTGATGCAAGTCCATGAACTGTCTGACTCCTCCAGGTGGGGCCACGCTTTAGAAAAACACCATGCTCTTGAAACCGAATTACAGAGCAAAATTGAGCATTGTAACAATGCTGCCTTACAGTTTATTTTGCTACTTTATCAAAAGAAAGTCCTTTAGGCGCGAAGGGTTCTTTTTTTGTTTTTTTAAATTCTTTCCTAGAAACAATATACAAAGGGGAGGCTTACTGATTTTCAACCATAAGGTAAGATGCTTTGAGTTCAAGAGCTTTCTTCTTGCAGAATTTCACTGGTTGTTTTTGGCCTTAGCATGTGTTAAGATGTGAGATTTCAGGTTAGTTGACTGAGCAAACTTCTTGTTACAGCCGTCAAAAGGGCACACATAGGGCCTGTCTCCAGTATGAATTCGCACATGTGTGCGTAAATTGAAGTCCAGTGAAAAGCGCTTGCCACAACCTTCAAATGTGCACTGTTGAGTGAAAACACAGCACATTAGGAACATGTGTCAATATGAAATACTTGCAAAAAACTTGTTTCATGTTACACAATTTCTGTTAAAATAAGGTTCTAATTCTTACAATGCAAAAATTGGGCCCTAATTACTCAGAAGTGAGTTCTATTGAAACTAGGACCTATTCGTTCTTGGCAGGCTTCCACATAACCTTTTCCATCTACAAGGCATGCAAAGAAACTGCAAATTGGTCAGTAAAGGATACCACTGAGGGATTTATGTATCTGTCTCTCAACTGAATTTGAAACTGAAATGTCAGCTTGTATAAAGAATTCAGATTGCAACTCCAGAAATTTCTGAATAGCTCCTGAAGAAAGCCAATTGGTGATAAGGCCAAAACACATTGGGCTTTTTTTAAAAAAATGAAAGTTTTTGACCATTGCATACTACATGGGATGTCTCCTCCCTATCTCTCAACTCCCATGGATACTTATTCATGAGACTGAGATGTGAAACCTGAACATAAGTAGCCAATTCATATAGGAGAACTAGCAGCAACAGAATGTTTACACCTACAGTTTAGCCATATAGCCACATTTAAAAATTATGTATGCAGGCAAAAGTGTTACATTGCTGTACAAATTACAGGGCCTTCTCAACCTCTATTTCTCTAAAGAGACCTCCCTGGCCACTGCAGCCTCATGGCTGCTATCCAGATGTTACAGGGAACTCCTGATGTTTATCAGTAACACTGGTTTGGATCCAAAGTATATAAGTTGCTCTGGGGTCCAGATGAAATGAATTGGACATGTTAATTATGGAAGCACAACTAATTTTGTTTGTACCCAGATCAGTGTAATCATTTGCTTATATAAAAGCTATACTGCGCTGTCACATCAGGCAGAGAATTAGCCCAGGAGTGCATCTTCCCTTTCAGAATCTGACTGCTTCAGCAACAACAGAATGAAAAAAGTAAGATAGACAAGACAATAATTGTTGCCTTTTAAAGCAGGTACTTTCTCCTCAGAAAACACAGCACCGTACAGGTTGTTTAAGGTGAGCGAAGACCTTGCCTACTTTACAGTTTAAAGATATGCTGTGATGAGTTCCAATTGTGGATATGCAAAAAGACCATGAAGAACCCTTGTTTTTTGGAGCCCCAGATGGGATGCCTAAACAGAAGACTTACTGTCACCCTAGGCCAGCTATTGGGCTGTGTTCATGTGGGAGAGTAAAATGTTCTAGAAGCCTTATTTAGAAAATATAACATTAAGTCTGGCATGGGTATCTTACACAGATAAAGCTACTTCACACAGAGTTGAACCAGATTACTAGCCACCAACTATATCAATATATTTCTAAAGCAGGAACGAGCAATCCAGCTAACATAACACATATCTATGAGCAGTTCTGTGTTATCATTCTATCCAAATTTTGCCGAAAAATACACTTTATTTATACCAATTCACAACCAAGTTTATTTATTTGTATCTATTACATATTTTTTCTTTCAAATAGTAAGATTTATAGCAAGAACCCTCCTCCCAATAAAAGGAAGAGCAGATGGCAAATGAGAGAAATTAGCAGGAGCCAGAAACAATGTATGACCGAAGAGCAGAGACCAAACCAAAGCACTGAAGGCTAAAGCTGTAAGTCTCAAGAAAAGCAGACATACTGAATAAGAGGAACCTATGTACAGGTTGACCTCTCAATTTCCAATTAATTCAGTGAGTTTACCATAGCTGAAACTAACATTTGGATTGAAGTCTGAAGATCCATCTCCCAAAATAATTTGTCCATCGGTGAAATAAACATTTTAATGCTCTCTCTGTCATTAAGGACTAAAAATCTGCTTGTTTCAAAAAATAATCTGAAGTGCTCAGGCTGCTGAATTCCAGAAAAGTATTCCTGTGAAGATGCAGAACTCACACAATTCTATTAATACTGCAAAACATGATGCTTGTGGTAGGAGTAGAGAATAAGTACATGGTGTAAATCAGCAATGAGCAAAGTGTGGCCTGTGAATTACAGCCACCTCCCCAGCCCTCCTTCATTTTTTTAGTACAGTTTTAAAAATTGGCTGAAATGCTACCCAGTCTTCTAGGGTCAATGAGGGGGGGGGGGGTTTAACATGTTTTCCCACACCTTCGCAGCCTGTTTTAGTTTGAAAGGACATTCTTTCCAATTAGAAATATCTTTCATTCACTTGCTAGTTAAGAAAAAGGCCTCAGCTGGTCCTGAAACAAGCCAAAGAAGCTTCTAAAAATGCCCAATCTGGCCCCAATTGCTTCTTTTTTTAGGTGTAGTTGAGTGATTTTTTTTTTTCTGGAGTGGGAAGGGGAGCCACAGTCTTCCCAATTTTGGCAGAGGAAAATCCCTTGACCCGAGGTAGCTACTAATAAATATTTAAATAAACTCTTGAGATATGTAAAATGTTTTATCTACTGGAATCCAAGTGGTATGCATCACTTGTTCCTTTCTTCTTCCTACTGTTGTGTTCATAGCAGTTCAGGATAATTTTTACAATTTAAAAGCAGGACAAAGGCAAATGGGAAAGACAGGATTGGTAAAATGCTGCTACTGTCTGTTTTACATACATGACTGTTAATACTGAGCATGGCAAATTTGTTCTACTATCTATCACCTAGGCATAAAACAGCAGTTCATCTTTTTTAAACAGGAATGGTCAAAAACAGGACTGTGAACAGAATTTCTCCACTGTCCAGATGTATCGTTCTTGTTCTAAAAGAAGCAGTTTGCATACAAGCACATTCTAAGAACCTCAGAGAAAACAAAATAACATACAATTTGTGTATGATGTTGTCCAGTTTGTACATCTTGATCTGGCAAACTAGACTGTATGATTTATCAGTGAAAGACATCCCGCACCTACATAATCTCTGAGGCCTGGCCTGTAGTGGAAAAATGCAGCATGTCAGAAAAGAGAGAAATCGTTCTCAAAATACTGCACTCCATCTACATCAACTGCTTTGAAGTCCTCCAACTATTTTAAGTCACTAACAAAAATGAAGTGTGAAGAAATGCGCCCAGTATCAGAAACGGGGGGGGGGGGGGGAGGACGGAGAGTGATAATGTGATTTAATTTCAAACTTTTATCTTGTTAAGAATAACTTGCTACTTGATGAAGGCCTGCTTCCAAACTACCTGATAAACCATGGAAAGATACCTGCAATTTTAATGTGCCATAATCCTGAAATTTATTGCACTGGTTAAACCAGAGCATACTGCACTAATCCAATTTACTATATTTTCAGAAACACCTGTGCTGTCAAAATATACAACAGTATACCCACATAAACCTTCCAGTGAGTCATGAGGAAGAATGGTCAAGAGAGATGAGATAGCAGCAGGTTTAGTAATTAAATGCCTTTTGCTTTCATGCCCTGGTATATTTAAGAAAGTTGGAGGGAAGAAACTGCCTGAATGAAACTCGTTCTACACACTTAAATCTTTCGAGCCCTTCAGCTGGGGTTACCTAATCACACAGTTTTATATGAAATCTAGTTAATGCTGCTCTTTTGGATTCCTTCTTGGACCTTAAAAAGCCAGACTTGGATTGCCCGTAGATAACAACACTTAATACTTAAAACTTAAAAGTACTTTCAAAGAGTTACCTGAAAGGGTTTCTCTCCAGTATGAACTAGCTGATGCCGCTTTAGCTTTGAGCTCTCTACAAAGGCCTTGCCACATTCTGCACAGACATGTACTCGAGGCCCGTGAGTATGCAGGTGCTTCCTCATGGCTGAGTTGTCCCTGAACATCTTTGTGCAGCCCTTTAAAACAACATCACAAGCTTCATTAGCTTCACATAATTTCCAAGATGTAAATTATCTAGTTTTTCAACAGAAGTCAGTTGAATGCATGGAGCCTGTGTGGAAAACAGAAGGGAGTAACAGAACAGGCTCTCAGTTTGAAAGAGTCTAATTCCAAATATCTCACTTCTGAGGGGGGGGGGGGTGTGTGTGTAAACTTCTAGTGGTTACAAGGTAGATAGCTCCCCATCAGTATGTTTTACAGTCAGACAAATATGACAGTAGTCACAATATTGTCTGAAGCAGCCATGTGAGGCTGTAGCCAATCTCACTCCACCACACAGAAATATTATTCTAAAGGTCATAAAATGATGTATTAAAAATGCATCAGCAACTAAATTCCATTAACATGCTGATTTAGATGTCCAATTGGAAATGATCCTTTACAATCATTATCCAGTAGTCCAATCATAACTGCAACAGCATTTATAAATCAATTATCTTGTAATTTTTGTCACATCATTCTCAATTTCTTTTCTTTTTAATGTACTACTTTTTCTTCACCCTAAAAGTTATGATTCCTTTGCTACCTTAGCAATAGCAATAACATTTCTATACCGCTTATCAGTGCAATGAAGCACTCCCTAAGCAGTTTACAATGTATAAGCTAATTGCACCCAACAATCTGGGTACTCATTTTAGCAACCACTGAAGGATGCAAGCCTGAGTCGAGTTTGAGCCCTTGGCTGGTACTGAACTTGCAACGTTACGGTTTATGAGTGAGTGGCTGCAGTACAGGTATTAAAGTATTACGCCATCAATTCACGGATGTTTGAAAAAAATTAGGTAGCCTTTGTAATCATAAAACCTCTCCGTAAGAAGAATTAAATACAGTGGTGCCTCGGGTTACGAAATTAATTCGTTCCGCCGCCGCTTTCGTAACCCGAAAAGCATTCGCAAGCCGAAATGCCATAGGCGCTAATGGGGAAAAGCCGCGATTTCGTGCGAAAAAGCGCCGAAAAGCACCAAAAAATTTTTCGTAACCCGAAATAACCTTCGTAACCCGGAACAGTTTTTTTAATGGATTTTTTTCGTAACCCGGAAATTTCGTAAGGCGGCGCATTCGTATCCCGGGGTACCACTGTATCAAAATATTACTATTAAGAGGAGATGTTAAAATGGAATATGACACATTAGCTTACGTATTTAAATATAGTCCTACGAAGCAATTAGATTTGACCTGCAATTGATTCAACAATCATAATATTTCACTCACTTTGTGAGGACATGCTATCGTTCTTGGAGCATCATCTTCTTTGATTTTTCTTGGCTTCATTCTTACAGAAAAAGAACACAACAGAATTGATCAGTGAACAACACATACCTTCTTATCTGCTTTGTATTAGCAAAGAACCCCTCTGTCAAAAACCATCTATACTGTATTGTAATTGTGGTAGCGAAGCCTCTGACTGTTTGGCTGAGCTGGTGTTGTGGCATGGACTATTCAGTTGCTCAGGAAATTAAACAGTTTACAGACCAGCTTCTGTGAGGGAAGAGAAAGTTATCAATTTGGCTGGGACTAAAACATCACAAAGGGCATGTTAGAAAGAGAATGGAGCTCTTGGAATGAGTTTATATATTTATGGAAAGGGAGCCCAAAGCTGAAGGGAGAGGAGTCTTGAGGAATATGGCATGGGATTCAAATAGTCTGTAGTAGGGTCTGTATTCTGACAAGTTTACATCCTTTGAAGAGATCTTGGGCTTTGCCTACTGCACTACATCAAAAATTTCAAAACAAGAAATGGACTTTGTGGGCACTTTCACCTGAACAATAATGCTTCTGAATAATTCCAATTGGCTAACAGCAAAACTCTTCACGAGTGAGAAAATGCCACTCTTAAAAGTGGCCTCAAATAGTTTGTTTAAATAAAAATGTAAATACATAAAACACATATTGTATCTTATGAATACTTTACTACACCTAGGATAAATGTCATCCCCATAGTCACAATTTGAAACAACAAAAAATCCAACCTCACCAAGATATATGAATGTATGAAACTAAACAGTGTACTGACTAGAACACTTCTCTTACCTAGCAAATTCAGCCAACTGTTTCGGATCCGAAAGATCAATGCCAGGTATTCCTCCAGGTGGCAGTTTCTTTCCCGTCATGTATTCTGAGTAGTCTGGAGGGGAGTTCTCGCCGATAATCTGCTCTTCCACCACAGTCTCATGGTCAATGTCTTTTTTGTCATCTGAAATGATTAGAGCAAACTGAATTTTGATTTAACATCTACGAAGGACAACACTAATAGCAGGGGAAATATTTACTCTTAACTAGGAATAGTACTGAACTAAGGTACTAATCTAGATAGTTCTGTGCACAAAAACAAACAGCACAAACTAGATATCTATGAAGAGTTCAAAAGGTAAAATAACATTCATTTTTAAAAGTTACTGAATAAAAACTTACAATCTGCATGGCATTTAAATATAAGGCACCAGTTACAATGGCCAAACAATAATTACACCTTTCAGATGAACACTGTGCCCAAAGAGAAGTAACTCAGTTGTTAAGTCTATCATGTTTATATATTTATTTGTTATAGTTCTGTGCTATCTTTCCTCCAAAGAGGTAAAAATGGCATATATGCTCTCATCCTCCCCACTTTTTATTCTCAAAAACCTATGAACTACATCAGATAGACTGATTAGCCAAATGTCTCTCAATGGCACACAGATTTCCCAAGTCCCAGTCTAATATCATAACCACTGACTCACACAACAGAATCTATTATTTGCCGCTTAATCCAGTATATGTATGATTATTGAAATGGCAGCTGACCTTTTAGGATTTTTACGGGAATCTCCCTCTTAACTTGGAGCTGAATTCAGCTGCCAGGTTCACACTATGGAAATTAAACCAAACTGCACAGCCTGACAAAGATACAAATACAAAGACATATGTGCTAAGTGTAAAATCTGTTGCTGTGATGTATTAGAAGATAGTTGACTTTTTAAAATTTGGCTATTCACTAGCAGTTTTGTTTTCCTTTTTCTAACTATCAAAGACACAACCTTGCTATGTTTATCACATTTATATATTTCAAATATTTATATATGTTCTTTAAAGAAATTCTGCAACTGGTTAACATTAAAAACATGGCAACATCGTACTTTTTTAAAATAAATAATTCTAGTTTATTGATTTGACAACAAATAGTGGGAAAGCTGACTAAACAATGACAAATTTACAAACATGGCTATTACTCATATTGGCTTTCTCCTAACTGACATAGCAAGGGTTGGCACTTGCTGTGTCAGCTGAGACACAGCTGCATGAAAATATTTCTGCTGAACTAAGAGGGAAATGCTTGCTAAACTTCACAATTCTAGAATTTCTCATCCAACTCTTTCTTAAGAACATGTAGAAAGCATGTTACATTTGGTTCCAGACACTAGCAGATGAATTCCATATACACATATTGTACTCACACAAACATAATTAACTCTCTTCAGGCCAATACAGTGCCCTAAATTTGCTTTCATTAACACATGGGTACATGGGTAATCCTTGGGACAAATGGGAAAATGCACACATATGTACTGAACAGTAAAGCAAATGAATCTGGCAAAGTAAGGAAACATTATAGTCAAGTCTCCTTATTTAAAATACTTGGGACCAGAAGTGTTTTGATTTTTTTTTTTCAAATTTTGCGATCTATGGACATACAGAATGAGGAATCTTGAAGATGAGACCCAAGTCTAAACATGCAATTCACTTATGTTTTGTATGCACTTTACACGCATGGCCTGAAGGTAATTTTATACGCAATATTTTAAAAATTTTGTGCATGAAACCATATGTGTGTACAGTGAACCATGAGAAAGCAAAGGTGTCACCATCTCAACCACTCACACGGCCACTTTTGGAATTCTTGATAAGGGATAGTCAAGCTGTGTTGTTCTTAGAAATCAATTGTTCAATTACTGTCTATTTTCTGGTGAAGAATTGAAACGGTATATCCATTTCTAGCCTGGTCAGAATGAAATGCATGGAACTGCTCAAGTAACCCCCTCATATGTGGCGTAAGCTAAAAGTAAGCCCCCGCCCATGCAACCCTTCAACAAAAGGTACCTGTGCATCAGGGACTCCACATTATCTCATAAAAAAAAAAAAAAAACACAAAACAAAAATGCCTGAGACACTTTCTTAAAGAATGAGCATGGCAATCCTGATAGCCTCATCTCACTGTCTCGTACAGATATACCCTGCATGGCACCCTTAGTTCATCTGGTGACTGGAAATAGGAGAGAAGCACTACCCCTTGCTCTCTGCAGAATAGCAAATTTACCTTGGGTAAAAAATTAGTCTTTGTTCTGAAAACAATACTGCAATGGTTAAAAATACATAACTCTTCAAGACCAGACATGAGACTGAACTCTGCACTCCTCTTCTTGCTAAGGTAATCATTATTAGAGACAGGACCAAATAGTTTAAGTTCAAATCCTGTCTTTATTTGGCTTTTACAAGAACTTTTAACAACCCATGAAGATCCTGTTTAGGAAAAGTGTGAACAAAAAGGGATATTTAAAGAAATTTCATAAACAAATCTAACATGTGAGTGAGATGATGGAAGTCCATTATGTGGCCAACTCAGGACTCAAAGCTACCAACTATTTCTTCAGATGCCTAGTCCAGAAACAATAGTAACATCAAGACGGTTTTCCGTATAAGCACCCTAGTCTCTCAAATCTCTATGATGAGTCTTGGGACATGCAGGGACAGTCACTTTGGATGCAGATAAGTCAGTGCAAATGGGCACTGTAGCAACTGAAAGGACAGGCCTATTGCCTTTTCTGAAAGGAAGCTGGTGCTGAATTCATTTCTGCTCATCATAGGAAATAGTCCGTTCTCTATGCATAATAGTTTTTTTTTCTTTGTCAACTTGTCTCTTCTTTCTGTATCTTGCTAGACTTTATGTTCTTAACGCCTTTTGTTACCTCTGTTTTCTTTCATTCTGTTGGAGAGTAGTTTCAAGCTGTTTCCAGCTTATGGCAACCATACCTCGGGGTTTCTTGGCAAGATTTACTGTTGCCTTTCCCAAGGCTAAGTTTTGCTTCTCCAAGGCCACCCATTAGGTTTCCGTGGCTCAGCATACATTCGAAACCCAGTCTCTCATGGTCCTACACCAGGCTACTTTTCTTAATTGTGTTGCAGATGCATGCTTAGACCTGCTGACCACTACACCATACTAGAACTATAGGTTTCTCTTGAATATGACACTTAAATTCTATTCAGTCAGAAAAGCTAGGAAAGTTAAACTACCACAAAAGATAATATTATTGTTTGCATCAGTTGCCTTGTTTCTTGCCCTCATGCCATTAATATTATTTCCTACATTACTCACTATTTCACTATGCTATCTAGATAAATTTCCCCTTATCTTAGCATGTAGTCATTTAGCCCAACATTATTAATTTTCTAGTATTTCCAGTACTATTCATCAACAAATTGCTCAATTCACTTATTATGACTGTGTTTTGGTAATATTTATCCCTATTTCAGCTGCACCCCAACAGGTAAGAATTCAGATTAATGGACATAACCTAGTAAGAAATGGGAATGCTCCACTGAACATTTTACATACAATAATAATGTTGTAAAGTTGAAGGGGAGCAGATTGCTTGTGTTTTTTAAAATAGCTTGAGTGTTATTACTAGCTAAATACAATTCCCTGTCTGTTCAAATAGGAAAAATGCTATTAAACAATATTTTAGATGTGAAGTGTGGAAATTTGACCCTCAAGACCTTCAAGACCACCTACCCACCAAAGATTTGAGGTGCAAAATATTCTGGTAGGAAAACAAAGCAGAAATCATTTTGGTGAAGATCTTTTGCTGCGTTTGAGGGTGTTCCACACCCCTCCTTCTATTTATGCCCGATTATGATCCTTTTACTCCATCCAGGCCCAGAACAGACAAGTGGGTGTAAAAAGCAACTAAATGCAGCAAAAAAGCCATTTAGTGGCTGAATTTTTGTTTTGGGAATTCTATGGGATAATGTAGCTCATCAACCCCAGCAGTTAGTACTGCTAATTTTAAAAGAAGAAGAAGAAAGACTATCACATACGTTGCAACTTCCTGTATTTTCTACATGCTTGAAAGAAAGAACTCTGCCTGACCATCTGTGTCACCTCGATATGTCAAAACATAAATGCCAATTGTACTGCAAGTTTAATTTGTTACTACAGGTTGAGCATCCTTTATCCAAAACGCTCCAATATCTTAAATGTTCTTCATGGGTGGCTGAGATAATGACCCCTTTTCTTCCTGATGGTTCAGTGTACACAATGTTTCTATCATGGAAAAATTAATAAAAATATTGTATAAAACTGCCTTCAGGCAAAGTGTATAAGATGCATATGAAACATAAATGAATTTCATTTGTAAACTTAGGTCCAATCTCTAAGATATCTCATTATGTATATGCAAATACTGTATTCCAAAATTCAAAATCCAAAACATTCAGTACTCAACCTGCATCAGTACTGCAGCCTAGTTAGCTCCATTCCACAAAATCCAGACTCTAAGGAGACATTATTGGGGTTTTCAGGAATAGCATCTACTTCTCACACATTAACTTCAAAATTTCTTAAAATTTTACATCTTGGACCAGGCTATATAGCACCTGTTCAGGGCTTGGTGATCAGGAGCCTGACATCACAAATCAAATACAACACTAAGGGGATGAATGGATATAAGATACCAAACAATTCTACTTCTGCATACATTCTTAAAACATTTTCCTGAACTATTTTAGTACCTCCTGTTATTCATAGTGTAAAGCACAGAGCAACCTTCACCAATATGTGACCATTTGCCATGATGAGTGAGGATGATGGGGTTTGTATTCCAGCACTCAGACTGCTGATAATGTATATCCAACTACAGTGACAGGCAGATCTGTTAAATCATTTTTGCTGACTTCCTCACACTCTAAATATTCTGAACTAGATCCAATCTGTTTTGTGGGATGTATTTTTCCTGTTTTAATAAACATAATCACAAGTGAGAATTTCTGAACAAAAAGTGCATATTGGCCATGTCCCTTTCATGGTGGTGGGATTCAGGGAAATACCCAGAACACCCACATCCCTATATCTGCAACTGCCTGTCAAAGGAAGCGTGTGACAGACCAATCATGAACACAAAAGGGAGAGAATTAGTTTATACAGTACATACAGTGGATGTCTCAAGAGCTGCTTAGCTACACAAAACACAACAGTGAGCCTATGCAAATATGTATGTCACTACTTTGTAAGAAAGGCTGTTATAACAGCGTTTATACAGGATGGAAGATGTTTCAGTTATCAAATATTACAAATGCTCTGGTCTTGATGCTAATCTCATGAAGCCACCATTAAAGAAACCTGAGCCCAAAACCAATGTCATTTATATAAGCCACCAACAAATGTACTATTAAGATAATCAAACTCTTTAAAGGGCACCTGAAAACCCAAGCTCATGCTGCTGCAACTGCTCCCACCATCCTCACTCTGGTCAGCAAAATATTTATATTCCGTCCTGTATCCAAAGAACTCAGGGCAGCGTATAATAAAATCAATTTAAAGAATTTAAAACTGAAAACATAAAATATAATTTTACTCTCTAAAATTATGATTAATTATCTAATGAATTGAATCAAGTTTAAACAGCTAAAATATACATATGCAAACTGGATAAAATGATTAGATTCCAAAAGACCATACTTAAACTTGGTGCCAGTTGCCTGGGTCTTTATGACAGATCATTATTCTCTATTACTCATTCTCAAGACTTTGAGAAAACACAACTGCTTCGGGATTATACAGCTAGTTACTCTGACAAAGCCCCATATGTATATAACGAAAACATAAATATCCTAAAGGCACCAGATCCCATCAGACCTTGGAAGCTAATCACGGTCAGCCCTGGTCAGTACTTAAATGGGAGACCGCCAACAAATGCCAGGTGCTGTAGGCTAGATTTCAGAGGGAGGAACTGGCAAAACTACCTGAGAAAGGTAGTTGCCTAAGAAAACCCTATCAAATTCATTTAGTCCCCCAAAGCTGAAAGGTAAGTTGACACACACACACACACAAAGAAAAGAAACACACAGCATCTACATCCACAGTTCTATTCACACTAACTAGAAAGAAAGCAACACTGATATCGGGAGATGTTGCTTCTGAATAAACACTCATTACACTAGACTGCATGTGTTATTTCGCTATTGTGACCTTGTATTTTCAAGCTGCAATAGACATTCTCCACCCAACATATCAAATTTCATGAAACACAGAAAACCCAATTACAGGAGAATGTGGTTTTTAAAACTATGGCTACAGAAAGATCATTAAGGTCCAAAACACACCGTGGAAATAATCCAGTTTGAGACCGCGTTCACTGCCCTGGCTCAATCCTAGGGAATCTTAGGAACTGTAGTTTAGTGTGAGACACTTAGCCTTCTCTGTCAGAGAGATCTGGTGTCCCAATAATCTGCAGTTCCCAAGATTCCCCAGCACTGAGTCAGAGCAGTGAAAGTGGTCTCAAACTGGATTATTTCTGCAGTGTATTTTGGACTTACAGTATCTCAGTACTAAAAACTTTAGTAGGGATAAAAACATAACATATGACATTGGGGTGGGGGTGGGCTTTCACCAGAAATTAAAGGACTGGGTGAAAAAGTCTGTAAGGTATGTTTTGTGGCTACATCTGTCCTTCTCCAGAGTTCAGATTCATACTCCTTATATCTACAAAACTTATTTCATCCCACAAATTATCTGATGCCCCATTTTCTAATATTACACCTCACCATACTCTTATAATGCAGTAAATTATTTAGTAAAAACTGCTTCCCAACACTGTAACTCAGAAATTCAGCAAGGCACTTCATTAATACTTCTGATTTCGTAGGCATGTTTCAGCACAGATTTCAAAAATGCTTATACAGTCGGCCCTTCTTATACACGGATTCAAGCATACACAGTTTGAAAATGTTCCAAAAAAGTATAAATTTACCTTGATGTTCCATTTTTTATTAGGGACACCATTTTGCTCTGTCATTATACTTAATGGGACTTGAGCATACACGGATTTTGTTATACACGGGAGATCTTGGAACCAAACCCCAGCGTATAACAAGGGTCCACTGTACACCTTAACAGCAAGTCAGTTTTATGCATAAATTATGATATAATTCAGTTTATTGCAACTGAGTTTCATAAAATTTCATAAAAACCAGTATGTTCAATCACTAAGCATACGAAACATACTGGGTAAATTGCCTATCATGAATGAGGCTGTACTCCCACTGAGGGAGCAGGTACACAGTCTGTTAGTATTCTGGATCTTTCTCAGATCAAAAACATACTGCAGAAATAATCTAGTTTGAGACCTCTTTAACTGCCCTGGCTCAATGCTAGGGATTTCTGAGAAGTGTACCTAACTGTGAGACAATTAGCCTGATCTGTCAGAGAACTATTACCTAGCACTGAGCCAGCAGACTCCATGGCTTGTAGTGCACAAGGCTAACCTCAAATGATCTGCCAGCTTCTTCGGACAGGGATAACCTTGCCTCAGTAGTCCATACGCTGGTCATTTTCTGATTACTTTACTGCAGTGTGCGCTACCTGAGGCAGCCCTTGAAGATGACTCAGAAGAAGCTGCAGTGAGATTGCTGTTTTAAAAATCCTACAAAAACCATGTGACATCAATATTAAAGGAACAGCATTCACTGACAATAAATGTCTGATCTTAAGTAAAGATGCTGGTGATGACAAGCAAGTCCTTAACCTCTTGGGACCTACAAACACTTTCTAACAATCTGCCCTGATGTCCTCACTGATGGGAACAATAGCAGCAGGAGGGAATGAGGGAAGGCCTTCTCTGGTGTGGCACAGTTTGGAGTTTCAATTGACATTAACTTTGGGCTCACTCTACCACCAAGTTAAAACATGTTTTTTTATTAAGTCTTTTTGATCCCAATTTTTTTTACTTCCAAAATGTACATGAACAAGTGTTTTTGAAACATTTTAAAGTTGTTTTACTGTGTAAAATTGTTTATGCTTTCTGGTTTGTTTATATTTTTATGGTTTTAAACTCTTTATAACATTTATTTTGCTAACCTGTGATCTCAAGATATAAAACAGAATATACATTTTCTAATAAACATATTTAACTGAACCTAAATTCAGTTAGCTTAACAGAACTATCCATGTACATTTACAGGCAACTCCAACTTCACAGAGCTTAGTTTTAGGCAAGTGTGTTTCAAATTGCAGCATTTAACAGTTTTGACCCCAACCCACTGAGTTAAATATTTTTTAAAAAGTGAAATAAAAAAAAGGCTGATTTAATGCTGAACTTATAAATTACATATACATTAATCAAGGGTTTATTTCTGTGGGTTCTCTATTGGATGGAAACACAATCAAGTCACCACAGATGTTAGCATTCAAGAAATACCACCCTATGTCTCACCAAACAGAGGCTGCAATTGCATTGCAGAAATTTGACACCACTTTAACTGCCATGGCTCAATACTGTGAAATGCTGGGAATTGTACTTTTGTGAGACATTGAACCTTTTCTGTCAGAGAGCTTGGGTGCCACAATAAGCTAAAATTCCCAGGATTCCATAGCACTGAGCCATGGCAGTTAAAGTGGGGGTCAAGCTGGTTTATTTCTGCAGTGCAGATGCAACAAGAATCATGCCTACAAATATATGCTGTATGCTTTTCAACTACCTAAGCTTTACAGTGAATTCATTTTTGAAGTTATTTATGACTCCAGAACAAGCGACATGAAACTTTACCTTTAACCTAATACAGTAATCAAATAGCAATTTCCCTGTGAACTACCAGCCACTTCTAAATCTAAAGTTTTGAAAAATTCTGGGTAAATATCCACATGATCAGACTGTAATTCCACAGAAGAGTGGCTGGGGCTTCCAAAGAAGCAAAGTAGCCTTCATGCAAGTGATCTTGCTAGTCTTTTGTTTGCAGATATTTGGACTATAGTCCAAAACACACTGCAGAAATAATCCAGTTTGAGACTACTTTAACCATCCTGGCTCAGTGCCAGGGAATCTGGGTTTATTGTAGTTTATAGCAGCACTCAAGCTCTCTGACAGAAAAGGCTAAATGTCTCACGAAACTAGTTCCCAGAATTGCCTAGCATTGATCCAGGGCAGCTAAAGCAGTCTCAAACTGGATTATTTTTCCAGTGTGTTTTGGGCCTTGTCAACAATTCTCTTTCTTGTCTATGCAACATCATCACAAAATACATGTAGGTCAAAGATTTTGGATTATACGGTTTCCTGACATTTATTTAGTTAATAATATTATAAAGCTATAAAAGTCTAACTGCAAACCAGAATGCTGTAATTTTTATAGGACTGTAACCACTACTGTTGTAGCTGCTTTACTCTGGAAGGAAATGTGCCTTTTTAATTGGAAAAACTGATTTAAAAGCTTAGAAACTTTAATCAAACAAGTAAAACTGAAATTATACAGTCACAGAATTACAGTGTGACACTTTTAAAAAGCAATTCTTTTCTGAAGATGCCAAATTAGGACTTCCTAAAATCACTTTTTGACTTCCTAAGATCACATGTCTCCCCATGCAATCCCCCCAAAATTGCTTGGGTCTATTTACAAACATTTAAGTTCTGGAACTGGGGGGGAGTGGGTGTCAGCTCCATATTTCTCATTGTATATGCCTTTGTTTCTGAATTCTGGTGACCCTAAAGAGGGGTGTGCCTTTGTCCTCCTCTGAGGCCAAGAGACTGTAACTTGCCCAAAGCCACCCAGTGGGTCTCCATGGGTGAGCAGGGATCTGAACATGGGTCTCCAGAGTCAAAGTCCAATGCCCAAACCACACCGGCTCCCCTCCGCTCCATACACCTGCTGTGTATAAAATACAGAATGCCAGGCCTGAATCATGGGCAGCATAGCTTGCAAGTGAGAGGCTCTCTCTTTCCCTGATATGCTGCCAGAGAGCCAGCCTCCAGTGTCAAGAAGATCCACCTCTTTCCTCCAGAGCTGATGTCAGTGTTAGAGAGGCCTATTTTAGACCTCTTTAAGGTCCCTTAACTATTCAAGCTGCCACTGCATGATAGAATAGGTGAAAAAGAGAAGAAAGCTTCCTTCCTACAGCATGCAAAGGGATCAATCATGTAGCACCTTTGAGACAGACTGACTGAAAGAAAGAACCCGGGAGTATGAGCTTTTGTAGACTTGAGCCTACTTCCTCCCAGCTTCTTTTTTACAGTCAGTCTCTAAGGTATTACAAGAGCCCTTTGCATACTGATTTTCTGGACTAACATGGCTAGAATTCCTTCAGTATGTTTGACAGAGGCCACCGACTTTATTTTGTTGCTTAGAAAGGGCTTTGCCTGAGGAGGAAAGGACACCGACCAAGAACCTTTTCTAACAGTATGGAAGCACTGCCCATGGTTGTTATGGTGTGCCTTAGGGCAAGATTTGTTCAGAGGAGGTTTGCCCTTACCTTCCTCAGAGGCTGAGAGAATGTGACTTGCCCAAGGTCACCCGGTGGGTTGCCGCAGCCCCGCCAGGATTTGAACCGGTCACAAAAGTTGTGGTCCAGCACTCAAACCGCAACACTTGAGAAGGTGTTGTGGTTTGAGTGCTGGACCACGACTCTGGAGACCAGGGTTTGAATCCTGGCTGGGCTGTGGAACTTTTCTAACAGCATGGAAGCACTGTCAGGGCTACCTCCCAAAACAGGAAACCATGGTGGTGTCCTCAACAGGGGCTTCCAGCTCTTGAACTGCCCTCTCCCTCTTTCCTCCCCCCCAATGAATTTGGTCAGGGAATATTCAGTTCGGGTAAGGAAGACAGGAAGAAAAAAGGAGGGGAAAATAAAGGTGCCAAGGGGGAAAGTGGGAAAAGGAAATGAAGAGGCACTGGTGAGGCCAGGGCTGGGAAGGAAAGGATGTGAGGAGGTGAGGCAGGAGAAGGAAAGAAGAAAAGGCTGAGGAGAAACTAGGAAGAGGGGAACTAGGAGGGTTAGAGATAAGAATGAGGAGAGGGAACACAAGAGGGAAACTGATACTGAAGGGATCTCTGAGAAGCAGAGCCAGCCTGGCATCCTGGGTGCAAAACACACTGCAGAAATAATCCAGTTTGAGACTGCTTTCACTGCCCTGGCTGAGTGCTAGGGAATTGTGGGAGCTGTACTTTGTTATGGCACCAGAGCTTTCTCACAGAGAAGGCTAAATGTTTCACAAAACTACAGTTCCCAGAATTCTCTAGCACTCAGCCAGGAGTTAAAGCTGTCTCAAACTGGGTTACTTCTGCAGTGTGTTGGGTTTCCCTGGTTTGAGAACTGGACCAGGATTCTGGGAGACCAGTGTTTGAATCCCAGGCCTGTCCACATAAACCAACCAGGGGTGACTATGGGCAAGGCACCCTCTCCCAGCCTCAGAGAGGGGCTCTGGCAAAAAGAAACCCCAAAACCCTCCTCTGAAGTAAACTCTCCAAGAAAACTCCAGGATAGTATGGTCACCACGACTTGAAGCCAGTCAAGAAAAAAGCCAAAAAGCAGGTCTGAAGCAGGTAAACAAAGTAGAAAGCAGGGGGAAAGAGAGAAAGAGAACTGAAGGAAAGGAGCTGAAAAAGAAGAAGAGAAGGAAGAGTGGGGCAGAAGAAAAGGAGAGGAATGTGTGGGGGGAAAGACAGGAGAGAGAAAATGAGAGAGAGAGAGAGAGAGAGAGAGAAGGGGGAGAGAATTGAAGGAAAGGAGGGGGAAATCATAGAACTGGAAGAGGGCACAAGGGCCATCCAGTCCAAGCCCCCTGCCATGCAGGAGCTCACAATCAAAGCACCCCCCAAAGAGGTGGCGAAAGAAGACAAGGAAAAAGGGGGATGTAGATGTCTGGAGGCAAAGACAGAGGAGAGAAATGAGAGAACTGAGGGAATGGAGGGAAGGGAAAGAGGAAGCAGGGGAGAAAAGAAATGGGGACATGCATCTTTGAGAGCAAAGAGGGGAGGAATGTGAGAAAGGAGGGAAGAGGAGGAGGAATAAGAGAAGGAGGAAGTAGGGCAGGAGAAGAAGAGAAAGGGGGACGTATATGTCTGGGTGCAGGGAGAGGAATAGGAGGGAAGAGGAGGAGGAATAAGAATAAGGGAAGGAGGAAAGGGAGAAAAGGAAGGGGAGGCATGTGCTGAGGGCAAAGAAAGAGGAGAGAAAGGTGGAAGAGGAGAAGGAGGAAGCGGGGAAGGAAGAGGAGTAGAAGAAAAAAGAGAAGGGGGACGTCTCTGTGTCTGTGCGGAAAGGCCTCCGCCGTCTCCCGCCCCGCCTCGCCTCGCTTCCCCTCCTCCTCCTCCTCCCTCAGAAACTACGCCATTGCGGCCTAGTCCTGGAGCGGCTGAGCCAAGCAGGGAGGAGGGGGGGAGGAGGAGGAGGAGGAGGGAGCGCGGCGGTCCTCTCTCTCTCTCTCTGCTTCTCTCTCGGCCGCCATCTTGGCGGGTCCGGCGCCATCTTCCCTCTCCCCCCGCGAGGGAGCCAGGCAGGAGCACAGGGCCCCGCCATCTTTTTAGGGGGGAAGAAGCCTCCTCCGCCGCCATACTTGCCCTGCGAGGAAGGAACATGGCGGCGCCCATCCTGCCGCCTCCTCCTCCTCCAAACATGGCCTCCTTTCAAAACAAAACGCCCGGGAGGCGCCTGCTCTTACCCGAGGCCCACATGGTCACCGAGAACTCCCCCTCCAGGGTCTTGATCTGGACCTGCTTCTGCTCCCATTTGCGGGCGCTGCCCACCCCGCTGACCACGGCCGCGGCGCCTCCGTCCGCCCCCACGACGCCTCCTCCGACCACGCTGCCGCCGCCGCCGCCTCCGACCACGCCGCCCGCCAAGTAGCTCTTCTTGCTGCTCTTCTTGCCGCTGCCTCCGCCGCCCTTCTTCACGCGCCCCGAGGAAGAGCCGCTCCCTCCGCCTGCTCCGGCTTTGCTCCCGGCGGCGGCGACGGTGACCAGCGTCTGCTCGATGTACTCGTCCTCCCCTCCGACCGGAGCCGGGACCGGGATGAGGATCTGGTCCTCGAAGCCGTCGTCGGCGCGCAGGCCGTCAGAGTCGTCCCCGCCGACCACCTCCTCCCGGGTCTGGACCAGGATGACCTCCTGGTGGTGCGGGTGGTGGTGCAGGTGGAGCTGGCCCCCGGAGCCCACCACGGCGCCGCCGCCGCCTCCTCCTCCGCCGCCGCTGGGGTCTCCGTCGGTGACGAGGGGCTGGAGGGCGATCATGGGCGGGTGGTGGTGGTGGTGATGGTGGTGGTGATGATGGTGGTGGTGGTGGCGGCGGTGCGGCGGGTGGTGAGGGCCGCAGTCCTCGCAGCACTCGTCCTCCTCCTCGTCCTCCTCCTCCTCGTCCTCCTCTTCCTCGTCCTCCTCCTCGCCGCCCACCACCGTCGTCTCGATGGTCTCCACCGGGATGGTCTCCACCTCGATCTCGTGCAGCTCCACGATCTCCGCCGGCATCTCCGAGCCGTCCGTGGCGATGTAGAGAGTGTCCCCCGAGGCCATGGTGCTAGCCGCCGGTAGGGCTGCTACTCCCGCCGCCGCCTCAGCGGGGCCTACAGCCGCCTCCTCCTCCTCCTCTTCGCTCGCCTCCCTTCTTTCTCCTCCTCCTCCTCCCTTTCCCACACAAACACCACCAGCTCCCCACAAGCAACCAAGCAGCGGCGGCGGCCGCCAACTCTCGCCTCGCGAGACTACCGCCGCGAGACCATAGGCACCTCAAGCCTCTCCCCTCACCCGCGCCATCCAGGCCCGGCGGTGGCAACTGGGCCACGCCCCCTCTCTCCTCGCAGGATCCAATGGCCGCGGTGGAGTTCTTTCCAGGGGCCACGCCCACTCGCCTAGACAGATGCGTGAGCCACGCCTCCTCTCGCAGGATCCAATGGCCGCAGCGGATTTGTTCTCAAAGGCCACGCCCCCTCTCTCCCAGACAGGCCAACGGTTAGGGGATAACCACGCCCCCTCTCTCGCAGGCTCCAATGACCACAGCGGAGTTCCTGCCATAAGGCCACACCCACTCTCCCCTTGGCAGGCCAACGGTTAGGAGGGAGCCACGCCCCTTCCTTCTGGCTGTCACTCGCGCGCCCTCGGGCCAATAGCGGAGTTCTTTTCAAAGGCCACGCCCCCTCTCTCCTAAGCAGGCCAACGGTTAGACGTGAACCACGCCCCTTCTCTCTGGCTGTCTCTCTTGCGCCCGCGGACCAATAGCGGAGTTCCTTTCAAAAGCCCCGCCCCCACTCTCAACTAGACAGGCCAACGGTTAGGCGTGGGCCACGCTCTGGACCAACTGAGTTCCTCTCTCGAAGGCCCCGCCCACTCTCTCCTAAACAGGCCGACGGTTAGTAGTCAACCACGCCCCTCTCATTCTCTCTCTCCCTCTCTGGCTGGGTCTCTCGGGGCCGCGGACCAATAGCGGAGTTCCTTTAAAAAGCCCCGCCCCCAGGGCAACGGTTAGGAGTGAGCCCCGCCCCTTTCCCCTTCTTCCTCTTCCCCTCCACGCGCGAGCGCAGCCTCGGAGACACGCCCACCTTTCCTGGTTCTAGTTAAATTGAGCGGAAGCGCTGCGACGGAGAAGAGCCGCTGCTGCTGCGAGGACGGGTGGCCCCGCCCACTTTTCGTGGCTCGGTCGCGAGAGGGAAAATTAATGGCGGCGCAGAAAGAGGAGGAGGAGGGGGTTGTGGTGGTGTCGTGTTCGCGGGGGAACTTCGACCTTCGGGTGTTGAAAGGAGGGACGGGAGGCTCTTCTTGGGTCCTCGGGGAGGTAGAAGGCGGTCGTGCCGTTGTTGTTGTTGCCGCAGTGGGCCTTGGGGTCTCTAGGTATAAAGTGAGGCTGTGGTTGTGGTTGGTTTGCCTTCAAGTCGTTTCCCATTTATGGCCACTCAAGGCAAAGCTATCCTGGGTTTTTTCTCTCTCAGAGGCTGAGAGAGTGTGACTTGACCAAGGTCGCCGGTGGGTTTACAAGGACGAGACGGGATTTGAACCTGGCCTCCAGAGCCATAGTGCCTCCAAGTCATTTTTTCACTTGCGGCGACCCTGAGGCGAACAGGGTTTTCTTGGCGGGTTCCTTCAGAGGCTGAGAGAGTGTGACTCACCCAGTGAGTTCTCACGATGGAGCCCTAGCGCTCAAAACACACAGCCTGCAGTAGACCAAGAAATAATCCCGGTTTATACCACTTTAGCTGCTGTGGCATTCTGGGAATTGTGGTTTTATGAGACGTTTAGCCTTCTGTCGGAGATCTCTGACGCCACAACAAACTACAGTTCCACATCATTTTGGTTTGGCAGTTAAAGGGAGGTCAAAGGGTGTTGTTTCTGCAGCGCAGGTCGTGCTAAAAACACGGGTTTCCCTCATTGCGCAGAAGCACCTGCAGCAGCTCCGTTTCTCACACAGAACTGGCGCTTCTGGCCCCGGTTTCCAGAAAGAGAGCAGATCAGACACTGACTGCTCAGGATCAAGTCCTTCTTGTGCCTAAATGCAGAGGCATCTTCTGATAGTTCTAGCATTTCTACTCTGGTGTAAATCTTGTCTGGTTTCATTGGCACTGGCCTCTAGGTAAGCTTACCTGGGATTGCGACCAGAGGCCTAAATCCGACTGTTAGTCTTGCCGAAACTTGCCCATTTCAGTGGGAATTTGGTGATTGACTAATTTGGATTTAGGCTGGGTTGGGCAATGTGTGAAGATCCAGACGGGGTTGGACTGCAATTCCCATCAACCACACCAACAGGACCAATGGTGAGGAATGCTGGACATTGCTGTCCAATAACAAGTGGAGCGTCATCTGCGCATAATTTACTCTCATGTGTGTATATATATACCAGCACTACTCTCCCTTTTTGGTAAATAGGTTAGGATTACAGCCCTATCCACTAGCATTAATGTAAATTCCATTTGTTGCATAGACATTGCTAGATTGAAATAAGTAATTCAAAAGTAATTTGTTAAATAGATGTGAGCAAAAAGGCACCTTTAGCTAACATCCTGAAACCTAAATTGATGTTTTCTTGATGCTGAAAACATTTGGGCTCCTCTCCATCCTCTTAGAAAATATCGGCGTTATCAGAAATGCCATAAAAGAACAAGCATAGTTTGCTACGCCACAAAAAAGAAAAACAGTTCAAAATGTTTCAGCAACTAAGCATTTTCCAGAAAGTATTTGTTTCCCCCTCATTTCAAGGGAGTAAGTGTCTATTTATGGACCATGATTTGAATTAATAAATTTTTGTGGCAGATAGTTGGATTTGATTACTATTAAGGATCTTCTGCAAGGTTTTGGGAAAGTACAGTGGAATAACATTTATTTGTTTAAATAACTTGTTAAATTTTTAAAATTCAAAACAGGTCTCAGAGTGGCTGATGATCCCTGCCCTCAGTCTTTCCAATGTATAAGTTACAGCGCCCAAGGAAAGAAAGGGATGTGAGAAGAGGAGCAGAAATGCCAGCACAGGCACCACTTCTTGAAATTACTGTCCTTATCACAAACAACTTGGATGGAAATATTGCATTGAGCTGATGAAATGGCAGCTGGCCAGGTGACAGTTGGGGAGAGCTGTGCTCACATCAGCAGTCTTGCTTTCCTTCTCTTGCAACCTGATTGATAATTAAGCCTGCCTCTTTCCTCTCCAGGAGGCCATGTGCTGTCTATGGTTACATAGGAATAGAGAAGTGAGAAGTATTGTACTTCTACTGTGTCTGATTTTATTTTTATCCTGGGCTAGCTAGAAAAGTAAAGGTGAGATTATGGCTGCAAGGCAACTGGGCAACAGACTAGATATACAGGAAATGATGAGTCTGAGGATTGCAAAAGCAGCCGCTCTTCTGTTTGTAGAAGCACTCCCACTGTTGCCAGGACAGCCATGATGTAAGTAATGTCCAGGACAAGAAAGTTAAGGTACACATCATTGAATGGGGAGTGACCAGAAGGCTGAAGGTCATAGAAATAGAGTAAATAGTTGACTGTATTCCAATTGCAAGGAGACACTGTTTAGTAAAAATATGGGTCGAAAGATTCCCAGTAAAAAGTTCTTTCCAGGCCAAAGCATGCTAGAGTTGGGTTCAGGGCATCCTATTTTTGCATAAGAAAAGAGAGTACAAATTTATCTGGGAAATCTCTAGTTTAAAAAAAAATCAATATATCTGATACCTGTAACAATATACGGTATTTTCCCCATTTCTGTACTGCTTATCAGTGCGCTTAGGTACTCCCTAAGCGGTTTACAAGGTGTAAGCTAATTGCCTTCAACAATGTGGGTACTCATTTTAGCAACCTTGGAAGGATGCAAGCTTTAGTTGAGTTTGAGCCCCTGGCTGCGATTGAACTTGCAACCTTATGGCTGCAGTACAGGCATTTAACCACTGCGCCACCAGGGCTCTTATATACACAATTAGAGTGTAACAAAACCCAAATGCACAGATCATTAAAAGAAATTAAGGTATCCATTATTATACTGGTATACCTAAATTAATGAAGTAGCTTTGATGACAGAAATAACATTACAGAATAAGAATAGGTTGGTACACCACAAAAAAAAAAACCCGGTTCAAAATGTTTCAGCAAACATTTCATTCATAATTAATAGTATGCACATGTCAAATAAAACTACCAGGTCAGGTAAGTGTCACATAAGTAACCGAAAGCATTTTGAACCTTGTTGACATTGAAGATTTCTTTCAAATGAATCCAATGTGGATGGCTTTATCTCACAATCCTCCATATTTCCTATGATAATTTCATTTTTTGGTGACCCAACTTCACAATAAAGCATACACATCTATGCTTTATTGACAGGCTTAGGGGAACTGGTGAGACAGGCCTATCTGCTCTCCCTTTTCTCTGTTTTGCTGTTCATGCAAGTTCAGTAACTGTGGAAGCAATTGCTGTTTACCTTGAGTGTTATGGGAAGGCAGACATGGCTATAGTAAGATCTGCTACAGTAGAATACTACTCTTTTCTAGCTTATGTTTTGTTGTGAAGTCGAAGGCTTTCATGGCAGGCATCCATAGTTTTTTGTGGGTTTTTTCAGACTATGTGGCCATGTTCTAGAAGAGTTTCTTCCTGACGTTTCCCCAGCATCTGTGACTGGCATCTTCACACAAAGTTACGTTTTGTTTATTTCAGACATGTTGCTGCAATCCAGCACTAAGAGGACAAAAAGGCATTGTTGGGCAGGCATAAAAAAGCCATTGTCTAAAATGACTTTAGTCAGGCTTCTTTAGCTGACTTAAAAATGTACTTTGCAATTCATAAGTTTTTGTGCACTGGAAACAGTGGGCAGAAAATCAGTTGGGATTGTATCTGTTGGTACTGATTAAAAGTATGTTGTCAAAGATTTCTGATTCCTTGTTGTCTAACAGCAATAATATTAAAATCGCCCCTAAAATCAGCCTTGTTGAAACAGAATACAGGGGAGGGCTAGTGGGTTTTGTGTGAAAGGACTTCCAAATTTCTTAAATTGGGAATAATGCTGAGAGGCACCTTGTGCCTTACTTTTTAAATGGCTTGGGCCCAGGATTCCTGAAGGACCGCCTCTCCCCGTACATTCCGCCTCGCACCCTCAGAACATCTGGGCAGCAACTCCTGAAGGTGCCTGGGGCTAGGTTGGCTGTCACTGCCAGAAGATCTTTTTCCACAGCTGCCCCAGCCCTTTGGAATACGCTGCCCACGGAGCTCCGCTCATCTTCCACCCTGGCCCAATTTAGGAAGGGTCTTAAAACCTTCCTATTTAATCAGGCATTCCCCGACTAAATATCCTGTGGGCCTCCCTCCTCTCTCGTGGCCGTGAGGACGGGCTAAGGGGCTTTTTATTGTTTTTATGGATTGTTGTTTTATTATGGTTGTTTTTAATCTTGTATATTGTCTGTACTTCGGTGCATTTTGTTAGCCGCCCTGATCGTTTGGAAGGGCGGGGTACAAATAAAAATTTTATTATTATTATTATTATTATTTTTAGTATACATCAACTGTTTTGCACCTGGCTTTGGTTGATGGGCCTTAAATTTCCTACAAGCTTTGAAGTCTGTCCATGCCTGCACTGAGACAGTCTTGCTAAATGTAGTCTTTCAAAATGTTTTGACATACAGATCTGCTGAGCATAGCCAGGCATGATGGAAATGTTGGTCTGTGGCACTTGGAAGAGCATGCTTTGAGAACAATGTTTTTTCTAATGTTTTTTCTTGTTTTTGCTTTTGGGGAGGGGATTACCTTTTCCAATGCAGTTTTTCCAGATTGCCCCATCTGCTGATGCAGAATTCAAAAGAGATGCAAAACAGTGGCCATCAAACAGCACAATAGAGAAAGTTACCAACCAAGTTAGTAAAAGTGATGGGTGAGTTAGAGCAAAGGTGTTGTATAGGGACAACACAGTTCAACTACATGGATGGTGTGAAAGACAGCAACAGCTCTAATAAACTGACTTCAATTCTTTCCCCCCCTCTTTTTTTACAGGGTACCCTTGAATCCATTGATTTTCGGAGTCAAGAAGAGATTAAAGAAGTAGGCCCTTGAATTGTCACAAAGCAAAGAAATAGTCTATAGTGGATTTTGGTTTTGCTGAAGCATTCCTTGAAGTAAATAAAGCTGCATGCAAAATTGAGGGAATTATAAGAATTCAAGATATTTAAATGTAGAAATGATTGGTTTGAATCTTGCAGCTTAGTTGTAATCATGTAGCAAAATAGCATCTACAAAATTGCAAACACCCTCCTACTCATGTTTACCTAGACATTCAGCAGGACATGCTTCTAAATAAGCATGCTCTGGAAATTTATATTCCAGCCTATAAAAGACAGATGTATTAACCTAATTGCTACCCTCTCCCCCATTGGAACAGACCCACTGCCACTGAATCAGTTGGCACTAGGCAGGTCCTCACTTAAGCTGATTCAACAGGTCTATTCTAATTGAAAGTAGTAATTGGATTTTAAAAAGAAAATATTACTTAATTCAAGGGTGGATAACACATAGAATTGGAAGAGACAACAAGGACCATCCAGTCCAACCCCCTCCCATGCAGGAAGACAAGCAAATTATTATTATTATTATTATTATTATTATTATTATTATTAACTTTTATTTAAATTTATGTAAATTTACACAGCACTGTACATACAATCTTTTTAATTGGACGGCTCCTTGCCCTCAGGCTTACAATCTAAAAAGACACGACACAAAAGGAGAAGCGAGTGGTGGAGGGGAAGGGGATGAGGTCCAGCAGTTTCTCTCTACCTGACACTCCTGACAGATGGTCATCCAGCCTCTGTTTAAAAACCTCCAAAGAAGGAGACTCCATCACACTGATGGAGCATGTTTCACTGTTGAACAGCTCTTACTATCAGGAGGTTCTTCCTAATACGTATTGGGGTGGAATCTCTTGTATGAACCTGTTGCTCCAGGTCCTAGTCTCTGGAGCAGCAGAAAACAAGCTTGCTCCCTCATCAATATGACTCCCTTCATATATTTAAACAGAGATATCATATCACCTCTTGACTTCTTCTCCAGGCTAAACATCTCCAGCTCCCTAAGACGTTCCTCATAGGACATGCTTTCAAGACCCTTCACCATTTTAGTCGCTCCAGTTTCTCAACATCCTGTTTGAACTGTGGTGCCTAGAACTGGACACTGTATCCTAGGTGGGACCTGACCAAAGCACAATAAAGTGGTGCTATTACTTCTCTTGATGTTGACACTATACTTCTATTAAAGCAGCCCAAAATTGCTTTGGCCTTTTTAGCTGCTGCGTCACACTGTTGACTCATGTTCAACTTCTAGTCTACTTGGACTCCCAGATCCCTTTCACACGTAGTCTCGTTCAGTCAGGTGTCCCCCATCCTATATCTGTGCATTTCATTTTTCCGCCCTAAGTGCAGTACCTTACATTTCTCCATATTATTATTAACCTTTATTTATATAGCGCTGTAAATTTACACAACACTGTATATACAATCTTTTAATTAGACAGTTCCCTGCCTTCAGGCTTACAATCTAAGAAGACACAACACAAAAGGAGAAGAGAATGGTTGTGGGGAAGGGGATGAGGTCCTGGAGTTCATCTCTCCCTGTGAGGCCTGGACCAAGGCAGATGGACTGGAGGGCGGGCTCTGTTTCTTAAGGATAGGCCCGATGGCATTGGGGAGGCCTGATGGCATTGGCCCACCTTCTCTTCCCCTCAGAGGCCAGGATGGAGTTGGATGCCTTCTGGGAAGGGCTCTGTTCCTTTAGGGAGGCCTGATGATATTGGCCCACCCTCTCTATTAAATTTCATTTTGTTAGCTTTGGCCCAGCTTTCTAGTCTATTCAGGGCATTTTGATTTTTGATCATGCCCTCTGAGGTATTAGCTACTCCTAATTTGTTATCTGCAAATTTGATAGTGTCTGATCCTGTATAAAATGTAGAATCATAGAATTGAAAGAGACCACAAGGACCATCCAGTCCAACCCCTGCCATGCAGGAAATCTAAAAGCATCCCTGACAGATGGCCATCCAGTCTCCGTTTAAAGACCTCCAAGGAGGGAGATTACACTACTCTCCGAGGAAGTGTGTTCCACTGTAGAACAGCCCTTACTGTCAGGAAGTTCCTCCTAATGTTGAGGTGGAATCTCTTTTCCTGCAACTTGCATCCATTGCTTCGGGTCCTAGTCTCTGGAGCAGCAGAAAACAAGCTTGCTCCCTCCTCAATAAGACATCCCTTCAAATATTTAAACAGGACTATCATATCACCTCTTAACCTTCTCCAGGCTAAACATTTCCAGCTCCCTAAGTTGTTCCTCCTAGGGCATGGTTTCTAGATCCTTCACCATTTTAGTTGCTCTCCTTTGGACATGCTCCAGTTTCTCCACATCCTTTTTAAATTGTAAATTGAAAATGAAAAAAGGATTATTTAAAAGAAATGATTTTGATGAAATATGGAAAAAATTGTTGAAAAAGTATTAGGAAAAGAAGATGGAAAATTACCTTCACGAGATGAGTTAAAATTTTGGTTGGATTATATGGATGAGAATGGCTCCGGGAAAGGGGTGCACTGAGGTGTTTTTAATATAAAATAAATAAAGTGTTAAAGCTTATTTGGAGATGAAGAAACTGTAACATTTTGTATTGTAAAACTTAAAAATATTAATTAAAAAATTGTGATACCCAGAACTGGACACAATATTCCAGGTGGGGCCTGACCAGAGCAGAATATAGTGGCACTATTACTTCCCTTGATCTAGACACTATACTTTTATTGATGCAG
>NC_056522.1:359978658-360006843 GCF_019175285.1 Sceloporus undulatus | reverse complement strand
GCCCAGACTGGACACAATATTCCAGGTGGGGCCTGACCAGAGCAGAATATAGTGGCACTATTACTTCCCTTGATCTAGACACTATACTTTTATTGATGCAGCCTAAAATTGCATTGGCCTTTTTAGCTGCTGCATCACACTATTTACTCATGTTCAACTTATGGTCTACTTGGACTCCCAGATCCCTTTCACATGTAGTTTCATTCAGCCAGGTGTCACCCATCCTATATCTGTGCATTTCATTTTTCCGCCCTAAGTGCAGTACCTTACATTTCCTTACATTTCCTTATATTACATGTTGAGGTGGAATCTCTTTTCCTGTAGCTTGCATCCATTGCTCTGAGTCCTAGTCTTGAACAGCAGAAAACAAGTTAGCTCCCTCCTCAATATGACATCCCTTCAAGTATTTAAACAGGGCTATCATATCAATAACTTTATTTTAAATTCTGGCACAATGTTATAGAAGGTATATGTTTCCAAATCCATTTACAACTGTCTAAATAAAAATTTCTGAAAGTCCTTAACTCCCTTAGTCTGATAGTAATTAAGAATTTGGTCCGATTTCCTTGATGTGTCCAACCTATATAAACGCAATTGGGTTTTTTTGTTTTGCTTTACTAGAGGCCTCCCAAACTGCTGATATGTATAGAAAGAAAGCATACTCGGGATTCTCTCAGTAGTTAACACACGACTAATCTGTGTTCAGTGATCCCTAGTATGCAACCTCAATTAAGAATGTTAAGTAGTGTCTTGCTGAATCAGACCAAAGCCAACTGAATCCATTTTGCAGGAATCCCAGCAATCTGGTAGATGATTCACCAGATATTGAACCCTCTGACCACTCCTACCTTAAAGTTAACAGGGCACAAAGCATTTTGAGATGAAAAGTTAATAATCAACACTTTGAATTGGACTGATGGAAGAAGCCAGGGGGGCCCACAGTTCTCCCAAACTGAACATGACTTTGGGGTCTTGAGAAGGAAGTAAGCTATTCTAGGTATTCTTCCATGTAAAAGCCAGAAACTATATGGAGCTTTGAGATCCAATTTCTTCTTCCTTCCAATGTAAACTATAAACCAAAAACAACTTGTCTGTTAATGGTATCTGTTCAATACATGTCAAAAAAGAGAATTGTTACTCTCCCACATCAAATAGCTTGAGATGTCCAATTAATAAGATTGTATGTACAGCACTGTGTAAATTTACAGCACTTTATAAATAATGGTTAATAATAATAATAATGTTCAACTGCAACAGACTACTTTAGAAGGTAGTGAACTCTTCTTTGTTGGAGACTTTTGGACACAGGTTAGAGGGCTACCTTTCAGGAGGGTTTTAGCAGTATATTTCTGCTTTAGCAGGCAGACAGATTAGATGGCCTGTGGTCCCCTTCCAACTCTGACTTGATTAACCTACCAATTATTCCTCTTGTGTAGACTAAGCAAAGGTTATATGATGTCCTGGATCATGAGTCCTCTTTTTTCCCCCAATGTGCCAGGAACCTAGAGTATATTTGTGACTGTTGTTTCTTTGCAGCCAGTGGGCCTTGCCACTTTCGGTAGTACTAGTCTATACTACTGGTGAACAGCTCTTATTGTCAGGAAGTTCTCCCTAAATTATTATTTGTAATTTGTTTCTTGCATTTGAATCTATTGGTTTGAGTCCTGTTCTCTGGAGCAGAAAACAAAGCAAAAGTGTGCTCCATCTTCTGCATAACATCCTTTCAAATATTTAAAGATAGGTGCCATATCACCATCGTTCCATAAAGCATTCCTCATAACTCTTTCAGACTTACTTACCATCTTCATTGCCCTTGGACACATTCCAGCTTCTTAAACTGTGGTACCTGCAACTGCTTACAGAATTCTAGGTGAGTTCTGACCAAAGCAGAATAAAATAGTGCTGCAGCACGAGATCCTCTCTGATCTGGGAAGCTAAGTAAGGTAATCTCTGGTTAGTACATGGGTGGGAGACCAACGTATATCAGGTGCTGTAGGCTATATTTCAGAGGAAGGAACTGGCAAAATCACCTCTGAGTATTCCTTGCCTAAGAAAACACTCTGAAATTCATAGGTTTGCCATTAAGCTGACAAGTGACTGGAAGGCATGTGTATATGCCAGTGATGGTGAACCTTTTACAGACCAAGTACCCAAACTGCAACCCAGACCCCACTTATTTATTGCAAAGTGCCATGTCCCTCTGGCTTTCTAGTAAGAAGCTCTGGCAAACTGCTAGGGAAACAGCATGTGTGCCCACAGAGAGGGCTCTGAGTGCCACCTCTGGCACGTGTGCCATAGGTTTGCCATCACTGGTATATGCACACATGCTCTTATATATTACTTCCTGTGATCTGGGCACTATAGTTCAACTGAATGCCTAGAACGTAGTTTTTGCTACCACATCACACAGTTTACTCATGCTTGACTCTGAAGATGCCAGAACATGGCCACATAGCCCGAAAAACCCACAAAAACTATGGATGCTGGTCATGAAAGCCTTCGACTTCACATGATTCATGCTAAGTTTGTCACGCACCAAGATGCTAGATCCTTTCTACATGTACCACTATCAGCCCAGGTAATGATTGTGTGATTTCTTCCTGCCTAAAGATTTATCCCTATTGAAATGTTATTTTAGGCCCAGCTCTCCAGTATGTTAAAGTCACAACATTCCCTTCAGTGGGGTAGGTTTCATATACACTTTTGTTGGGTAACCTGCTGCCCTCCACATGTTGATGGCTAGACTCAACAAAAGAGGTCATGGGACTGAATTTACAGGATTTAAGCAGGGCAATGAAGAATAGGCATCTTGGAGATGTTGCACCTACAGGGTCACCATGAGCTGGGATCAGCTTGAGGGCAGTTAACAGATGGAAACACATGGGCCAAAAGGTGTGACTTCCAGTGCTTCGGTGCTTATGTGTGTGCAGATGACACATGCCCCCAACGCAGCTGGAAGCTGTTCTGAGGCCACCGGAAGAAGCACGCTTTTTCAGTGCTCCTTGTCAGTGGGCCAGTTAGGACCACAGCAAAAGCCCACTTTCAGAGCAGCCTGTCCATTTGCTGCAGTCCTGTGCCAACCAGGGCTGGAGTGGTCAGAGGCCATTCCAAGCCATTGGTCTGCTTCACCCCAACAACAACCAATATGCCTCTCCATAAAAAATAAATCTGATGTCAGCCAGTTTCACATAATGTAAAATATTAGCTGCTTGTAATTTCCTGAAAGTAAAAGCATTTACCTTCTTTGAAAGGACAAGAAATGTTTTCTGTGGTTTTCCATCTCAAAACTATTTCACTTAGCCAGCATCTTTGAACGTAACAACTTAATTGTGCTATCTTTTCCCCATTTGCTTGCCAGACCCTTCCAGATGTAACTGTTGGAGGTTGTGCAGGATTAGCTGTTGCAGAACTGAGTTGGCATGGGGAAGTTACCCACCTGTTTCTTCTTCATGATCTCTGTGACTCAAATATATAGGGTTCATTCTTGTGCCTTTGCAGAGCAGACCCTGTATGTATGAGTTCACAGATGACCTTTTAAAGAATGACAGTTACAGGTAAGCAACCTGTCCTTGCTTTCACTGTGTGTGTGGCATCCAAAACAGAGTAACACTTGCTGCATTGAGTAGAGGAACTATCAGGTGCATGTTGCCTTCCTGTTTTGCTTTCCTGATAAATTCAAGGTAAGAAAAGTTGAAAAATTCAAATTTGGTTGAAAAACACATCTTCCTTTATACAGTGAAGCAGGGGTAGGCAACCTTTTTGAGCCGGGGGCCGGGTTGCTGTCCCTCAGACAACTGGGGAGGGGGGGGGTGAAGCCAATAAATAAATAAATATTTTCTTTTTTAAAAAATTAAATAAATAAATAAACCAGGACAAATGTAGGACAAACTTTTCAAATAGAGGACACTTTTCTAAAAATGGCAGACGTGAAAAAATTTGCTGATTTTTAAAAAAATATTAATATAAATGCATGTTTTGGAGGCTTCTATAGGCAATTGCCCACCCTTGCCCGCCTCCTCCTGATAGGCCAAAGGCCCCACGCCCTCATACGAGAGGCCAAAGGCTCCAGCGGCAATCGGCGGCAGGACAGGGCTGGGGCCGGTCCCAAGGCCTTGCTGGGCCGCATCCGGCCCGCGGGCCGCAGGTTGCCTACCCCTGCAGCCTTGTTCTTTAAGCATCTGCAGAGAGCAAGCCCCATTGTCCCCAATGGTGGCCTGTGTTGTACGTGTGTCACAGTGCCATTGGGGACAACGGGACTTGAGGTCCCACAGTTTTCATATCTGCGTTGTGTGTGTGTGTGTGTGTGTGTGTGTGTCCGGAACAGTCCCCCACAGATACCAAGGTATGACTGTACCAGTTCTTATTTGTAATGCTTCCTCCTATTGTTTTGAATGGAAATTATTAAAACAATGCCATTTTACAAATCTTTCCAACAGTACCTCTTTACATGTTTCTCTCAATAAATCCAAGTATGTGTCCAATAAATCCAAGTGTGTGTCCATCTGATTTTCACATGTATAGCTTGAATTTAGAAAAGTATCCTTAGTAATGGGAGTGGACATCTTGCGTTTCAGAACAGTGAAAACATCTGGAAATTTGTATGCAATCAATTTTTCTTTAAAAAAAGGGGGGGAGGCTATTAAGTGCACTCATTCAGTAGATCCCAGACTACTCCAATATCACCCCTGTCCCCCAGCTTTCATATTATGGATGCAGGGACTCCATAGACCACAGATGCTGCAGTCATTACAGTTGAGTTCTTGGTGTGAGAAACTACATCACCAGTTACTTTCTATGGAACTGCATCCTGTACCTCTGATTGAACACATGGGAAAGCATTTTTAAAATCTACGAAGATACTTGTTACTATTCTTATCCTGTAATCCATGGATTCTGGAGTGCAAGCTATTACCTGTGTGATCTAAAAAAAAAATCTATTGAATATCATTACATTATAATCACATTGGGGTTAAACATGTTTTGGGGACAAATATGCAGATGACTATGATATAATTGTCTTTGGATCTTGGCAGCCTTTCACTAATTTTCTTTGACAAAATCTTAGAAAATAAAAATTAAGAAAAAGCAAAACTTCTCTGAAGATGGAGCTTAAGTTTTGGTGCCTCTCCCTCCAGTGATGACATTTCCAAACAGATTCTCAGTTAATGTACCGACATTTATTTTGAAAACTATTGAAAAATATTTTTTTAAAAAACATATTCTGCTTTGAAATAGGTCGTAGTGTGTGGCTTTGAATCACACAAAGGGCAATTACTCCTTAGCCCTTGGAAGCTCTCTAATCCCATCAACATAGCTGAAAATAGATGCTTGGGAATATAATATCTGCTTCCATGGATGTTACTTTATATCCTCCTTTCCATGAAACTTTTTTAATTGCCAGGTTTCAGGGTACTGGCTGAAGTTTCAGGGAGCTGCTGTGATTGTCTAGGAGGTCTTTGAGCAAGGAGACAAATATCAGGGTAAGCAGTACTAGAGCAGGAGAGTACATTTTGTGTGTAAAGCGTTCAACTTTACTGAGTACTGATTACTAGAGTTATCTACAGTATATTGCTGTGCAATTATTTATATGCATGTGGTTCCTGTATAACAACCCAAAACACCACGTGTGGAAAAAGGAGACTAGGGGAAGAGAGCGTGAGTACATTCACCAAAGCTCATAAAAAAGTGGATTGACAATATTTGAAACTCATGTAGCTCCTTGTTACAGAAGCCTTGGCAGCAATGACCCAAGTTTGGAGAAGTGAGAAAACTTAATGCAAAGGCTGGCAATGTATATCCTACAGGCCATGTTGGAACCATAGACGCAGGGGGGAAATCTGCCATATAAGTAGGGCCATGTGATGTGCAAAGAGTGGGAATCATGAACCATTACCGTTGCTTGGTAGATTTTACCACTTGCACCCTGGCCCAAAAATATTTTTTTTAAAAAAATCCCCTCCACATTTTGGGTTGCTATATTACAGGTTTCACTTTTCTGCCAGCATTAGGGTGGCTTACAATTGGCTTCCCTGGCACCAACTCTTCAAATCTGCCTACTGTTGTATGAGGGAGCGGAAGGGATCATTACTCTGTAGATCTCAATATCTTAATATCTTTTCCCTTCTTCCTCCAATGATACCCAATTTTTAAAAAAATTTTCAGGATGTAGCTTAAAAAGATGAAGAGATGGAAAAAATCTGCAATGAAAATCATTTTACAGTCACAACCCATTCAAAACACCAGACTTATTCTTTGTAGTTCATTAGCCACTTCCATTTTATTGAAGAGCCTATTGATGGGCTTTCTCTGGCCACATCTGCATTGCAGAAATAATCCAGTTTGACACCACTTTACCTGTCATGGCTCAGTGCTATGAAATTCTGGGAACAGTAGTTTTGTGAGACAGTTAGCCTCTGTCAGAGAGCTCTGGTGCCAAATCCCAGAATCTCATATCATTGAGCTATGGCAGTTGAAATGGTGTCAAACTGGATTACTTCTTCAGTGTGGATGTGGCCCCCACCAGTGGCAAGATGTGGGCTAACCATAATTGGAGAACAAGGCAGTGACAAGAGGGAAATGGCATCATGCGATAGGTATTGCCAAAGGTGCTATTATCAAACTTTTATGGCAGTTTTAAGAGCCATGTGTGATAGTCCTTAGTCCCCATAAAAAACCATTTAACTCATTTAATAGTACACAAGCAGTTTTATTAGAAGAAAAAATAAATATAATTCTTTTTAAAAGATGCAAGTTGTGCCTTTAACTATAAAAATATTTTAAAATGTTATATTAAACAATCTTTTACTGAAATGTTTGAAATAAATTATATATTATTATGGACAAAACTGTTCCTGCTTTTGTACATCTTGATCCTTTTAAGCCAACCTTATAAGTTACCTGCTTTTGTACATCTTGATCCTTTTAAGCCAACCTTATAAGTTACCTGCTTTTGTACATCTTGATCCTTTTAAGCCAACCATATAAGTTACCTGCTTATAAGGCCATTCATTAAATATTATATGGAATCTGCTGCAGGCACATCTCTGCAGTTAATGAGTTTCTTCTACTCTGCTGTGAAACATTTCTCTCCCCCCCCCTTCTTCCTTCTTCACTTGGCTGCTGTTCACTTGCTCTTTCTTCCCTTCTCAAATTCTGCCTTATCTCCACTGATCCTTGTACTGTCCATATGTCTCCTTGTTACTGGCCTTCATGGTTCTCTCATACTCTTGCTTCTCCACTGGTCTTTCTGGCTGCCTTCTCTGTTTTCTCCTTAGTTAATTATGTGCATCCTCTATACTACTACATGTATCTTTAGGCCATGTGATTCCCTCCTTCTTTGCTCTTTCTTGGCCTGTGTTCTTCTTCACTTCCCTTTCATTTTGTCTTGTTTCATTCCTCATGCATCAGCTGTTCCTCTCCCCCTAGTTCTTTTCCACAAGCAGGCCTTTCTTTCCCATATATAGCTCTGCATCACAAGGCGGTGTGCCATGGGATTCCTCTTCCTTCTTCTCCTTCTCTCCGGTTCTTCCCTACACACCCTGTTTGCTAGTCATGATCACAGCTGCATCCACCACCCACTTTGGAATAAAAATTTTACTTTGTTTTACATCACATCTGCATAACAAATTAAAAATACAAAATCACTACAAACATTGTTGCTGTATGCCTTCAAATTATTTCCGACTTATGGCAACCCTATGACAAACCTGTTGTGGGGTTTTCTTGGCAAGATTTGTTCAGAGGAAGTTTGCCACTGCCTTCCCCTGAGGCTGAGAGTGTGTGACTTGCCCAAGATCACCTAGTGATCTCTAGAATCATAGTCCAACACTCAAACCATCATGCCATGCAAACTATGTTAGAAATATAAAACTATTTGTTGTTAACTACCTTCAAGTCGATTTCCACCTA
The DNA here is from genome assembly GCF_019175285.1 of Sceloporus undulatus. Lineage (NCBI taxonomy): Eukaryota > Metazoa > Chordata > Lepidosauria > Squamata > Phrynosomatidae > Sceloporus > Sceloporus undulatus. Next base: position 359,998,935 of record NC_056522.1, on the reverse strand, counting down.
CAGTGACCATATGAATGAGAGACGTCATTGTTCTCAACTATTCTGTTTAGCTCCTGCAGATTCATGCCCATAGTTTCTTTGAGTCTATCCATCTGCAATTGGTTTTCCTCTTTTCCTATTGCCTTCCACTTTACCAAGCATTATAGTCTTTTCTAATGAGTTCTTCTCAAGATATAGCCAAAATACAACCTCAGTTTAGCCATCTTTGCTTCCAAGGAGAGTTTGGGCCTGATCTGCTCTAGGATCCATCCATTGGTCTTTTCAGCTCTCCATGGTATTCTCAGAGCTCCTCTTCAGCACCACATCTCAAATGAGCTGGTTTTCCTCCTATCTGCTTTCTTCACTGTCCAGCTTTCACAATCAAACATATAAATGGAAAATATGATGGCATGGACAATCCTAATTTTAGTATTTAATATCTTTACACTTCAAGATCTTGTCTAGTTCCTTCATAGCTGCCGTTCAAGTTTGAGGTCCAAAACACACTGCAGAAATAATCCAGTTTGAGACCCTTTTAACTTTTCTGTGGAATGTGCACTTGCTATTAACCCCATTGGCCACTAGATGTCAGAGTTCTATAAATCAAATATATAGCCCCCAGAGAAATGTTTCACAGCAGAGTAGAAGAAACTCATTAACTGCAGAGATGTGCCTGCAGCAGATTCCATATAATATTTAATGAATGGCCTTATAAGCAGGTAACTTATATGGTGGATCCAGTCCTATATATCCTATAAACCAAGGCTCTAGTCCAATAAATGAACTTTCTGTTGTCCCTAATGGCAGTGCAGCCATGTGCATGTGCCACCATTGGGGACAATGTGGACTTGAGCATTCATGGATTTTGGTATCCATGGGAGTGGGGGTGTTTTCAGAACAGATTCCCCATGGATACTGAGGTCCCACTGTAATAATATTTCTTACCTGCCTCTCCCCATGGATTGAGGCAGGAGGCAACAACAATTAGCAAACAAACATCAATTAAAACACACATCAATTTAAAAGGACAAATAAAATGTGCACATATTAAAATAATCCTCATCTAAAACCCATCATTTAATAGTCACAATTTAAAAATTATCTGGATAAGACTGCTCGTCAAGACTGGTCTTCAATGCTCTTTTAAATTCAGACAGCATATTCATCTGACAAATCTCTTCCAGCAGGTCATTCCACAGTCTAGGGGCAGCTAAAGAAAAACTCTGGCTTTTTCAACAGTCTTGTATAGTTTCAAAGGGTTGTTGAAGGCATGGACATCATTTTCATATTTTGCTTTACTGTCTGCGTAAAGTCTTTTACAGTGACATCTGTATGAGACCTGTTGGGCTATAGTCTTGCACACAGCGATCAAGGATAGAGTTTCTTATGAGTGTTCTGCATAAATACATATAGATGACATTTGTGAATCACTTAATGGAATTTATTAATAAACAGATACCAGACCTTGGTATTCAGTTATAGGTTGCAAAGTTTTCTTCCTTCTGACCTCTTCCAGATCATACCATTACTGAACACAGAATGAAGAGTCTAGCTTTCTTTTTATCATTTTCATATGGTGACAGTAATTCATGCTTTCACATTTGTCACAAGAGTGAAAATGAAATGTGAAACACAAATGAGAAGAAAGGAGATAGACTATAGGAAAAGAGATGGCTGCCTAGAAGTATGAGGAAAATAAGGAAGAATACGTTTACTCAGCACCAAAACAGTTTACAATGGGCCCTTGGTATCCTCTGGGTTTTTGGTTCCTGGACTGTCCCCTATAAATACCAAAATTTGTTCATGCTCAAGTCCTATTATATACAATGGCATAGTAAAATGGTGCCCACTATAAAAATGACAAAATCAAGGCTTGCCTTTTGGATTTTTTTTTAATCTGTGGATATGCAGAGCCAACTGTATAAATAGAGGGGTAACCTAGTTTTATATATTAAATCATGATGCTCCTGCCTTTTCCATTCCCCCTTAACACCACCTTCCTGCCCTATGTCCTTTTATTTTTATTTTTTTAAATTTCTAACAGAATTACAGAGTTATGGGAATGCAATTTAGTTTTTTTTTAAAAGGGAAAAGAAAAAAGAGGCTAATTGGGAATAGCGATGGGGAGAGAGAGGGAAAGGAGCAGACTGACACTGCATGACTGCCCAATACTGAGACTGCCGTGGGAGCAGCTTATCACACCTGTGGAGTGATGGAGTGGCAGTGCAATTGGATGCTTATCAACTTGAAATCGTGTCCTATGAGGAGCGACTTAGGGAGCTGAGTATATTTAGCCTGGAGAATAGAAGGTTAAGAGGTGATATGACAGCCCTCTTTAAATATTTGAAGGTGTCATATTGGTGGCAGAGGGAGCGAGATGGGGATGCAAGAGCAGGCAGAGGATGATGGGATGGGTGAAGGGTGGCAGAGGGGATGCAGGAGGAGGAGGGGGATGAAGGAGCAGGATGCAGGGGGCCAAGGGGGGTGACATCAGAGTGATCTTCCACACCAAACCAATTTGAAGTGAAATTGAAGTGAACTTAGAAGCAGATTTTGGTGAATTTGCATGTTTCTGAATTCACCAAAATGAGGAGTCAGTGCAGATTGAATGCGGAAGCACCTCCTAAGAACCCCCCATAGAAAGCAATCATGTGAGATAATACATCATGTTTTAGCGTGAAATAGGAACTGAGCTGCAAAAATCTCCAAAAATCTCTGTGTGATAAACACCTTGTGCTGCTTTTCTGCTTTTGACAGCCAGGAAGGGCATGGGTCCAGTATGCCCATGGTGGCTCTCACAGGTCTCGCCTCTCCAAGGATGCTGTCCACATCCTCTGGGTGCACAAACTGAAACATATTCACTAACACTGGACAGGCAGGGGCCATACTAACATATTTATAAAGATCATTTGATACAGACATGTGGCATGTCATTCCATATCTTGTGTGATTGTCATACATGCAGCAAAGGGGTTTTTGAGGAAGAATAGCTGATGTGAAGGTTGCAGAATTTTACGCAGCAGTTTGCAAATTTTGACCATTTTTTCTTGCCATTTACCAAGGGAGTAGTAAAACACATTAACAGTTATTTTAATACATGTAAACATTAATTTAATGTAATACATGAAAAGACAGATAAAAATCAGCAGAACCACACACCATTAGAAGCTCTTACAACCAATTCCTAAAAAACCTTATTAGACTAGAAAAGTGTTTATTTACCAACAAAAGAACATAAAGTAAAGAATTTTCCTGACCTTCCTAAAGAAGGAGTTCCAAAACTTTTGAAGAGCCCCTTCTTGTGTTCTCATCAAATAAATAAAGTAAAGTGGTAGGACTGAGAGAAGGTGTGTGTGTGTGTGCGCGCGTGCACTCACATCTTCCAGTTCCTTATTGATGTATGGCAGTCCTATGAATTTTTTTCATGGACCTTTCTCAGGCAAGGAATACTCAGAGATGGATTTGTCCGTTCCTTCTTCTGAAATATAGCCTACAACACATGATATTCATTGTCAGTCTCCCATCTAATTGCTAACCGGGGCTGACCCTTCATAGCTTCCAAGAGCAGATAGGCTTGGATGCCTTTAGGAATAAGAGCCTCCCTTGAATGTCTTACAGCCTGGCTATGCTCATTTAGGAAAATAACAGTCTTTCACAGAGCCTGGATCTAAGCCATACAATAAGGTTACCATATTTTTAAAAGGGAAAAACGACATTATTGTGAAATTGAAGGTTTTCACTACTGACATCCATAGTTTTTTTTTTTGTGGGTGTTTGGGTTATGAGGCCATGTTTTAGAAGAGATTATTCCTGATGTTTTGCCAGCAGTTGTGGCTGGCATCTTCAGAGAAGATGTGGCACGGAAGAGAGTGGGGTATATATGTTAAGGAAAAGGCCACATGGGTTATACAGTAAGAGAAATAAAAGATGTATGTGAGAGTCAGAGTGACTCAGCAGAAGCCAATGGAGAACCACACAGGTGTGAATGGTAATACAATTAACAAGTACTGAGTACCAAGGACAAGAAATGCATAGTGAATAATTGGACACACCTGACAATTGTAAAGTGGTCAAGGCTGAGATGATGAAATCATTAATTGTAGGATGAACAAAGAGTACCAATGGGAATGATGTACACGCCTACTGGGTGGAAACAGACCACAGTGGGTGGTACCATGCTTTGGCTATATTAATGAATATGGATCCCATTGTATTTTGTGGGTAGAAGTAGTGGATTGTAGAGTGGAGAGTGAGGAATTGAGTATTGTTTGGAGCTGTGTATATAGTAGAATAAAGTAGATCTTTTATATAAGACTACTGAGTTGTCTGGTGTCTTGGGTGAAGCTACAAGAACCAGCAGGACCCTGGTGAAGAAGGGTGAAGACTTCTGTGGAAGCAAGAGTGAGAAGGCTTGGAGAGTTTGTCGGGGTCTTCAGCCTGTTCTCTGCAACTCTTGCAAAGATATAACAACTGGCCAAAACTGGTCAGCGTGGTGCACAACCAGGTGGTGAGTTCCAGGCCAGGTGAAGAGCCACAACTCCCATCATCCCTGACAATATATACTGTTGGTGGAGAGGAAGTGATCTGCATGTTAATCTGTGCATTGTTCTGTTGTTGAGTGGCAAGGCCTCAGGCGGTCTATTTAATTAATGATCCATTGCCGCTGGGAAACACCCCTCACCATGGGTACCCTTGGCTACCATTCCTGAAAAACACCAAAATCAAGACACAGGAGCCCTGGTGGCGCAGTGGTTAAATGCCTGTACTGCAGCCATTCACTCAAAACCACAAGGTTGCGAGTTCAAGACCAGCAAAAGGGCCGAAGCTCGACTCAGGCTTGCATCCTTCCGAGGTTGCTAAAATGAGTACCCAGACTATTGGGGGCAAATTAGCTTACTTGCTAATTAGCTTACTTGCTGTTCACCGCTATGATCTTTGGAATAGCGGTATATAAATAAAACAAATTATTAATTATTATTACAGCAAATGCAAATAAAAACCGCACAGCTTTATTGGTCATAACCACCATTTTCAATTCTGCTCTGAAATGGACTGTCAGCCAGTGAAGCTGCAGCAATGAAGGAGTTGTGTGCTCCCTTCTAGCCAGCCACAGTTAACAGTCTGGATGCAGCTCTTTTGTCCAGATGTAATTTCTGAGCATTTTTAAAAGGCTGGACATGTATTGGAATTCTTCTATGGGTTGAAAATTCCATGTATTGGAAATCTTCCATGCCCAAGACACTGGGCATGTACTGGAAATCTTCCAGTTTACACAGGGAGTCATTTAGAATTCTTTATCCTTATGGCTTGTCTGAGGGTTGTGGGCAAAATGATAGAACCAAAATTTTTATAAGGGGACACAAAATTATCATTGCCCCTATTTGCCTCCCTATTGCTGCACACCATCCCTTTTCCTGTTCTCTTTGAGTGCTGTTTTACTTGTTGCTGCTTTTGCCATGTATCAGGTGGAAAGACACTTTAATATTTCCATTATTATCATTTGACATTCTTCTTTGTTAGCTGCTTTGCTTTTGATATTGTTATGGAGAAGCTATGCTGCTTGAAAGCATTGATGAAATAAGTAAATAGTCGATGCAGGGTCAGCTGGTCATCAACCTTTCAGGCAACTGGGCCATCACTGAAAGAGTAATGCTTGCAACTGATGATGTCTTGTTAAACATTAACTACTCTAGATTAGAAGGAAGTATCACACCTATTAAACAACAGAATCTTCATTCTTTTGCGTTTCTAGGAGCCAGTTTTTGTTACGGTCATGTGTAATTGGTCAATGATTTACCAATGGAGCCCACCAGCTGGACAACCCATTTCCCACTAGCAGGATCTAGTAGTTGCAGGAAGACAGCAAAAACACACACCTTATTTAGGTGTAGAAGGGAACTTCTCTGTTCCTCCAGCACCCTAAAAATACTACACAGTGGGAAAGGAAACCCTGCTGAGTGGGGAGGGGGGTTTCTGAGATTAGGGGTACCAGTTCAGGAAGATCTAAGGCTCTGAGGTTTCTGGACCAAAACTGGAGACATAAGGATGGCCCCAGGTGATGCCAACAAGTGTTATGCATTAAGTTTCAACCACAGCTGCTCACAGCTTGTCATTCTACATATGCACACACATGCACACACACTATTTTCCTGTTTGGAAATCTCGGCAAAAGAGACTGTTCTGAGATCAAGGTGAAATGAGTGGATTATTCCTTCTCACTTACTTAGGCCTTGTCTGCATGGGTCAAATAAACCAGTCTTCCCACATCCTCTTGACAGGGAGACCAGACAACGCAGGGTGCAATCCCTGAACCTGGTGTGAATAGACCGCATGACATCTAGTCTGTTCAGCATCAAACCATGGGTATACCCGGAAGATATGGAACAGTGGCGAAACTAGGGTTGGTGCCACCCGGTGTAGTAACTCATGGTGTCTCCACAAACCCCACTGACCTCTTCTTATAACACAGCATACAGAATCCTTAGTAACGTTTTTTGTACTAATGTTACTCATAAATCATTATTCCCACATATCACTGAATATAATTGTAATAGTTGTGACATAAATAACTAGCACAATTAAAATTATACTTTTAAACTACAATATCGTACACACAGCCTAAATGTATTTACATATACATAGTTTCATGTGCTTAAAGAGAAAAAATGGTAAAATGTATTGTTTTTTAAAAAATTTTTTTGAAATTTGAAATTTAATTTTGTTAAAAGAATGAATGGGGTATTTGTGGCATGGTTTGGGTGCAAAAATCACTAGAAAACCGAAGCAAAAAAAAATGGAGGGAGGATCAGAGGGGCTTTGGGAGCACAAAAGTGGTTTCCAGGGATCACACACATTTTGTAGACTGTACTTTCAGCATTCCTGTTTTAGGGTGAGAGATGCTGGTCTACTCAGCAACATTCATGGATGATGACTGAGCTACAAAATATTACTGACGTTCATATATTAACAGATAATATGCATGTTATTCTGAACATGCATCCATACGAATGTATTTGACTACATGGAAGGATCAGGGTCTTAGAGAGAGGAATGCCATGTCCATGAGAGATTGCACACTGTGTTAGATACAGAACATTAAGAGAACATAATCTATCCCCATTTTTATTTGATCACAAACATTTACAGAAAGCACTGTTGCTATACTCTCCCATCATTGGACTGGCAGACTGTTCCCTTAAGGTTTCTAACAGCAGTGATAAACTCAGAAAGATAAGAAGTGGGGTGTTATACATCTAACAACCAGGGAAGGCACTTGGGCAATTTACTTATTTACATTTATTTTTAATTTATTGAAGTATACCCTACATTTCTCCCAGGATGGCACCCAAAGCAGGGTTATACTTGGAGGCTTAGGCACAAATACAAAACTCAATTTTTAGTGGCACAAGATTGGTAAGGACAGACAGAATGAGAGTAAGAACAGAAAGAATAAAGATGAAGAAAAGTATCAAAGTTCATTGTGATGGCAATAACTTTATTAGGACTATCAAAAAGACACAAATGTATTCTTGGTCAGCCCAATAAAGATATTACCTCAACATGGACTTTGGAATTTGTTTTATGGTTGACATGGCTATCCCTACTTGATCAGGGTTTCTTCTCTTCCACATAAGCATAACAGTATGTCTATGAACAAGGTAATCTCTTTCAGAGTATGGGAAAAGCAAATGTTTTCATTTTCTGTTTGCCAGATCCAGTTGGAAACCCCACTGATAGCAATGGCTCCAGTTGTCTTGATTTGACTGGTACAGTACCAATAAATCCTCTGTTATCATAATTTTTCTGCTGCTTTAAAAATGCCCCAGTTTCTCTCTTCTCCTCCCACTTCCCCCATTTTGTCCTCAGTTAATTTCAATTGCTACAGACTGAACTGAAAGTGTAAAAATGGTTTGCAGTCAGTTAATTCAGCAAGGAGGAGAGGAGAGTAGGAGGTAGAATCTTGCTCTTCCCAGTAGACACAGGCAAAAGTAAACGGCTGCAGCCCGTCCTACCTTATATGTAATTAATATTCTTTGCCACTGTGACCATAGTTCGATGTTGCTTGAGGTGTGGTGCTGGAGAAGAATGCTGAAGGTAACATGGGCAGCCAAAAAGATGGACAAATGGGCCCTTGAACAGATTAAGCCTGAATGCTCCCTGGAATCCATGACGATCAAACTGAGACTGTCATATGTGAAGTCAAACATATGTTGACAGCATGAGACTGTCATACTTTGGCCACTTCATGAGAAGGCATGACTCATTGGACAAGACAATGCTAAGAAAGGTAGAGGACAGTAGAAAGAGAGGAAGACCCTACACTAGATGGATAAATTAGAGACCGCAATTAGGGAGATCAAGGGTATGAATTAAAGGACCAAGCAGAACAGTGGAGGACAGGGAAGCTTGAAGATGTTGCCATGTCCACAGGGTTACCATGCGTTGGGGACAACTCGAGGCAATAAACCAGATATTGTGGAATGAACCTGAGATCTTTTGTATGAGCTCTAACAATGAGAACCAGCATGGTTTGAGTGCTGACCTCTAGGAAGAATGGGTTCAATTCCCACTGTGCCATGCAAACCCATTGGTTGACCCTGAGCAAGTCACACTCAGCCAGGGGATGGCATTGGCTAACCTCTTCTGAACAAACCTTGCCAAGAAAACCCCTTGATATGTTCACCTTAGGGTTGCCATAAGTTGGGAGTGATTTGAAGGTACACAACAACAACAATGAAGGGATTATCAAAAAAGGAAATCAAAAAGCTATCTAATCAAGAAGTGAAACACATTTTTTCCTGGCTACTAGTTCTGTACTAGAATACTCCTCAGTCTCTGTGTGTGCTTTCATGTCACCTTTTGACTTATGGCAGTCCTATGAATTTCATAAGGTTCTCTTAGGCTGCACCCACATTGCAGAAATAATCCAGTTTGACACCATTTTAACTACCATGGCTCAATGGTATGGAATTCTGGGAAGTGTAGTTTGTTATGGCATCAGTTCCTAGAATTCCATAGCACTGAGCCATGGCAATTAAATAATCAAATCAGATTATTTCTGCAGTGTGGATGCAGCATTAGGCAAGGACTACTCAGAGATGATTTTGCCCAGAGGACAGGATCAAAATTCAAAATGACCTGAATATATTATAAAGCTGGGCCAAAACTAACAAAATGAACTTTAACATGTAAAAATGCAAGATACTGCACTTAGGCCTGAAAAATGTAATGCATAGATATAGGATGGGGGACAGCTGGCCTAAGGAGACTACGTGTGAAAGGGACCTAGGAGTCCAAGTAGACCACAATTGAACATGAGTCAATAGTGTGATGCAGCAGCTAAAAAGCCAATGCTGTTTTAGGCTGCATCAATAAAAGTATAGTGTCTAGATCAAGGGAAGTTATAGTGCCACTCTATTCTGCTTTGGTCAGGCCCCACCTGGAATATTGTGCCCAGTTCTGGGCACCACAATTTAAAAAGGATGTTGAGAAACTGTATGTTTAGCTTGGAAAAGAGATGGTTAAGAGGTGATATGATAGCCCTATTTAAGTATTTGAAGGGATGTCACATTGAGGAGGGAGCCAGCTTGTTTTCTGCTGCTCCAGAGACTAGGACCTGGAGCAATGGATGCAAGCTCCAGGAAAAGAGATTCCACTTCAACATTAGGAAGAACCTCCTGACAGTAAGGGTTGTTTGACAGTGGAACACACTCCTTCCTTGGAGAGCAGTGGAGTCTCCTTCCTTGTTGGAGGTCTTTAAGCAGAGGCTGGATGGCCATCAGGGATGCTTTGATTGAGATTTCCTGCATGGCAGAATGGGGTTGGACTGGATGGCCCTTGTGGTCTCTTCCCACTCTAGGATTCTATGATTCTATGAATGGGGATTCTGGCACCTGTGATCCAAAAAAGTAACTTTACAAAGCTCTGATTTCCCTTGAGAATGCCAACAGGTTTACTGAAGAAAAGACACAATAGAATATCTTGAGGAGAGGCGAAAGCTCAAATATTTGATCCAAATGGAAACATTCTCCTTGGGTTGGAAAGTAGAGTATGAAAAGGCCAAGCCATTTTAGCTTGATGCTTTCCCTTTGGGTGGTGCTGAAACAAACCACTGTCCAGGATGCCCCACAGGAAGATCTTCCTGAGGGCAAATGATAAGAGCCACACCCAGAGAATGGAGGTCTCACTCCAGTCCACTGGTGGAGCTTTGTGGAATGGGGCAATATAAGATGTTGCAAGGCAGCATGGCATAGTGGTTTGAGCATTGGGCTATGACTCTGGAGACCAGGGATCGATTCCTGGCTTGGCTGTCAAACTCACTGGGTGACTTTGGGCAAGTCACAGTCTCTCAGCCTCAGGGGTAGGCAATGGCAGTCCTCTGAACAAATCTTGCTAAGAAAACCCCATGATTGAGTTGTCATTGGAAATGACTTGGAGGCACACAACAACAAAAACAAAGAATGTTTCAAATGATTTTAAATCTTTAACTTGTTATAATAATGTGATGTTTTAAATTGTTTTTTTAAAAAACTATACTATACGTGTGTGTGTGTGTGTGTGTGTGTGTGTATGCCCAAGGTGGTTCACAAAAGGTTATATACATATATATTATTATTTGTGCAGCCTTTTTCTTAACTTGCACCGAAGGTGGCTCACTGTGTGTGTGTGTGTGTGTGTGTGTGGCATCTTTTGTTAGCTGCCTTGGGTGCAAGTTAGAAAAAAAGGACAAAATAATTGAAAAAGAGAGAGAGAGAGAGAGCATCTTTTTTGAGCCACTTAGGGCATTTATATACAAATACATACACGTGTGTGTGGGTGTTTATCATCACTTGTGAGCTGCCTTGGGTGCAAGTTCGGAAAAAGGTGGCACATCATATAATTAACATAGAGAGAAAGAGAGAGAGCATCTTTTGTGAGCCAGTTCGGGCACAAATATGTATACACACACACATTTGCTATGTATATAGCACATATAGCACGTGTGTGTGTGTGTGTGTGTGTGTGTAGCGAGCGAGAGCGAGAAAGAGGGAGCATATCTTTTGTGAGCCGCCTTGAGCGCCTGTGAGGCCAAAGGCGGCGCGCAAAGCCACAGCAGCCGCCAAGGCTGAGCAGGAACTATGGCCCTCGCCCTCTGGACTGCCTTTCCTTGCCCTTGACCGCCCGGGCTCCCAGGTCCCAGTCCCCCTCCCAAAGGGGGCGTGTCCCCCCGTGTCCCCGCCCCCTGGCAGGTGAGGCGAGGTGATAAAAGGGCCTGGCTGGCATGTGCTGGGCTTCCTTTGGCTGACGGGGGCTGTGCTGCTGCTGGTGCTGCTGGTGCTGGAGCCATGGGGAACCGGGTGGCGCTGAGCAGCAGGGCAGACTTCGAGTGGGTCTACACCGAGCAGCCCCACACGCAGCGCAGGAGGGAGATCCTGGGTAGGTCGCTCGCTTTTCGTGTGCCGCCTTTTCCCCTCGCTTGCGCCCAAGGCGGCTCACAACAGATGCTATTCATCAGATAGAATTTTTTATTCCTTCATCTCATCTCATGGCTAATACTATGACAAGGTTGCAAAGGGGCTAATGCACCTGGGGAAGTAGGCTGTGTTGGCTTTGTGTGGTTTGGGCTTTTTGTTATGCTTATTTGTTAACTGTGTTTTGTATTTTGGCATCTTGTACCCTGCCTTGAGAAGAGGAGGAAAAGGAAAGAAAATTATTATTTACTTATCATTATTATTATTATTATTATTATTATTATTATTATTATTATTATTATCCTTTTTTTGTTCTTTTTTCCCCTTGTCATGGAAAATCTTGGTTCCTCAAAGAGGATGTGCTCTTTGGATGTGATGTACTACAACTCCCATTGTCCCGGTCTAATGCAAAAATGATAATGATGATGATGAGAATAATAATAATAATAATAATAATAATAATTTCTTACCTGCATCTTCCCATGGATCAAGGCAAGGAACAACCACAAAATCTGACAAAAAAACACCAGTTGAAAAGCATCTGTTAAAAGACACATCCACTTAAAAGGACACATAAGATGCACACATCTTAAAACATTTAAAAGTCATCATTTAAAATTCACAATTTAAATTATATATATATATATATGTGTGTGTGTGTGTGTGTGTGTGTGTGTATGTATGTTTAAATGATGGGAGTTGTAGTCCTGCCCCTCTGGAAATAAGGGGACAACCCAGTTTCAGGAAAGGTTGTTTATTCTCTAGCTTTTTCCTTTTGCCTTTAATCCCAGATATGGAAGGATAGTTGGTGAGTTAAGTAGGCAGTGAACTCTGCCCATGCTCAAAGGTGGTCTCTTCCATGACGATTGTCCAATCCTGTTCTACAGCTGAAAACCAGGGCTTTTGCACGGTTTTCCTAACCTAACCACTTGATCTTTCCAGTGTCATCCCTCTACTTTTCTTTCTCCCTGACTTTTCTACAACTTTTCTAGAGCGCCACTGCTGTTGTGTGACTTCAAGTCGTTTCAAACTCATGGCAACCCCAAGGTGAACCTATCGCGGGGTTTTTACGGGCAAATTTCTTCAGAGGAGGTTTCACCATTACTTTCCTCTTACGCTGAGAGAGTGTGACTTGTTCAAGGTCACCCAGTGGGTTTCCATGCCTGAGCCGGGATTCGAACCCTGGACTCCCAGAGTCATAGTCCAACCGTTCAGACCACTGAACCCCTGCTGGCTCTTATAGAGCTCCATAACCTCCCTCAAGTTGCACCTGAGGTTGTGAACGTCTCTCCTGCTTTTTTCTTCTGCGCAACCAGAAGAAATCCAGTGGCTCCTCCCTTTTCTCTGTACTCTTTTGTATGCTGGGAAAACTTGTATAGCTGCCAAATCCTTGTTTGCCATCTAGCAATTAAATACCAGCCTTGCTGCGGAGGCACTTGTCTCCTGGTGGTGCCATCAGGGCAGTGGAAGTCTACAACTCCCCTTGGAGCAAAGGTCTGCAAGTCCTCTCATCAGTAGGACTACCAAATACAGACAGCCTTCCACAATTTGAAGAAGGCATAGTAGCCTTCTCCAACTCTGTGCTTTTGACATGGGCTGCACAACGGCTCCTATCATCCACACCCAGCATGGCGAGGTCCTTTAGATCTTTTAGATCTGAGATTCTTAGATCATAGAATCTTTAGATTCTCCTCTAAAGAGCATCTTCCCAAGACAAAATTGACATTTTTATTAAATCTGTTTCATGGCTGTAACCCACAGTCGGGCTGACTGTACGTAATGTTTTAAATGGCACAGTACTGGTTTGTTTATTTTCATATTTCCAGACCATCCTGTCGTTTTATTATAAACGTTAATTTGATTTTATCCTTCTGTGTCCCAACCTAAGGGACAAGCTTGGATTTTGAGCCCATTTTTGCACATTGATGCTCCATATAGAGGTATTAGTAAGGCTGCTTGGTTTGGAAATGGGATGGTTTGGGTTCAAATTAGCACTCTGTTATTTTACATTATTAGAGTGCTAATCTGAAGCCAGATCATCGCATTTCCAAACTGAGCAACCTTACCCACGGCTCTCTATGGAGCCAATATACATTATGAGACACAGTGTGGTGTAGTGGTTTCAGTGTTGGACGACAACTCTGGAGACCAGAGTTCAATTCCCCACTTGGCCATGGAAACCAACTGGGAGACCTTGGGCTCCTGCATATCAGGGGGTTGGAATAGATGGCCTTTGTGGTGTTTTCCAACTCTATGAGTCTAAGTCACGTGCTCTGAGCCTCGGGAAAGCAAGAGCAAACCTCCTCTGAATAAATCTTACCAAGAAAACCCCATGGCCTTAGGGTCACTATAAGCTGGAAACAACTTGAAGGCATATAATAACAACAAGTTTTACATTATAAAAATGTATCCTGCTGGTTAGTCTCAACTAGAGTAGACCTGTCCAGTCAATTGTTGAATGGTGTCTCAACCTATAGGTGAATTCCATTGACTGAATGGCTCTGCTCTAATCAGAACTAACTGGATTTAGTCCCGTGTGTTTGTGCTCCTTTTGGCAAAGCACTATCCTCTTTAGACTCATTGACCCTACCTTGGATCTGGGAGATGCCTTGCATTCTGAGATAGCTGTAGAGTTGACGTTAGTGCTAACAGACTATGCCCTGCTTGTAAAAGGAGTTAACAAACAGGGCTGGCCCAAGATGATTTTTTTTTTTTGAAGGATGGCATAAGATGACATGGTTAGGTTGCATAGATTAGACTTTGGGAAAATTAATTTAGGACAGAGGATCCTGGGAATTACACTTGTCTCTTGGTATCTGCTGGGGTTTGGTTCCAGGACTCCCATGGACAACAAACTCAATGGATCCTCAAGTACCATTAACTAGAATGACATAATAAAATGACGCCTCTTATAAAAATGGCAAAATCAAGGTTTGTCTTTTAGAATTTATATATTTTTAAAATATTATCAAGCCGTGGATGCTTGAATTCATGGATAAAAGAAATCCGTGGATACCGAAGGCTGACTGTAAAATCCAAAAAAAGTAGTTTTTCCATGCTCTGCTGTGGGTAGAAGTGATAGAATTTAATGTCAGTATTTGTGATGGGACCAGCATTAGTATCATCTACCATGCTTGAGTGCACCAGGCAACATTGAGAGGCATGTGGCAGGTTACGTGGCACATAAAGATCTCCAATAGAGGGTGGATATGGGTAGCATTTTGGGTGGTGCCACTGCTGGACTAGCTTCGCTCCCCAATCCAGCTGCATCTACTACCTTAGGCCATTCATGGGATACTGAATTGATAATTGTGTGAAGCCAATACTATTAGGTTGCTTGATGATGATGATAGTATAATTTTCTCTGTGTGTGTGATGTGTGCCTTCAAGTCATTTCCAATTTAGGTGACCCTAGGGCAAAAACCTATCACGGGGTTTTCTTGGCAAGATTTGTTCAGATGAGGTTTGCCATTGCCTTCCCCAGAGGCTGAGAGCATGTGACTTGCCCAAGGTCACCCATTGGGTTTCATGGCTGAGTTGGGAATCAAACTCTGCTCTCCAGCATCTTAGTCCAACATTCAGGCCACTATTCCTCCTTTTTCCTAGATTGGGATGCAAAGTGGCTTGCAACAACTAAAAAACAGTGTTCAAAATTCACAAAATACAAAGGTGAAAACACAATTAAACAACCAGGAAAAAATACCCCCCCCCCCCCAAACAGACACACCAGCAGCACAACAATTAGCAGTATCCAATGCATTGTATATGATGGGTCTTATAGCATCACTCATCAAATGCCTGTCGGAATAGCAGTCTTTGCTTGTCTGCGAAAAGAAAGTAGGGAGGGTGTGAGTAACTTTTCTGGGAAGGGAGATCCAGAGCCTGGGGGCAGCCACTGAAAAGGCCCTCTTCTATGTTTCCACCAGATGTACCTGTGAGGGTTGTGGGACAGAGAGAAATGACTCCCTAGCAGATTTCAGAGCATGGACTGGTTCGTAAGAGCGAATACAGTCCTTAAAATAAACTGGACCTGAGCCATCACGTGATAATGTGATAATATCAGAATGCTTTTGCACACCAGTGCTGACCCGCATCCTAGGCAGTTGGTAGAACACATTTTGCATCCAAAACATTGCAGGGTTGATCCTGTAGAACACAAATAGGATATACTGTATATACTCATGTATAAGTCTATAAATTTTAGTCAAAAAATTGACCCCCCAAAAACTGAGTCGACTTATCCATGGGTCAATACAAGTAAAATATTTCAACTCATATTAAAAAAGGAACCTCCCCCTTGCAAAACTCAAGAGTGTAATCTATTCTGGAAGCACTGACTCCCCTCTACTCTCTCATCTATCCAGCTTTTAGGGTGAGCACCATGGCTGCTAAATTTTCTAAGTTCTTTGACATCATTGTCCTTTGTTGCATGACCCTACGTTTTACACTCGACTTATCCATAGGTCATATCAAAATCCATAGCTTTGGCCCCAAAACCTGCCCTCGATTTATACATGAAGTTGACTTATATTCGAGTATATACAGTAAGTCTAGAAATTTTAATCAAAAAATGGAACCCAAAAATCTGGGTTGATCTGTCTATGGGTCAGTGTAAGTACTGTACTTTAACTGTTAGCAAAAAAAGAAACAATCCTCTGGTGAAAGGTGAGAGCCACTTTGGAACACCTTAAAGAAACACCCATCTCCTTTACTCTCTCATCTGTCCAGGGTGAGCACAGCTATGCTTGCCAGGGTTTTGTAAGTTCTTTGGCATTGTTTTTCTTTGCTTCATCCTTAACATGCATTGTTGTATACCCCTAAGTTCTACCGTCAACTTATCCATGGGTCATATAAAAATTCATAATTTTGGCCCCCAAATGTGTCATTGACTTATACATGAGGTTGACTTATAGTCGAGTATATATGGTGATCAAATTTGTTGCAGTGTGCAGTGCACCTGTTAGGTCAGCCCCACTGTACTCTGGGGCCTGAAACACTGTTCTTGGAAGACATAATGGATTGTTCTCTACTGTTTCCTACACCCGAAGAGATGTTATCATTTTTTGTGGTCATTGAGCATGTTTAGGCCTTATTGGGCATTTTTAAGGCCATTCTCTTAAGGGGGGATTGGAACATCTGTTGCCTCTCTTTGTGCAAGGTTGGCCCCATTTTAAGGATCCACACTTGAGGCATGCATTTGTTCATAGTCACTGAACAGGACTTTACTAGAAGCCCTGGAGTACTGCTGTGCATCATAATGGGACAGTACTGGGTAAAATGAGTGAATGATATCCAGTGTTCAGGCGGAGTTTATAAATGTTATCTCTGGACTATATCTCCCAGCCAACATACTTAGGGGCAGTCCTGGATATTTTGTTGTCAGTGGTGAAACAAATGGTCCCCTCACCCTGACTTGGATGTTTGTCTATAGAAAACATTTATTTTTTTAAAAATAGAATTTTTATATTCTGCCCAGCTTTCTTCCAAAAATGGGATTTAAGATCAGTAATGAGGCTGCATTAAAATGCACAAAAGAAATCCAAATATTGAAACATGTAAAACAGCTTACTGTTGAACCTTCCTTCAAATACATCAATGTCAGAGAGTGGAAGAAAGAGAAGTATGGCAAGCATAGCTGTGTCATACAAGAGAAAGGGGAGGTTAGGGGCCGCAAAAGGAACACATGGAGAGGTGGGCTACTGCTGTCACCTCCCAACAACTGCCTTCTCATATACTCTTTAACATTTCACAGATGAAAATCAGGACACATGTGGCCAAATAACATCTGAGTGTGGTGAAGATAGCAAAAAAAGGTAATAAGGAATAACACACAAACTAGGAGTGTTTGCAGCAGTTTGCTTTTGCCTGAGTCTACCAGGAAGAGCAAGGTACCACCACCACCTTTCCCTCCTGCTGAGTGAGTCAAGTGCAAACTGCTTTTAAACTTTGAACTCTGTTTGCACCAGTTGAAATAAGATGAGGACAAAGGGAGAAAGTGGAAGACGGAGAGAGAAACAGGGACATTCTAAAAACACCTCAAAAAGTGGGACATCAGAATATCAATCAGGACCATCCCTGACAGATTGGGACAATTGGTATGGAATTATGCAGACCATGTGAAGCCTGCACACTTTCCACCCCTGATTTATGGCTCCAGATTACATCACTGCAAGCAATAGGAAATAAATATCAGCTCTGCCAGGCCCTAATCTGATCACCACACCCCTCTTATTTCTCAAATGTTTATGGCAGGTTTTCATGACTGAGCATTGTAGAAATCAAAGTCCTGTCCCATCCAGTGCCACACCTGCACTGTTTTTATATATGGAATTGTTACAAGCTGCAGGAAGAGTGCAATTTCCTGAGCCACAACATCATTCTGAGAAGTCCTCAACTGCCTAACCTAATATGTTGGTAATTGCATTTGATATACTGTATATAAGAAAGACTGGCTGAGTGAAACTAGTTTGTATGTCTATCCAGAGCTTCCTTGTATTCCCCCCCCCACACACACACCTTGTAATCAGTCTAAGGCCCGTTACAAACAGGCAGCCTAGCTCGGACTCAGTCCGTACTAGGGTTAGAAAGGGGCGTCTCTTCCAGGCCGCCACCATCTTGACGCGCTTTGGCACTTGCGGCGTCTCTTCCGGGGCGCAGGAAGGAGTGCAATTTTTGCGCTCCTTCTTTTCAGCGTCCGGGAACCGCACTGTTTGGCTGCTGCGGTTCCTGGACGCTGCAACAGGTGGTGGCAGCAGACCGCTGCTTTTTGGCTGTCTGTAACCCGCCCAAGAAACCAAGAATTGCCTCATTGGATCCCTACAACATTCAGCAACCTGATCATTGACAATGGACAGAGAAAATTCTTAATGACATTTGCTCCCCGCAGCCAACCACTCCAACATAGGCTGCATCCACACTGCAGAAATAACCCATCTGCAAAGAATTTAGTTGTGGCTTTCCCTCTCAACTGAGTCCCTATGCTTCATGTCTAACCTCTTAATCCGTTGTTTTATATCATGCCCCATTTAACAGAGAACATGCAAGAGCAGGCACAGGGAAATGAACAATTTAGTGTAACAATCCCAGTTCAGTCTCATTTATATTAATTGTCCATCACAATGTGTTAATTCAACTTTCTTGTAGGGGTCCTTCAACTCTTTTTAAGCGTAGGGTTCAACATTGGCAGGCTGATCATTATTGATTTTGATGACTTGCAGGTATCCGAGGAAGTAGACTTTAGTCTAGGAAAACTCATTCTGCCAATTTCTTTCTTTCAGTTAGTCTCAATGGTGCTACAAGATCTCTCTACAACTGATTCTACAGACTAATACGGCTATATCTTTGAATTCTTGCAGATATATGTTCACCACACAATCAAAACAAAGAATAGGTTGCATTAAAATTATCATCACTACCAGCAAAATAATAAAGATCTAGCACACTTCTGCTTGATAATTCCTGAGGGAGCTGTATATAAGAACCTAGGTGACCCACTTTTACCAGGAGGGGTTTCACCCCTTCCTTTTCTGTACAGTACTTCCTTTTTTTCTCTCTGTACTTTTAGCCACATCTTTTTCAGAACATAAGAAAATCTGTGTTGGATTAGACTGAAAGTTTATCTAGCCCCACTTAATCTAGGATCTAGAATTCAAAGACATAGCTGTGCTAGTCAGGATTTAGTAGCACCTTTGAAACTTAACTGAAATACAGACGTTGGTAGCATGAGCTTTCATAGACTTATGCCACCAACTTCTATTTTTCAGTTAGGGGTCATTCACACTTACTTTTTTGAAAGAAGGGATTTGCATCTCTGCACTTATCCAGAACCAATTCAGAATCGGTTCAGTGTTTCCACTACGTTTACCATGATCAAATCTCTCTGTGCCATTTTAACCCTGTTGCCATTCACATTTGCCACCATACTGATTTAAAATGGAGCGTGATCTGAATCAATTCTATAGCATACTCACACTACTGAAGATGTGGATTGTTTCGGCTCTTAAAAAAAGAACCGCTAAGGAGTCAAGTGCCAAATACACAAATTGAGTGGGCTTTTTGCCCCCCCCCCAGTGCAAACTGCATCAGTTGCGGTTGGGGTGAATGTGAATGACATGGAAATAAACTGGTTCTAAACCGGTTTACTTTCGTAGTGTGATTGGCCCCTTAGTTTCAAAGGTGCAGCAAGTTCCCTTTGCATATTCATCTAGGACCTGAATGCAATTGCTTCCTTCCTCTTGTATTCCACAGTGATAGATATTTGGAGATATCCCACCTCTAGTACAAGAGTGGGATTTAGCCATCATGTCTAGACAATAGTCATTGGTGGGTCTAATTTCCATAAATTTATGCAGTCCCCTTTTAAAACCACCCAAGATGGCAGTTATTTTGAATTGTGCAATGTGTCTTGAATCTCTTACCATTCAAGTTCAACAAACTTTATTTTATATGTCAAAGAGATTATATGTGGAAATGACTATCTCCATTTTAAACTAGGCCATAACTGAATGAGCGTAAAGAAGATTTTCTATTTGCTTGAGACGGTTCTGTAATCCTTTTAATCTACTACTACTCTCACTTCATAATCTTCTGACGTATTTCTGCCTACCATTAGAGCTAGGTACAGCCTTCCAAATGTGAATACACCAGAGGCTTGTGTTATGTTTTTTTGTTTGTTTAAGCCTACAGACAGATCTAGGTAGCAGTCAGCCTTCAAGGATGTTGAGAAACTGGAGCGTGTCCAAAGGAGTTCGACTACAATGGTGAAGGGTCTGGAAATCATGCCCTGTGAGGAACGATTTAGGGAGCTGGGGATGTTTAGCCAGGAGAAGAGAAGGTTAAGAGGTGATAT
>NC_056522.1:359971062-359975658 GCF_019175285.1 Sceloporus undulatus | reverse complement strand
TTCTCTGTCTATGTGCATATTATTTCCTTTGGAATGACTGCTGGATTTCAATGAATGTTACCAATCGAATGTAAGGTTGCAACTTGGCAAATTGATACAGCTTTTGCTAGAGCAGCCGATTATTTCCTTTGGAATGAGTGCTGGATTGCAATGAATGTTACCAATCGAATGTAATGCTTCTCTTTCCAATTATGTAAATTGACAAATTGATACAGCTTTTGCTAGGAATTCAGGGGTAGCCTAGGGAGAGCAAAAAAATGCATCCTTTTCTGGCATTCTGAGGTGAGGAATTAATATTATTGTTGTTATTATTATTATTATTATTATTATTACCTGTGTATGAGGCATTCTGGGGTGGCAAGGAGTGGAGGATACTGGATGCATTAGCTTGCATTTTGGGGTTGAAAATGGGGCCAAGGGCAGATCATAACCTGCAACATTGACCAAATGCCCACAACACACACACACACACACACACACACACACCAGAGATTTTTAAATTTGACAAGTGGTGCCTGGTCCTTTAAAAAAAAAAGAAGGGGTGGAAAGCACACTTCTGATGCCCCTATCATTGCTGGAAACATCACCTATGACCATCGCGGAACTAACTTTGATTGACAGCGAGGCACCTTCACCTTAAACCCAAATTCTCCAAGAGGGCATTCGTGTTAAAATGCCCCTGATTGGTAGTCAGCACTTGCTTCAGGAGAGATTCGGGAGAGGGCCCCCTGAATTTGCCCAGTTCTTTCCGGAGCAATGCCGCCAGTGTGAATAAGCCCATTGAGGAGGGAGCAAGCTTGTTTTCTGCTGCTCCAGAGAATAGGACCCGGAACAATGGATGCAAGCTACCGCAAAAGAGATTCCACCTCAACATTAGGAAGAACTTCCTGACAGTAAGGGCTGTTTGACAGTGGAACAAACTCCCATGGAGTGTAGTGGAATCTCCTTCCTTGGAGGTCTTTAAGCAGAGGCTGGATGGCCATCTGTCAATGGGGATGCTTTGATTTGGATTTCCTGCATGGCAGGGGGTTGGACTGGATGGCCCATGTGGTCTCTTCCAGCTCTGGGAGGAGTAATATAGAGCTAGTCTGCTAGCTGCGCCCCCTAGTGACTCACAGATGTGACTCACTGAAGATGTGACTACAAGCACTCTTTTCCTAGAGTTTAAAAAAAATATAAACAGTCACCACTTAAAATGGCTGCCCAACTACCTCTCTCCTCCTCCTCTCTGTAGCAGGAACTAAGTACAATGTATTAGGTCTAGAAATTTATGTTTAAAGATTGACCCCAAAAACCTGAATTGACCTATCCTTGGGACAATATAAGTACGTACTTTAAATCTTCTCTCTCTCTGTGTGTGTGTGTGTGTGTGTGTGTGTGTGTATACCATCCCCTGGTGAAAGGTTTATTTTGCCCCGGAAGCACTGACTTCCTTCTACTCTCATCCATCCAGCCTTTACTATGAGTACAAATATGCCTGCTGGAATTTTGTAAGTTCTTTGGCATTGTTTTCCTTTCTTTCATCCTTTACATCTTACATTACATGCCCTTAAATTTTACCCTTAACTTATCCAAGGGTCATATCAAAATCCATAATTTTGGACTCAAAACGTGCCCTTGACTTATACATGAGGTTGACATATAGTTGAGTATATATGGTATATCTGTCTCGGCTTAGTCATCTTGGCTTCTAGGGAGAGTTCAGGCTTGATTTGCTCAAGAAGCCATGCATTTGTCTTTTTGACATGTTATCCACAGAACTCTCCTCCAGTACCACATTTGGAATGCGTTGATTCTCTTCCATTCAGCTTTCTTCACTGTCCAGCTTTCATAACCATATGTAGAAATCAAAAATACAGCTGGCTCTCTGTATCCACAGATTTTTTAAATCATCCATGGCTTGAAAATATTAACAAATAATATAAATTCCAAAAGCAAACCTTGCTTTTGCCATTTTATATAATGGACAATATTTCACTATACCATTTGTATTTAATAAGAGTAGAGCATTCACAGATTTTGGTGTCCATGGGCACTCCTGGAACCAAACCCCAGCAGATACTAAGGGCAACTGTATAATGCCATGAACAAACTTGACTTTGGTATTCAATAGCAATAGCAAGTACATGTCTATACCATTTATCAGGGGTTTACAATGTATAAGTCAATTGCCCCCAACAAGCTGGGTATTCATTTTAGCAACCTCGGAAGGATGGAAGGCAGAGTGGACCCTGGAGCCCTGCCTGGGATCGAACTCACAACCTTGTGGCTGTGAATGGCTGTAGTGCCGGCATTTAACCACTGCACCACCAGTGCTCCTTTCAATAATATATCCTTATACTTGAGGATCTTATCTAGTCCCTTCATAGCTGCCCTCCCAAGTCCTATAGTCCCCATTTTGATTTAGGTTCTCCAATGTATGGATTACCATACAGATCTTTTATTGTCCCTCTGTGTACAAATAGGTCTGTGTAGATAGCAGACTAGCACAACATGGAAAAGACTGGATTAGACCCCCTTTCCCTGCTGTGCTAAGTTTCATACTTGCATGCTGTTGTTGTTGTTTTGAGAGAAACATTAAAAAATGTGTGCCCATTTCCAGCCTGAAGTGTTACAGCCCATTTTATTGGCTTTTTTAATCGGGGATGCATGCCTTTTTTTTACTAGCAAGCCACTTAACAGGTTATTCTTCCCCACCTATGCAGTGTGAGCAAAAAGGGTGAGCCATGGTACAGTGCATTAACTGACATGCTAACATTTCCAATGCAAATGTATTTTTTCCCCTTGTGAAAAATCTACTTTCCCCATTCACCTGTTGTTGTGTGCCTTCAAGTTGCTTTTCTTATGGCATAAACCTAGTGTGGAGTAGTGGTTTGAGTGTTGGTCTACAACTCTGAAGACCAGGGTTCAGTTCCCAGCTTGGCCATGAAACCCACTGAGTGGCTTCTTTTATGAATTATTTTATGAATAAAATGGGTGACTTATTTTATGAAAGATCTCACTGGCTTTTGACTCATCTCTCAAGAGGCCTCATTTGATTAAAGACTTCATTGCTATTTGCATTTGCCATGATGGATTTGTAGTTACAGCAAATCAGGCAGGTGTATTTTCATGACATTTGGTGGCATGGCTGCTGTGGAGACTTTTAGCACAGATGGTTCGATGGTGTGGTTCCAGCCTGTGTGCTACAGAAGTAGGTCCTATATGCCCTTGGGAAGGGCCATTCTTGGGGTTTTTTTGGCTGTAGTTAGTGCACAGAGTAAACAGTTTACCTTTCTTGTTTGCATGGCCAGTTGCTCCCTTGGCTATTTTCACAAGTCAGCTGCATCTTGGAACAAAGAGAGAAGCAATTAAACAAAAATGGGGAGAAGAGCAAACACTACCCACACAACAGAAATCTGCCTATGTTTTCTCAGTCAGTTTTTCATGGTCAGTATGGTGCACATTGTAGTTTAACTTTACATACCAAAGATATTCCCCATATAAATTTCTTAGCCATAGTAATGGATTTTTCTTTGCTTTTGGTGAATGACTGCTGAGTCAACAGAGGAGTTTCTTCTGCTGTGTGTTGCTGAAACACTTAGAACAGGAGTGGAGAATGTATGAGGCTGCATCCACACTGCAGAAATAATTTGGTTTGGCACCACTTTAACGGCCATGGCTACTGTTCTGGGAGTTGTAGTTTGTGGTGGCACCAGAGCAGAGCTCTGGTACCACTACAAACAGATCTCTGGTACCACCACAAACTACAGTTTCCAGAATTCCATAGCCTTGAGCTAAGGCTGTTAAAGTGGTGTCAAGATGGATTATTTCTGCAGTGTAGGTGCAGCCTAAGGGCTCATTCACACTGGCGGCATTGCTCCCGGAAGGAACTGGGCAAATTCGGGGGCCCTCTCCCAATCTCCCGAAGCAAGTGCTGACTACCAATCAGGGCATTTTAACACGAAATGCCCTCTTGGAGAATTTGGGTTTAAGGTGAAGGTGCCTGGCTGTCAATCAAAGTTAGTTCTGGATGTCATAGGTGAAGTTTCCAGCACTGATAGGGGCATAGAAGTGTGCTTTCCACCCCTCCTTTTTTTAAAGGACCAGGCACCACTGTCAAATTTAAAAATCTCGGGTGTGTGTGTGTGTGTGTGTGTGGTGTGTGTTGTGTGTTGTGGGCATTTGGTCATTGTTGCAGGTTATGATCTGCCCTTGGCCCCATTTCAACCCCAAAAGCAAGCTAATGCATCCAGTATCCCCCACTCCTTGCCACCCCAGAATGCCTCATACACAGGTAATAATAATAATAAATAATAATAATAATAATAATAATCAAATATGAATTCCTCACCTTGGAATGCCAAAAAGGATGCATTTTTTTGCTCTCCCTAGGCTACCCCTGAATTCCTAGCAAAAATGTATCAATTTGTTAATTTACATAATTGGAAAGAGAGCATTACATTCGATTGGTAACATTCATTGCAATCCAGCAGTCATTCCAAAGAAAATAATGCACATAGACAGAGAAAAATAATGTTTAAAAAAATACTCATCAAGAGAAAAGATCCCTGATGGATAGAAGAGGCTTGTCTTGCTCTGCCCCCCCCCCTGACC